>NC_057802.1:198956202-199298343 GCF_018294505.1 Triticum aestivum | reverse complement strand
ACACACACTAAGACTCCATCTCTCTCTCACACACACACAAACTAAGACTCCATCTCTCTCTCTCCTCTCTCTCTCTCTCTCACACACACACACACACCCCACACACACACTAAGACTCCATCTCACACACACATGCTCTAGGCGGAGCATTTGTTCCTACCACCCTTCATCCAACCTTGGCCGTATGATAAACAATCACCTTCATTTACTTGCATAACATGGACAAATTCCACTTTACTTTAGTAGTCAGCAAACTTATCATCTGTACCCTTATAAAAAAACAAGTTGGCGGTGATGGTGTGCCTGCCATCTTGTAATACAGACCGTATGATCTATATCTGAGGATAGAAAGCAAACTATGATAATTTTACAAAAGATACCCGCACCTCTCTCCACATCATTATCTCCCGCAACCTCATTGCTCAGCAATTAAAAAAGGAATAAGTCTCTGGAACAATCTAGCATGCATGGTGGCCGCTGCCGCCTGCCGGTGCCGTCCATCCCCATGCCTCCGTCCATTCTGACCACCAGTCACCACCACGCTCCACTCCTCCTCGCCTTATCTCTCATCTTTCATTTTTTCGATGACATTCTCGAGATACCAGTTTTTCGATAAAATTCTCGAGATATCATTAGTTTTTACACATGGGATTACTCCTGCATGGGTCAATCACAACAGGTGTTCTGTAAAAAATGCATGTTGATGTTTCGTCCAATGCACGAGAATCTTGCTTGTAATTATATAACGCAAATCACGAGCAGGAAGTGACATTTTTTTGACACAACCACGTTAACATGGGCACGTAAATCACTAGCTAAAGTAAATACCATTATACTTATATCCCGATGCAAAAGGTTGAGTACATGTCTGAAGAGTAGAGTCGCACACACGCACTCGGTCTCTCAGAATCTCTCACACACACACACCAGTTACGTGACGCCCACTTCAGCAGACACGTATGTTACAATTTGTGCACCCGCGGGTACACGTGATGCTGCACATTTATTTAAGCCGGAAGGCGAACCCAAACAGTAGCTGCATTCATTCCCCTCCCGCCGCCTCTTCTCTGGTCGCCGTCACCTGGTAGCCATGGGCCGGCCGAAGGTAACAACATACGCCATACTCCCGCCGGAGCCGCGCTTTAATATGGAAATTTTAGTGGTCATGCTTGCATCTTTTTGTGCTAGCACTCCTATATAAGGGTTGACCGGTCGCTTCCCGCAGACGTGCGCAGGCGGTGGAAGAGGAAGGAGAAGGGAAGCGGGTTGTGGAGTAACGTTTTTTACCACAATTTCTTAGGAAATCTAGTGCAATAATTGAGTAGTTTTGCAAACTACCAGTACTACACCTGAAATGGTTCAAAACCTATACTCCCTTGCCAGCGCGCGCTTCCCGCGTGAAACGGTCAGCGTCGCCCTGGAGCGTCAGTGCCGCATTAATGCCCAGCCAGAGCGGAGGCGACCTCTCACTGGCGCCGGCTTTGAAGTGGCGCGACGGCCGAGAGAGCGCCGCTTCCCGGTGCACGCGACTGCTCCACGTCGAGACTGGCCATAGGCCCTGTTTGCATCCATGGGTTAGAGTTAGTTTGAGCTAGTTGGGGCTCAAATAGCCCTAAAGTATCCAAGCATGAGGGTTTGAATTGGAGCAAGTTGCACCGAACCCACCAAAAAAAACTATCCCACCCAAGAGGTGCTAACTGGAGATAGTTCTCATTGGGACCACTGAAAAATCACTTTTCTCTCTCCATGAAGTGCATTTATTGTCAATCTAACCCTGTCACCCAAACACCTCTTTGGCTACAGTTAGTTCAGGGTTAGTCATGAGTTAGTCTAACCTCTAGCTAAGTTAGAGTATCAAACAGGAGCAGTATAGGGCATGCAAGTTGCTCAAAGCATACAGGTAAATTCGTAGGTGAAAGGATTTTTTTCTTTTTGAAAACGGAACGTGAAAGGAATTTTTTTTGAATGCTCTTGGCATGTCGCTAACATGTGATAGTTAACCGACCTCAATAGACGGCAGAAACGCCAGCCCAGCGCACTTTGATAGAGACGAGGAGGGAGAAGCGATACAGGCTGCTGGATTACTAGAGATAGGTGTCGCACGGAAGCCAAGAAATATGGTGATAGCGTGGGTTAGCCACGTACTAGTATGATGTAACTACACTGGGCTGCCGTGTTTCGTACTCTTCCAGTCCACTGTGGAGATGATTGGTTAATTTTATATCGCTGAATAATATTAAATATTATGAGTGCAGACGCTCCACCACGAGGTTCCTTGCTCCTTCTCGGTCGTCCGGAATCTATGTGCTTCCACTCGATTTTTTTTCGTGAGCTTTGTTCATCCTTTTGCCAACACGTGAGACATCTAGCATCAAGGTGCACGTGTTATGCAAGGATCGTTCCATCTATATGAAGAAAACGTGGGACTGGAACTACGAGACGGACATGTACCCAGGAGTGGACGTACGAACCTGAGTAATGTAGCGCAGTAAGTGAAGTAGAAAGGCACAAATGGTATGAACATGCGTGGCATATAGGGTGTGTTTGGTTGCGTTCTTGTCTCAGCATAGTTGTTCCCTCTTCATGCATGCTCAACTCAACACCCCTCTTCATGCATGCTCTCTTCATGCATGCTTCTAGTGTATTTGTGCTAAACTAGTGTGGACTCATGCACCCTCCATACACTCTACCAAACACCCAAAAGTAGGTCGAGAAGGGAACTCTTGGGCGGCATTTGTCTCTTACTATGTACTACCACTAAATGTTGTACGTGCAATGCACTGTGATGTTATGGAGTACGTGCCTAGGTACTCTACTACTACTATGTTAGTTGGAGGCACATATTAACTTTTATATTTGTTTACGTGTATGCCCCGAGACCTTCCAACTAGACGTGTCTTTCTCTCGAGGTCGCACTTTGTATCGTTCATACCACTAAGTACTACTACGTGTGGTCTCCAACCCAGAAGTGGAAGAAGTGGAGACGCTCTACCAAACTGTTTTTTTACACTGGGCTCTACCACACTGTTCATGTCCCACTCCTTTCGCTGACGTGTGGGACATCCAGCACGTGCCGTGTTTGGCACCCTTCGTCGTAAGAGTTGAAAGGCTAGCATCCATCAGAAATAAAAAATAATTATAAATCGGCAGTGATACTACTTTTTTGCGAACCAATCGGCAGTGATACTATACCACGCGGTTTCCTTGCTCCTCGATATCGGAAAGAATACTTCCGTTCGCCAACATGTGGTACGTCGACCATCCTGGTCCACTTGCCATGCACGCAGAACTCCAAGGGAGAGTCACCCAGGTCGTCGCGCCGCAGTAACAATGACTAATGAGCCGTCAAATCACAGGCCCACTTCCCACTTTGAAGTTGCTCGGATGAAGGAACCATCATGACTTCATTGAATTCCACTTCTTGAAGAGAACTACTGTACCAGCAGTACTGCTAGCTACAGTAGTTACTCCAACAGAGGCCTCCTTTCGTTAATACGATAGGAATATGAAAATCATAGGAAGTGAGATGACGTGCATCTCAATTCCTATAGAGAAAGAGATGGCATTTGATGCTTAGGATAGGAATTTTTCCATTTAGTCTAGGCTAATGTACTGGTAATTTGCTCTAAAAACTACAGTAGTAACTAGTAGTATTGGTACATGCTCGTACTCAGACACAGACACACACACTAACTAGTAGTACTACTACTTCTCACATGCTGGCCAGACGCCGTCGTTCTCCTTCCCGGCTTTATCGGCGACACCCCACCGTGCTTGGATCTCCGCCGACCACTCGACAGCAGCGCGTGCGTCCTTTTCTTTCTTGCGGCGGCGGGCCTCTCTTTTCTTGAGTGCTTTCTGACTTTTCCGCTCCCTCTGTGCGGCTTTGGCCGCCTCTTGCTCTACCGCCCATTCGGCCTGGGCAACTTCAAATTCCTCCCACATAGTTGTGAGGTCGCGAGTGGCGATGAACTCGGCGCGGCGGGATGCCATCGCTTCCCTACCATTTTTGTGTGCGGTCGTGGGCGGCGAGGAACTCGGCGCGGCGGGATGCCATCGCTGCCTTACCGGTTAGTGTGCGGCACGGTGGCATGAAAGACGGTTGGTGAGAGCTCTGGGGTGGAGTGGCCGGACAACCATATAGTGCATTGGTTTGTCAAGAGCTTAAGGATAGAAGACGAAGCAAATTTGGATTCCCCTTCAATCCTGGTCATTTATTACCGAGTAAAATGCGTTGGCGGTCATTGAACTTGTCTTGATAGCTCACTTTGATCATTGTATATGAGATATGGTGATTATACGGTCACTGGCTCAGCGTATAGCTCCGTATTTGTCTGGTTGACTCGTCAAACAGTCCGCATGCGCCTCATCAGCTCGTGTTCTTTATCTATCTACGCGGGCCTACCTGTCAATGGAGAAAGAAATACTGTAAAAACCAAAATTATGCGTTTGTGGGGAATCAAACCACGGACTCGTCGCTGCAACGCACCCTCGTCAGCCAAATGAAAATGAAATACTTCGTGTCAGACACTCACGTTCACGCTGTCAAAGCATGCTAATGCATGCACGTTGCCCTCTAAATCAAAGTCCTGCTCATGGCGCAACGCAAAAGGCGAGCCCATCACCTGCGCGCCCCGGCGGTGCCTGACATTACTGTCTAGACGTTTGATGGAGGCCTACGTGAACGCCGAGCATGTATTCACCTGGCTCAACACCAACGGTCATACTCGGACCGCCTTGCTCATGTATATCGTCCATCACAACGACAATCTATAAAACAGCCTAAGCTAGAGAGGGTACTATGGTAGTATGGTACAGAGTATGTACTATCGTGAGCGACCGATCTTAGTGCCACTGCACACCGAAACCCCTTCCATCGCTAGCGCGCGCTTCCCGCCTGAAACGGTCACCGTCTCTCCAGAATGTCAATGCCGCATTCACCGGACTTAACTGTAGGTGCAATTGGTGTGTCACTGACATGCGGGCCAGATGCCCGTTGGGCCCACATGTCAGTAACCCAAACGCATCTGTAGTTAAGTCACTGAAGCAGCGTCCGCATTCACGCCCGACGAATCTACTCCGGCGCCAGTTGTCCATCCGTCTGTCGCGGCTCATTGTCATTCGCCCTCTATATTAACTTGAGCCCCAGCTCCCAGCCATAGCCAAAGACCCACACTTATTCTCCTCCGATCCCTTCCTTCTGTCGGCACAATTTCAACCATGGCCTCCTGGCGCTCCGAAGCTCTCTTGGACGTACTCTCGCAGGAGCAGACGAGGGACATCGGCGGCTCCGCTCCGGGCGCGCTCCAAAGCTCTCTTCGACGTACTGTCGCAGGAGCAAATGAAGGAGATCGCCGGCACCCCCCCCGGCCGCCCTCCGCTACCACGACCATGAAGCCGGCGCGCGTGCACGGGCGCAGCCGGCAGTGAGGAAGACTAGTACACGGTAGGTCGCCGCCGCTCTGGAGGAGGAGGTTATCGAGGCGGATGAGGAGGAGGCAAAGGCAATGGCCGGCTTTCTCGGGTTCATGGCCGGACATGGTGGTTGGGCGCCAACGATCGTTTAGATTAGGTTTACAGTAGGTTTTAGTACGGTTTATGAGAAATATGTAATGAATTTCATCTAGTTTGTAGGAAAAGTTTTCGAAATGTAATGAATTTCATCCGGTTAATTTGAAATTTGCTTTGTTTTCACGAATATCATCCGGTTAGTTCATATAGTTTTCGACAGGTATGCGGGCAGGATGGGATGGCATCCATCAGTGTCCTCGGACAGATGCCGGTGTAAATTTGTGGGCCAGCGCTGGAGATGCCCTAACTATCATGCTATAATCGCTAACAATCCTCCATTATTTGGCAAACAGTTATCCCTCAATCAAAATCAGATCCGCGGTGTTTCGCACTCCTCCCGCGTAAGAGTGTAAACTATTGCTTACGTAAAAATGGAGCAAGTGGACGGCACTGTAGGTCGTCATATCACTCGAAATAGCCCACCTAACGAGCGGGAAAGCACCGCCCTCGTCATTTTGTTCTGGATTTCTATCGATTGATCGCGCGAAAATGTTACGCTTCGCAAGTTCTAAAGGAAAAGGCGGCACACTTACGACTCGTACGCGTCGCAACCCCGACAGTCCGGCTCGCACGCCGCTCACCAGAGGGGACACGCGTTGTCTTGCAATTTCACTGACATGTGGGACCGTAATTGAATAAACCGTCGATAGCCGAAATCTAATCGCTCGGCGGTCGTCAGCTGAGAAGAGAGAAACGGGGGAGGGAGAAGAGATCACCCGCCTGCCGCGCACGGACTACAAGAAATATATGGTGACAATGTGAGGTGGGCCATGCTGGAGTCCGGACCGCTTCCGGAGCCCGCTCTCACCGCCCTGGCCCCTCAAGACGCCAGCTGTCCGCCGCATGCATGCATAGCAAGTAGTACTCCTTATGTGGAGGAGAGAGAGGCATTGACAAAGTCAAGGAGTGGGCTCTGCAAGAGCCCGTCTCTACACGTGCTCCTAGGTATAAAAAAATAATTCTAAAAAAGGCATAAAAAACAATTGTGTCTTAAAAAAAGAAAGGTAAAAAACATTTGAGAGGAAATAGATAGAGAGAAAGTGAGAAAAAGCTGTAACCTCGGCATTACATGAGGAAGGAGGGAGTGGTGCACATGCCAAGTTCACTGGGCTGCCGTGTTTCACACTCCTCCGTCGTAACAGTGGAGACAATAGCTTTCATAAAAAATAAACAATGACTACTCGTTGCTCGTCCTCTATATCGGAAAGAATACTTTCATTCGCCGACATGTGGGACGTCGACCATCCTGGTCCACCTGCCATGCACAAAATTATCCTGGTCTACCGCGGTCGTATCGCAGGCCCAACCTTTCCAACTGTAAGTTGTTCGGACGAAGGAACCATCATGACTTCATTGAATTCCGCTTCTTCAAGAAAACTTACTGTACCCGCAATACTGCTACCACACGCGAAGACTGGACGGCACTGTACCACATCATATCACTGAAACCCAATAGGCCAAACTAGCCCACCTAGGTCATCTATTTTGGAACGGATGGAGTACGTCTCTGCACTGCTATGATTTTTTGTTGCACGTTCTCTGTACTTTTGCTACGATTTTTCTACCCTATGAATCAAATGAGGCCTGAATGTATGTCGACTATTGTCTGATCGATCGCTAAGCCTACAATTTTAGGAGCTAGGGCTATTGGTCGATCGACGAGGGATAAGTATAAGCGTACCACAAGCTCATCAGCCCCAACGTTTCTCTTCGGTGAGTGTTTTCCAAGTACTATAGCTCTCACAGTAGCTAGCCTACTAACACCAAGAATCCTCAAACAAGCCCTGCTGATATGATAAACAGTTCAAACTTACATCTAAGCATGCCATATATTACATCAAAAGCGGGTGAGGATACATCTGTTTCCATAACTAGGAGAGGGTTCGCATGATTCATCGCATGATTCACTATCAAACAAAAGTAGCAAGATCCGCCCACACAAGACAGTGCACTAGCCCTAAGATGGTTTGATAACACGCATCGTTCTGGTAATTAAACACATGGCAATGCAAACTATCCTGAAGGATTAGCGCGACCAACTATTTCTTGTCATCGATCTCTCGGGCAATGACCACAGCACGGACAGCGGCATGGGAATCGATTTCTAGGGCGATGTCCACACGACTGACCGCGACATCGGAATCGATCTTTGGGGCGATGTCCACAGGATGGACAATGGCATCGGAATCGATCTCCGGGGCGATGCCAACAGGACGGGCCACGACATCGGAATCATCAAGGACATCCACCGGCACCTGCACAACCCTAACATATTAGCAAGCACATTGCAAATAATCAAAAACCACAACTATGGTAATAAGCCATTATTTTTTACCTTGTGCAGCTCACCGGGGGATCTCATTCCTCCGGGGGCCATCTCCTCATCCTCGATGGGGGCCATCACCTTGCTAGGGGAATACTGCTTCTCAAGGGCGACTATCTCCTCAAACTCGGTCTTGAGCCTCACATAGGTGGCAACCAGAGTTCCTGGGGTAGGCACAGTGGGGCCCTTGCTGTTCTTCCAACTTTCTTTGAGGAGTTCATCCGCCAACATCCTCAACTCTTTGGCCAGTGCCTGTTTCATGGAGTTCTTCGTATCCATGGGTTGGCCCGCCAACATGGTTAACTCGTTGGTCGGTGCTCGCTTCCTGGAGATCGCTGTCTCCAGTGGGTTGTCCGCCGGCAACTCTTTGCCTAGTGCTCCAGGATCAAAAGCAATTGAAAGGAAACCACAATCGCAATGAAAACGGGAAAAGAATAGGATGTGAGAATCGGTCGGTGCTTCGCAAAAAGAAGATTCTTGGAATGAAAATATAGCAGCATAACTGATTCGCCCACCTTTCCTTCGTCGGTACAGAAGAAAAAATGGCAGAAGTGAGTAGCCTGGGATGAGGTTTTCTTCAAGAAAGGGAAGAAAGGGCTTGAACGAGCGTTCCAGTGAAATGATGGTTGCTTCGTCCAGTCCAAATTGGAGGCCACCTTACCACTGCTGGTAAAGGTGTGGGTTTTGTGATATGACGGGTCATGACGGTCACACCGGGGTGATAGGTGAGTCTCGACTGTAGCACCTCGCTGTGATTTGGTGGATGGCACGCGGGCCCGGATGCTTTGAAATGTCCCGCATGTAGATAGAGCGGCTAGTCATATAGGAGTGCTCAATATTGTGCACCGCGACCAAGGTGGAGAGGAAAACGAGAGAACTACGTAATTAATGCATGAGTTTAATTAGGGTAGTTTTGTAAAGTACGAGATACATTCCTCCAATCACAAAATGCCTTGGTTCATGAGATTTGAGATTTGAGCCCTATAAACCGGAAGGGAGGGAGTACTGCACACGGTGTAGTCTAGTCACTTGTTGAAATCTCTAGAAAGGCAAATACTCCTTTCCGGTTTACAGGGCTATACTACTCCCTCCGTCTAGGTGTGTAAGTCATCTTACAAAAACCAAATAGTCCCAAAACACTTTGGCGCGGTGCATTAACTTCTACCTTGTTTCTTGTTTCTTGGCATATCAACCAATAAGAGATGAGAGGTGTGCATTCTTTTAATGACTTGCAATGGCTAGTTCATTGCATGCAATGCTATTAATTAGCAAATAAACATTGGTGACCCCAGGAGGAAAGGGTGCTAAGCGCGTGGACCTATGCAGAATGAGTATCAACCAATGGATAATGGATTTTAATTGTTAAACAATAGCAATTTTGTCTCATGCAAGAGCCTGGCTAGTACTCCAAGGAACCGCACCACGCGAGCGTTCGCAACTGCCACGTTCGGGTTGCGCTTGGCTCTTCGCCTCTTCGAGAAGACGAACAATGATGTTACTCCTACTTCTACAGTATCAAATCCACTGCTGCATGTCCGTCCACCTCGTGCGGGAGGGATAGCATGTAGCGAAAGCTTCTACTTACTGCTCCTGCCTTTGCGTCTATGACAGGTGGGCCCAACAGGTGGTTGGCCCTCCTGTCATGCAGCCAAAGGCAGGTGCAGTTAAGGCACCGGAGCTCAGTCCGCAAGGGAGAGGGCGTTGTAGTAATCAAATTTCTCGGTCTTGTACGAGTTGACGCGACACATCAAAGCACTGCACTCGATATAAGTCTTTTTACACATTTCAAATGGGCTACTTCGTATGTATGAGTAGACATATTCTGCTTCGTATGTAGTCACTTGTTGCAATCTCTATTAAGACTTATATTTGGAAACGGAGGGAGTACAACGCATGCATGCATGCCGTGAATTTCCTTTTGATACTTGCATGTGTTGATTTGATGCACCTTGCCAAATTTTGACTATAAATTTAACTAACCAAATTTTCATGCATGTCACAAAAAATTATGGGGCTGTCTGGATTGTGACTATATTTGTCTTATGTTGCCACATTATTTTTCCCACACTTGCCACACTTGCCTAACCTGAGTTGCTCAAATTGTTAGACACACTTTGGCTTGCATAAGGGAATCTTGCCACAATTTTTGTGTCTATGAAATGTGGGTTTCACTGCTAATAAAAAAATTCTTGTCTTAGGTGTGGCTAATAAAAAAGACTTATATTTAGGAACGGAGGGAGTAGAAAATATAAATAATAATGCATGTTGGGGCAACCCACGTTTCCGCTAATTTTAGCCGTGGGCTTGTTCACAATTTTTACGAGGGGGTGGTTGTTCATTTAATGGAGGGACTTGTAGTACCAGACTTGAACGATACAAAGTGCGACCTGGCACACTGTAACACCACTTGGAACAAGCGGGTAGCTATCTCAAAAAACAATCAACAACTAAAAAAAACCGTGACCTGGCATGTAGTAGTACACAATTTTAAACGATTGTTTTGATGGAGTGAAAAAGGAAAACTACCCCACTACGTATATATAGGCCGGAGCCTCCACGCTTGCTTGCTAGGGTTGCTCTATTCACACACTCTCATCCTCTCCAGATCTAAACAAGATAGGGGTAGTAACACTGTCTATCTCCCTTCAAAAAACACTGGCTTTCTATCCTCACCGCTGGTTACAGATCCGGACGTATCCCCCTCCGCCGGTGAAGGGGAGGAGGGGCAGCGTTTAGGCCGTCGTTGACAGCGAGGGAGGAGACCCACTGCCGGCTGCACCGTTATCTCTGGCCGAGCACCGGCGCGGGAGGTCCTCCGATCCCTTCGTCGTTGCCTGTGGGCGGATCCGGCCTCCCGCCGCCCACCTATCCAAATCCCGACGACCTTCAGGTATATCTTCGTTCGAAACCGCCTTAGCTCTACTTCCCCAGCTCGCTACGTCGCTGCATGTGCATCATTTTCTACCTCTCAGCCCCTCTCGATCGGATGGTCCAACGTCACATATTTTTTTCTTCTATTGTTAGAGGTAAAGCTACTTCATGGAGTCGAATCTTGTACTCCCTCCGTCCGAAAATACTTGCATTGAAATGGATATATCTAGATGTATTTTACTTCTAGACACATCCATTTTGATGACAAGTAATTCCGGACGGAGGGAGTACTTGGTTCAAACAAGAAATAAAGTGGGGTGGGGGAATTTAGTATGTACATCGGACTTGGTACAAACAGGAAGGAAAGGGGGTGAAAGTAGTACAGACTGGTCATCCAACCGGTCTCTTGGTCGAAAAGGGAAATATAGGGGTAACGCTGTACACAGTGGTATGACCGGGACTAGATTTGCTATCCACACATAGGAGTAGGTGGCTAGAGTAAACAAAAATGGGACCACCCCAGATATGTTTCTTGAATGTTTGTTTCTCGAGGAAACAAACTATGAATCACCACTTTATGCCCCTGTTTACGTACATGGTGCTGGACTGCTGGTGCACCCACTGTCCCATGACCTTATACCAAATATTTAGGCTCCGTTCGGAATAAAGGGGCATAAAACATAGGTCTTGATGAAAATAGAGGAATAGGAAAGGAATGTAGGTATAAAACTATGGAACAGCGAACCGGAGGAAACTCTCAAGAGAATGTGTTCGGATGGACTACGAAATGTACAGTTTTGTTTTTTTAGAGTAGCATGCTTGGCAGTATGAGATGCTATTTGTTTATTCAGCTGCACAGTGACTACTCTTGTCCTCACCTCACGTACCACACATAGGTTGATTTTTTTATTCCGGCAACACAGCACAGCAACCTATCTAACGCATGGCAGCGAACGCCTGCCTCGGGCTTCCGCCCAAAAAATGAGCAGCGCGTGGATGTTTCTAATCCTATGGAATCAGTACTACCAGACCAGCTTTCCTATGAAACACTATTCACCTTTCTCGTGTTCCAAACGGTTGGAAGGGAAAGAATACCGTAGGAATTGTGTTCCTACGAAAATCCTGCAGCAAACCTGTGAACCGAACGCAGCCTTAGTTGTTCTTAATCTAATGTCCCTGGTAAAAATGAAGCCATGGCACTGTTATAAGCCATGACAAGTTTAGCCAAATGTTTTTGCCTGTAATTGTTTGAGAATCTGACTGTTTCCTCTTTGCCTTTTTGTGCAAACAGGGATATCCAATTCACCTGGTTGCTGTTGTGACCTTTTGGTGCACTGCACAAAACTCTTCTTAAAAGAAGTGACTTTTGTGCTGTTTAACTGGAATGTCAGAATGGAACAGTTGGTTCATTTTGGTGGAACTGCACAAAGGGAGATATGTGTTCCAATCCTCATCATCCATATTGGCGCCATAACCTTCCTTTAGGTAAGAATGATATTTAATGCATGTGTTCATCTCTATTTTCCAACTGCCATGAGAAAATAATGCTATTTTTTACTAGTACACTTGTACTCCCTCACTGACAAAACCAATTCTGAATTAGAAGGCCAATCATGTACTTGGTTTCACCAACTGGTGAGGAGAAAGAGAAACGGAGCATGAAGAGGAAGAAGAATAAATAGTGCCAAGGCGATCTTGCTGAAGCCAGAAGCCTCAGTCGAGGCCATTCAAGGGCTCCGGCAACGACTACCTTACATGTGAGACGATCCTCTAGGGAGCCCTTCCACTTCTGCTGTCTCACTTAATTAATTAGGAGTACTTAAGTACCACTAATTTATTACTGCCTAATTTTCCTGTTGGAGTTAAACAAATCTTTAGTAGGACCCTATGCTGAATCATGTACGTGTGTATGTTTGTCTATGGAGGTGAATCATGTGGTGGAGCAGGGAGGGAATATTATTAGTGTCATGACATAATAGTGCTATTGTTTTGCATGTCAATTTATTGCCATTGGTTTAATGAGGCAATGTTTTGCGTATTGTCCATCATGAATTTGATGCTACTGTTTGAGTAATATGCTAATATCTTCCTATCCTTTCTCACTAAGCTAATGAAGGTTTCACCTTGTTCCTACTTGTGCAAACAGGGATCATGTTGTGCCAATCATACATTTTAGTGGAACTACACAAGACAATAGAATGAACTATATCCCAGCTAGTGCTTTAACTCTGCTGGAAGTTCTTGATAATCTTTCGATATAATCTCAGCACTGGTAAACAAGAGTGATTTCGACCATGCATTTGAAGTGCACAAAAATATATACTATTTTGTGATTCCAGTGAGTGCTTTATCATCTCTTATGGGACTACATGAATAAGCTTTTTTTCTCGGGTTGGTACGGGCCTAAGGACTTCATCCATATTAGTTTGCTGTCATCTCTATTTGTATCGTGCTACTGTCATGAGAAACTCCTTTATTTTTGCACGTTAAAGTTTTGCAACCTATGATAAATGGCAATGCTTTGAGTGTTGAGTTGAGCTAATTGGCACTGATTAAATAAACTAATACCTCTCTTTAAGCAAGACTACTATGTTGCTAACTTTACCCATTAAGATAATGAGGGTGCTTCTATTTGTTAGTGTATGTTTCATCAACTAGTCCCACTATTACAGTAATCTCACTCTCTCAATATATGTGCCAACAGGGATGCTCGATTTTGGTGGAACTGCACAGAAACTTTGGGTGATTCATTGCCTCGACAGCTTCCGTCCTTTCCTGTCAGTCGCTAATCTCCGCTTGCTTTCTTCCTTTGCTGTCAGTCGCTTGGCTTATCTCGGCTTCCAGTCAAAGGAAATAGTAATTGATATGCTACCTCACACAGGTTGGTACTGGTCTTTATCCTGATTATTGTGCCTGTCATATGTATTGGTAATTTGGTATTGTGCTACTGTTTGCCGATTTCATAAAGGAGTAATTTGGAGCCTGAACTCGTAGGCAAATCATTACATCGGGTGAATTCAGTAGAACTGCACAAAATGATCAGATGGACAGGTACTTATGTTGCTGCTATGTACTCCAAAGTTCACTCAGACAAGCATCGATGTTGACAAGAAGTGCCTATATTCATTAGAGTATCAACCGGCATCAACCAATTGTCAAAATCCAAGTATTAGGAGAGTGAACGCCAAAAAATATTTCTTGGTGCATAGCCCAGAAAAACGCAGTCCAGTCTTTGGTCCCAACTTGTGCCTTTTGGTTATCGGCACATATGGTAGCGAACTATATGGCATGGAGTCTAAAGATTCCAGGCAAGTTGGTTGACGTGTATATTCATCTGGCACTTAATCAGTCTGCACGCCAAGGATGCTCCATTTCAGTTGAACTGCACAAAAAATTTGGGTGGTTCATTTTCTCAACCGCCTCCTTTCTCGTCTGCCATGTAGAATTTTGGCGAGATACAGGACCAAGATGAGCCAGTAAACTAGTTGGATGAAAGTAGTGGCCAAGTTGCTCAAACCTCCCTCGGCACGAGGCACTATTTGAGGATAAACCTACAAGCAAAGTTTAGATTGTCGGTGCTACCTCTTATGTACTCGAAAGTTTACTCGTACAAGAACTAATTTTAGCAAGAAGTACCTCCGATTGAACACCATTTACCAGTCTGTACCCTAGGTAATTAAAGTTTGTCCATGGATAGTATTGGCTGTGATCTCAATCATTTGCATGCATAAACATACTGAACATGTGTAAATCTGAATCTTTTTGTGAATTATGTATGAATATTGTCGTGTGTTCTATCAATAATTGGGATGCATAGATATGCTGAGCTTGTGTATATATGAATCTTTTGAGTTGTTGATAGTGAATGTTGGCTATGAATATGAACGTGTCCTGTGAACCTGAGTTTGATATGAATGTTTACCTTTTCTGTTGTATTTGTGTGTGAACTTGTTAGTATGCCTACTGTGGGGTATAAAACGCAGGTCTCTTATAAAAGTAATGCTGTGTCCAATTTATGTTTTCCCTTCTAACCACATTATATATATTTATATTATTACTATTATCGTATATTTTATAGAGACTTATATATACATTATAAAAACAACCGATGTGTTATTAACTTATAAAAGTAAATGTTGAACGGAAGTTGGCAAGGAAACTCCTGGTTGTTTTTGACTCACAGGCAAGGAAAATCCTGGTGATTGCGTACAAAAGCTTGCGAAGATTTTATGGACCAATTTAATAATAACACGATCATTTTTATTTTGAGCAATAACTCGCTAATTTCTTAATTATATATATAAAAAATGTGCCTCTCCGGTTTATTCTTTGATATTAATTGCTCCTTCTAACATAACACTATATATATAACGAGCCCACCTAATACGTGTATTTCAAGGAAGTGCAAATGGGCTGGGATTTCTTAGAAAATATAAATGGGCCTGATTGACGCGAAATTATTTGTTCACCCAGCCCAGCAAATGGACTGTAAATTCTAAAAAACATGGGTTAAATATATGCCACATTTTTGCAGGCTGACATGTGGGCCAATAGGTCGAAGCCTACGCAGGGCGTTGTCAACTTGGTCAACAAATGATTGTGTCATCCATAGCCATTGGATTTATATCCAACGGGCGGCATGCACCTTCAATCTCTCGTCTTCTACCTCCAGCGTCGCAGGGACCGCCTGGTCCGGCCTCCGGCGGCTAGCGGCTCTGCTTAGCACGCATCGCTGCGAAGCGCTACCCCACCGCCGGCCAGGCTATCCCTCCACCCCTCGACACCTCATGTTATTCTCCACAGACTACAGCCCCACGCTGCAACAGAACCAGTTATAACCCTTCTCCTCCTCTCAATCTGCGACTCCACTGCCGCGTTTTCCCATCTCCGAGTCGTTCCCGTCCGGGGCCTCGCCGTCGTCCACCGCCTCGCTGCGTTCGGTGCAGCGTGGTCAACAAACGAGAGTCATCGGAAGAGGACTGTACGTGGAGAGCCTGACGGCTGGGACCCACGAGGTCCATGGTCGCACGCAAGGAAAGTTCCTCCTTATTAAGCTGAAAAAAATGTTTCCTCCACCTGATAGCTGGGACCCACCGGCTGTATCTTCGCACGGAAGGAAGTGCCTCCTTGTTTTGCGAAAAAAATATTCATCCCGTTGACAGCTGGGACCCGTCAGATTTGGTGACTGACTTGTGGGCCTACTAAGCGGACGTGTACGCACGGCTTTGTCAACTTAATCAACAAATGATTCTAGCAGCTGGACCGTTGGATGTTAATCCAACAGCCGTGCTCCTTCTTCAACCTCTGTTCTTGCTCCTGTCTCCCGTGGGCGGCACCGCGGCTGTGCTGCCGCGCACCCGAACCAGTGAAGTTTCCCACTCCTCTCCATCTGCGACTCCTCTGCCCCGTCTTCCCCATCTCCGGGTCGTTCCAGTCTCGGTGCGCTCGGCACGGTGTGGTCAACGTGGTCAACAACCGAGAGTCATCGGAAGATGACTGTACGTGAGAGGCTAACAGTGGGGATGCACCACGCCCATGGACGCATGCATGCAACGGAACGCGGCGAGGTCAACGTGGTCAAGGAACGACTTTCATCGGAAGTATACTTTACATGGAGAGTCTCAGCTCGGTCCACGGCCGCAGCAAGTAAGTGCCTCCTTATTACGCGGAAAATAATGATTCCTCCAACAGATAGCAGGGACCCACTGGACGGGCCACCATATTTTGCGAAAAACGTTTGCCCCCTGACTGCTGGGACCCACCTGACGGGCCACCATATTTCGTGAAAAAAACGTTGCCCCGCTGTCAGCTCGGACCCACCGGAAGTGCCTCCTTAATACGCACAAAAAAATGAATACTCCCCCGGCTAGCTGGGACCCACCTTGGTGGGAGGCTGACTTGTGGGCCTACTAAGTTGACGGGGATGAAGGGATTTGTCAACTTAGTCAATATGAACGATTCTAGCTCAAGTGACCGTACGATGTCCATCCAACGGCCGTAGTGCTTCTTCAACCTCTGGTCTTCTTGCTTGTAACGCCCACGATGCGGCTATATCTCCCACGTGTCGAGGCACGACTTAGAGGCATAACCGCATTGTGGTTTTTTCGCAAGAAGGGTCATCTTCACACAATCCCATGTAATGAACAAGAATGGGATAAAGAGTTGGCTTACAATCGCCACTTCACACAATACATAAATAAATCATACATCATTCAGAGTACACACATAGGTCCGACTACGGAACCAAAATAAAAGAAGACAACCCAACTGCTAGATCCCTGATCGTCCCAACTGGGCACCACTACTGATCAACATGAAAAGAAACATAGTAATGAACAAGATCTTCATCGAGCTCACACTTGAGGTCAGTTGCGTCATCTGCACTGGTCTCATCGGCACATGCAACTGTTTTGGAAGTATCTGTGAGTCACGAGGACTCAGAAATCTCACACCCGCGAGATCAAGACTATTTAAGCTTATAGGAAGGATGGTGTAATGAGGTGGAGCTGCAGCAGGCACTAAGCATATATGGTGGCTAACATACGCAAGTGAGAGCGAGAAGAGTAGCAACGGAACGGTCGTGAACTAGCAATGATCACGAAGTGATCCTGAACTCCTACTTACGTCAAACATAACCCAGAAACCGTGTTCACTTCCCGAACTCCGCCGAGAAGAGACCATCACGGCTACACACGCGGTTGATGCGTTTTAATAAGGGTCAAGTGTCAAGTTCTCTACAACCAGATATTAACAAATTCCCATCTGCCACATAACCGCGGGCACGGCTTCCGAAAGATAATACCCTGCAGGGGTGTCCCAACTTAGCCCATCATAAGCTCTCACGGTCAACGAAGGATAAACCTTCTCCCAGGAAGACCCGATCAGTCTCGGAATCCCGGTTACAAGACATTTCGACAATGGTAAAACAAGACCAGCAAAGCCGCCCGAATGTGCCGACAAATCCCGATAGTAGCTGCACATATCTCATTCTCAGGGCACACCGGATGAACACTACGTACAACTAAAACCAGACCTCGAGTTACCCCGAGGTGGCGCTGCAAGTGGCTCTAGTTTGGACCAGCACTCAGAGGAACACTGGCCCGGGGGTTTAAAATAAAGATGACCCTTGAGTCTGCAGAACCCAAGGGAAAAAGGCTTAGGTAGGCAAATGGTAAAACCAAGGTTGGGCCTTGCTGCAGGAGTTTTATTCAAAGCGAACTGTCAAGGGGGTCTCATAAATCACCCAACCACGTAAGGAACGCAAAATCAAGGAACATAACACCGGTATGACAGAAACTAGGGCGGCAAGAGTGGAACAAAACACCAGGCATAAGGCCGAGCCTTCCACCCTTTACCAAGTATATAGATGCATTAATTAAATAAGAGATATTGTGATATCCCAACATAAACATAATCCAACATGGAGCAATCTTCATCTTCACCTGCAACTAGCAACGCTATAAGAAGGGGCTGAGCAAAGCGGTAACATAGCCAAACAACGGTTTGCTAGGAAGGGTGACAAAGGTTAGAGGTGGTTTCATGGCAATTTGCGAGGCATGATATAGCAAGTGGTAGGTAGCACAGCATGGCAATAGAACGAACAACTAGCAAGCAAAGATAGAAGTGATTTCGAGGGTATGGTCATCTTGCCTGAGATCCCACAAGGAAGAAGAACGAGTCCATGAAGAAGACAAATGGACGTAGTCGAACGAAACCTCACAACTCCGGAACGAAACCGAAGCTAACAAGAGAAGCAACCCGGAAAGAAACAAACAACATAGTGAACAACCACCACATACACATGGCATGATGCACAATCAAGTATGATGCATGTCTGGTTTAAATGAGGTATGGCATGGGAAAATGCAACAAACCCCACTACAAATTAAGTGGAGCTCAATATGCAACGAGTTGCATATTGACGAAACACCACATTTAATTATTTAGTTCTCTCTCGTTTATGTACCCAACAATGTTAAATGTTGATTAACATGGCAAGAGGTGAAGCATATGAAGACTACCTAGCTAGGCAAGTTTAAATGTGGCCGGAACAACAAATAACAATTCCGGAAAATCCTCATATGCATATTTTAGATTTGGTACTGTTCTGCCATAAACACCATTTTAATGTTGTTAAACAGCAAAATAAAGTGCACCAAGTTAAACTAGGCATTTTTCTACCCCATTTACATATAAAGTTTATTTAAATTCGAGCTACGGTTATTTAGTTATGAAATAAATCATTTTAACATATTATTCGAGCAAATTTAATCAAACAACATCTTAAACAATTTTAACATGGGTGAAAATGGCATATTATTAAACTACACAAAATTCTAAGCAATTTTCATATATAAATTATTTTAATCTAATGCACGGTTGGTGAGTTATAAATGCATGATGTAGAGGGTCTTTTCTGCAAAACGGTAAATCCTGGGATAATTAGCAAATCGTCCAGAACTGGAAAAAAACGTCCATGGGCTGAAACTTGAACTGGCCCAATAGTGCAGATGGCAGAGGGGCTCTGAGGAGGCTCACCATGGGCTAAGGCCCAGTCGGTGGAAGAGGCAGGCCGGCGGGGCGCTGGTTGGGCCCGATCTGGAGGCGCGCTGGTCAACGCGCTCGTCATCTCCTCCAGGAGATCGAGCGAGGCGGGGAAAACAGGGCACGTCCCTTTGCCCGACAGAAAACAGAGCAGCGGCGGCCTAGAACTTGCGGTGGAGGCCGGCGGGCGTGGAGCTGGCGAGGGCACGCTGGTGATGGGCGGCGGATCCGGTGCGAAGGAGGGCGAGGAGGGCCGAGGCAGGGGAGGTAGCCGGCGGCGGGGACGGCGCAACACGGCTGGAATCGGGCGAGGCGGCTTGGACTTGGTGGATCCAGGTGGTGGAGGTCGTTCCCGGCGGCGGACTTGACGGATCGTCGCAGGAGAAGGCCCTTGGCAGCCATAGCGGAGCTTCCGCTGCTCCTGCACCTGACGAGAGAGAGAGAGACCGGGGCATGAGAGAGGTTAGGGAAGGGGGACGGGATGGAGAGTACAAGGAAGCAGGGGACGCAAGGCAACGGTGACCTGGAACTCCGGCGGCTGGCCACGGGTGATGTTGGCGACGGGAGGTTCGGAACGACGTGGATCCGAGCAGCGAGGCGGCTGCAAGTTCCAACCATGGCATGGTGCTGCTGTACAGAGAACAAAACAGAGTTGAGAGGCACGGGAGGAAGAGAGCCGAGAGGAAAAAGGGAAGGGGAGGGGAAAGGAGCGGGGCAGCGGGGCAGCGGGGACGAGAGGAGAGGTGCTCGGGGGCTCGCCTGGGTGGCGGAGGGCGTCGGCAGGAGGAGCTCTGGTTGGGTGGATCGATGGATTGGGGAATGAGGAGATCCCGAGGTGGGAGACGACAAAGGTGGAGTGTGGCGGCGGGGATGGATGGGACATCTCCCTAGATTTTAGGGTTTGTCTGGTTATATAGCGGGTAGATTAGTTTAGGGGCTATTCGGGCCCTCCGATTATAATCGGACGGTCCGAGAATAAATAGGCTAGGGACACCAAATAAGAAAACAGAGATGTTTTGTAGATGTTAGGGGATGATCCGGACCCAACGGTAACAACAAACCGGGTCGGGTACGGGACAACTTTCAGACGCGCGGGAGGGGATCGCGGGCTGACGAGACAGGTTAGTTGGTTTGACAAGAGGGAACCGAAAACACGGTTGGTCTCGGAACGGTCAACAAAGACAAGGGGGAACGCGGCAACTACGAACGAATGCAAATTTTAAAAACAAGACGGCAGCGGAGTGTCGATGCAATGCGAATGATGCGATGATGAATGCAACAAACAAATAAACACACGACGGTCACGCAAAACATGGCAGGCGTCTGGAGCGTCGGTCTCGGGGCGTCACATTGCTCCAGCCGCCCAAAGCAGCGCCGGTCGTGCCGCATGCTCCTGCCTCCCGTGGCCGGCTGTGCTGCCGCGGAGGCCTCACCGCCCCTACTATTCCCACCGCTGGCCAGGCCCTGCGGCGACGGCAGCCTCACACCGCAGCCGAACCAGTGAACCCTCGTACTCCTCTCCGCGCGGGCTTCCACTGCCGCGTCTTCCCCGGCTCCGCGTCATTCCCTTCCTAGGCCTCGCCGTCGTCCACCGCCGTGGTGCTCTCCGCGCGGCGTGGTCAACGTAGTCAAGGAACGACTTCCATCGGAAGAGTACTGTACGTGGAGAGGCTGACAGCTGGGTCCACGGCCACAACCCAGTTTTTTTGTGATTTGCCAAGTAAGTCGCTTTGTCACGCCTGTTGGGCTGCAAATCTTTCAAGACAAGGAGAGCTTTCATTCGGCTGGCCGAGAAAATGGCCCATCAGTAATGAGAAATGGGTTGTACATTTTTAAAACACATCAAACCGGCAATTAGTTTCAATTTTTTTTCATTTCGAGATTTTAAATTACATTAATTTTTATGCGTGGAGAATTTGTTGGATTTTATATTGATATACATTTACTTTTAAAATCAGTTTCAATGTGAGTCGAAATTTCGGCATTAAAAACAGTTCGGACCGCATCGAAATATGCAAAATTTCGTATAATTTTTTAACCGTGGCCACAATATGGGCTGTAATGCTAACAAAAAGAATATGGGCTCCAAAAAAAACCTTAATAATTAGCAAATGGGCTATAAATTATTAGAAATAATGGCATATGGGTTGTATGCTGTTTTCCATAGATTTGAGGCTTTCCTAAAAAGGTTGACGCACAAGCAGTGACTGTTGGATGGCCATCCAATGGCCGTCGTGCTTCTTCAATCTCTGCTCTTCCAGCTCCAGCCGCTCAAACAAGCGCCGGCGGGACTGCCTGCTCCCTCCTCCCCGCGGCCGGCTCTGCAGCCGCGCAGGCCTCACCGCCCCACCGTACTCCCATCGCTGGCCTAGCCATCCCTCTACTCACCCACACCTGCTGTTATTCTCCGGCGACGGCAGACGAACCAGTAAACCCTCCTACAGTCGTACTCCCCTCCGCGTGGGAAACAACTGCCGAGTCTTCCCTGCCTTCGTGCCGTTCCCTTCCTAGGCCTCGCCGTCATCCACTGCCCTCGTGCTCTCAGCGCGGCCTGGTCAACGTGGTCAACGACCGACATGCATCTGAAGTGGACTATACGTGGAGAGGCCGACAGCTGGGTCCACGGCCGCACGCAAGGAAATGCCTCCTTATTACGCGCAAAATAATGATTCCTCCACCTGACATCAGGGACCCACCGAAAGGGCCTCTGTATTTCGCGAAAAAATGTTACTGCCGCTGACAGCTCGGACCCACCAGCTATATCTTCGCACGCAAGGAAGTGCCTCCTTATTACGCACAAAAAAAATGAATAATCCCCCTGTTAGCTAGGACCCAGTATAGTGGTAGGCTGACTTGTGGGCCTACTAAGTTGACGGGGACGGAGGGCTTTGTCAACTTAGTCAATATGCACGATTCTAGCTCCAGTGACCGTACGATGTCCATCCAACGGCCGTAGTGCTTCTTCAACCTCTGGTTTTCTTGCTCCAGCCACCCAAACCAGCACCGGTCGTGCCTCATGCTCCTACCTCCCGTGGCCGGTTGCGATGCGGCGGAGGCCTCACCACCCCCTACTACTCCCATCGCTGGCCAGGCCATCCCTCTACTCACCCACACCCCCTGTTATTCTGTGCCAACGGCAGCCTCACACCGCAGTGAACCAGTGAACCCTCGTACTCCTCTACGCGTGGGCATCCACTGCCGCGTCTTCCCCGGCTCCGTGTCGTCCCCTTCCTAGGCCTCGCCGTCGTCCACCGCCCTGGTGCTCTCGGCGCGGCGTGGTCAACGTGGTCAAGGAACGACTTCCATCGGACGTGGACTGTACGTGGAGAGGCTGACAGCTGGGTCCACGGCCGCAGCAAGGAAGTGCGTCCTTATTACGTGCAAAATAATTATCCTCCACCTGACAGCGGGGACCCACCGGACGGGCCATCGTATTTCACGAAAAAAACATTTGCCCCTGACTGCTGGGACCCACTAGCGACATCTTCGCACTAAGGAAGTGCGTCCGGGAATAAAAACGATTCGCCCCCCTGACTGCTGGGACCCAGCAGCTACATCTTCGCAGGCAAGGAAGTGCCTGACAGTCGGGACCCACCTGGTCGAAGCGTACGTAGCGTTGTCATTCTGGTCGTGAACGTGTACGTACATATATACTGGTGGATGTAGAGGCGCGCACGTGTCATAGTAGAGCCGCGTACGTGTCGTAGTAGAGCCGCGCACGTAGCATGTACACGTACGTACAACGGCCAGGGTGCAAGAAAGAAAATACGGCCACGTATGTGTACATACGGGCGGGGTCTCGAACGCCTACTCGCGCATACGTACGGCCAGGGCTTGTGTACATGGCTGGGTCGGAACGGAGAAACAACATCGTCGTCGTGTTCATGGGGAGGCAACGGAATGCGTCGTGTTCATGGGGAGGCAACGGAATGCGTCGTGTTCATGGGGAGGCAACGGAATGCGTCGTGTTCATCGGGAGGCAACGGAACGCGTGGGAGCCAACCGGCTGGGTCGGAACGGAATGCGTGGTCGTGTTCATCGACAGGGCTTGGACGGAACATGCGATGGAAGCGAGGCCTGGCGTACCGCACAACGGAGGAAACGGACCTCCTACGTTCGGAACGGGGTCCTGTTGATCAGGAGGGGTGTGGCGTACCGCAAAACGGAGGAAACGGACCTCCTACGGTCGAAACGGGGGTCCTGTTGATCGGGAGGGATGTGGCTTACCGCAAAACGGATGAAACGGACCTCCTACAGTCGAAACAGGGGTCCTGTTGATCGGGAGGGGTGTGGAGTACCGCAAAACGGACGAAACGGACCTCCTACGGTCGAAACGGGGGTCCTGTTCATCGGGAGGGGTGTGACATACCGCAAAACGGGACTCCACGGGATACAGTTCATCTCCACCGTCGACCTCCTCCAGCCTCCACGGGCTCCTGTTCATCCATCCTCCACCGCGCGCTACTCCACCGGCTACTGTTCAACCACCCCTCCACAGGCACCCCTCCACCGTCTACTGTTCATCCAGCCGTCCACACCACGGGGTCCTGTTCAACCACCCCTCCATGGGCACCCCTCCACCGTCTACTGTTCATCCAGCCTCCACCACACCACGGGGTCCTGTTCATCCAGAGGCAACGCCACCGCTCACTGTTCATCCAAACCGCCCCGCAACGCTCACTGTTCATCCCAGAGGCAGCATCGATCGGCTTTAGTTAGCAGCAGTAGCGAAGGAATCGCTCGATCGGGTTCAGTTAACAGCCATCGATCGATCGCTCAGGTTCAATAACGTGTAGCCTGCAGTGCAATCGCTCGGGTTCAGTTAGAGCCCAACGCCTCGCTCGGGTTCCGTTAGAGCCAACGCCTCGCACACACACGCGTACGTGTACGAGAGAAATGCGCATCGCTCGGCCCCGACCTCCCACCGTAACCGGGAACTCCCCGAAATTTTCCTCGCCATCGCTTCTACCACGGTTTTTTCCATCATGGACGGCCCAAAGAATGTCATGCAGCTGCGTCTCCGGCCCGCCTAGGATGAAAAGCCCATTTTCTGTCATGATTTTTTGTCATAGAAGTAGGAGCCCACCACGTCTATGATGATACCGGGTTTTGTCACAATTATCGTCATAGAAGTGTCATATGTATGACAGAAAAAAATTTGTTCGGCCCAAAATGTCACGGATGTGTCTTTTTTTTGTAGTGTAATTCCTACCCCTCGGGTACCGCGATACAAGGCGCCAAGTCAAGGCTTGGGTGGATGGCTAATTCTCTAGTGCACCCCCTAACGAATTTTTTTTCCAGGTTCTGAGCAAACGCAGACACCTCATGAGGGAAAGGGCGTCCCGAACGCGCCAGGTTAAGTTATCTTTGCGCAAAATAACAACACGGCATGGGAATAACACGCACAGTGCATTAACCAAAGAACCACGGTTCGTTACACGCCCCTCTGGGCCCGTACTGGTTTTGTTTTCTCATGCAAGAAAAAAGGAAAAAGCTAAACAAAGCAGCATTGCAGCAATCCGCGGAGGCAGGCCCTTAGCGACGCCCCGAGCCTAGCCAGACCCCTCCTCGCGCTTCACGGAGGCACGGCGATGAGATGACCCGCTGCCTCCTTCGAAGCGGGCGTGGTGGCGCGGCGGCTGGTCGTAGCCACCGCTACTGGAGCTGTCACCGGAGGAAGAGCCGCCGTAGCTGGAAGAGATGCGGTCGCCGCCGAGGGCAGACTCACCCTCGTCCTCGTCGCCACCGTCACCAAGGCCGAGCACCTCCTCGCCATCGTTCGCCTCGGTGCAGCACCCGGCGCGGTGACCGTCTTCCCCAAACACCCTCACATAGAGGGTCGGTCCACCATCGTACCTGAAATGGAGGGTGCACCGCCTGCCCAGGCCGCGTGCACGGGCGAATGTCTGCCAGCCGCGGGCTAGGGCTATTTGCCCGCGACGGAAGTCTCGACTGCAACCCAAGAGGCCTTGCTACAGCAGCCATCCGCCTGCAGCCAGAGTCCGCCCGAACCAGAGGCCAACAGTTCACCGGCGAAGAAGCGCGGAAGTTGGAGCGAGTTCCCGGCCGGGTTCTCCGACAAGACGACGAACTCCGGTGACACCTCCGCCGAATGGAAGTGCGGGCGGGGAGGCCGCGCCACCATCGTGGCCTCCCCTCATCAGCTGGACCACCATGGATGGGACGATCCCCTCCGCGTGCCGCGGCGCCACCTCGACGGTGGGCCACGGCGAGGGTCGCGGCGTGCTTGCACGGACGGCCGCGGCCGCGCTTGGGCGCCGGGGAACCAGGGCCCTCTCGAGGGGCCTTTCCCTTCTCGGTGGCGCTGCAAGCAGTGGAGCAAGGAGGAAGAAGCAAGCAAGCGGGGAAGAGATGGGCAACGGGGGCTCCGCCCCCCTCCCCATTTATAGTAAGAGAAGGCCAACCGGCGTCTCCCAGGATCGCAGGTAATGATGGTTTTCCTTGCATGTCGCAGGGACTAGTCAAGTCGCGCAGTTGCCGAGGCTGCGTGGGGAAGCGGAGACGCCCACGTCCAATCAACCGCCACGCGTCAACCAAGGCCGCAGGCTTTTGGGGCCCGCAGTGCTCCGAACTTGACCCTTGGCTTCGCCGTGAAGCCAAGCCCGAGCGCACCTTGGGCCTGGGGGCCACTGTCGGCGTTCTGGGAACGGGGGTCCCCAGACTTGCCGGCCTGCGGCCCACAGCGTGGCTAAGCAAGCAGGCCGTACGGCCCATCTTCATCAACAAGGCATCCAAGACCCTCACGAGGGTCCAAGCCTCGCGAGGCAGACGACACAAGACCTCCTCTGGAGTGGCCGAGCTAGGCAGGCTCACGAGGAGAGGAGATATCAAGGCGGGGCAAACCTCACGAGGCTCTCGTGACGTGAGCCATGACGAACGGCGCCAGGCGGGCGCCAGCGCACGCAGTGTCCTTATTTCCTCTTTGGTGCTAAGGAGGCCAGCGCGGGCTAAGAGTACCGAGGCATCAGGCAAAGGTTGCTGTATTGGTGCAACGAGACCAAGACCAGGAGGACGGCAAGGCGGAGGTCATCGTGGTGCCCAAGACGGCGTCACCCCAGAGGTTTTCGCAGGCGAAGACCACTTTGTTCAGGATAGCTTGTGCTAGCTGTCCCCCTTCAAATTCACCCGTTGTTGTTGGCTCCCTTCCCGCTCGATATTTGGGAAGAGGACCAGGGCCTATATAAGTATAGCTAGCCACCATAGTAGAAGCATCTCATCTTAGCTTGATCCAACCCGATCGAGAGCCTACCCACAAGAACACCTCAACCTTAGGAGGCTGCTCTTCCCTTGTACTGGTCATCATCAGCCTAAGAGGCAATCCACCAATGCCACACTGGAGTAGGGTATTACACGAAAACGGTGGCCCGAACCAGTATAAACCTCGTGTCCTTCTGTGTTGCGAGTTCGTCGAGTTCATCTGCGAGATCTTAGCGAGCTAGGGCGTAGATCGGTAGGAGGGAAAGACTTCGCACGCACCCCAGTGTTCGAACCTTAAGGGTTTGCCGGAACCCCACATCCGACACGGTCGAACTCCGGGACTACTTCAAGCACCTGTGGGGGTGCAAGACGGGAAGCGAGACGACGGGGCATCCGGCCCCGCGCGTCATCCCCGCCGCCTTCGCCGAAGTCGGCCCGAATCGGTACCCGTTCTTTGTCGATTACTTCTCCTGCGGGCTCTGTCCCCCTTTGTACTATTTCTTCAGCGACATCATGCACACCTATTGCTTCCACCTTCTAGATTTTACTCCGAATGTTGTGGCGTACATGGCCATTTTCGCTCATCTCTGTGAGGGCTTCACCGAAGTGCATCCCAACACGGCGCTCTTTCGCCACTACTTCTTCCCTCGCATCCAAAAGGGGGGCGCCATTTCCGGTTGTGTCGGCTGGATCCCAAGGACCCAGGAGAAAGGGGCATATCCAGACGGCACCCAGAAGGAGAGGTGGGAAGAGTGGCAGGGCCGGTGGTGCTGGATTGAAGAGAAGGACCCGCAGGACTATTTCTGGGTCCGCCATGCACCGCCGGTCCACAGGAACGAGTGGAGTGATGTCGACGTCAACGACAAGAAGCTCACGATCGCCACCACCAGGATTCTTCGTCTCACTGAGGCCGGGCTCACCCTTGAGATGATCGGGGCGGATTTCATCCGCCGCCGAATCCCTCTGCTGCACAACAAGGGGAGGCCGGCCTGGCTCTTGACGAACACCGCCGACATCATGAGGCCCCGCCCCGGCATGGACCACAACCTCACGGTGATGGGGCATGCCCACTTCTGCCAGCGGCTCTTCCAGCTCGACGTGAACCGCGCCGGCGAGGTCGAGCAGTCCGGCAAGGCCGGGAGGGCCTCCGCGAAGGCCGGCAAGGTCTCCAAGGGGCCCTTGTTTAAGTTGCCGGCGGGGGTGATCCCGCTGAGCAACAACTCGCGTCGAAACGACATCATCGCCATGATGCCGGAGTTCAACACGCACGGTGTCATCCCAAATTGGGCTGAGCCGTCGGAGGATCAGGTGCAGGAGTTTTTCGACACCTTGGAGGAGAAGTATGTTAGCGCCGAGCTGCGGCTAGTCCAGGACACCACCCAGGCGGAGCTGGATTACATCGCCGCCAGGGCGGCGGAGGCGGAGCTCGCCAAGGAGGCCGGCAGCGCCGGCGGCGTGGAGGACAGGGCCACGGCGGCCGCGGAGGAGAAGGAGCTTGCCCAGTGGGCGGAGTCCGCTGGGGAAGCCAGCAGCACCGGCACCGGGGCCCTTCTCGCCGAAGATGTGGTCGACGAGTCGTCGTCGGAGGAGGCCGATGCTGTCGACCCTCCGGTCGTGGGCAGAGGGCGTGTCCTGCGGTGGGCCACCTCTGGCGAGCCCGGTCCGGCCCGACAGGGCCGTACAACCCAGGCATGCCCAGGAGGGGTCCACGCGCCAGACAAGGGCCGCGGCTGCGAAGAAGCTGGTGAAGGACGCGATGGCGAAGAAGAAAGCAACTGCCTCTTCTTCGTCCAAGCGTCCTCTGACTCCATCAGCTTCCCCTCCTCCAGCAAATGTTGATGCTGTCGGATCACGGGTTCCGGCAAAACCCTTAAGGTTCGAACACTGGGGTGCGCGTGAAGATTTCCTCCCTACCGATCTATGCCCTAGCTCGCTAAGATCTCAGGGACGAACTCGACGAACTCACAACACAAAGACACAAGATTTATACTGGTTCAGGCCACCGTTGTGGTGTAATACCCTACTCCAGTGTGGTGTTGGTGGATTGCCTCTTGGGCTGATGAATAACGGCACAAGGGGAATAACAGCCTCCTGAGGTTGAGGTGTTCTTGTGCTCTACGAGCTTGTGGATGTGAGGATGGGAGGTGGAGTAGATCCCCTTCCCAGTGGTGGCTAGTTCTACTTATATAGGCCCTAGTCCTCTTCCCAAATATTGAGCAGGAAGGGAGCCAACAATGGCCAATTTGAAAGGGGACAGCTAGTACAGCTTATCCTGACAAAAGCGGACTTCGCCTACGAAAGGCTCTGGTGATGACGCCGTCTTGGGCTCCACGGTGACCTCCGTCCTGCTGGTCCTGGTCTCGTTGCACCGATATGGAAACCTTTGCTTGATGCCTCGGTACTCCGCGCCTCCGCTTGCCTTCTTAGCACCAAAGAGGAAACAAGGACGCTATGCGCGGGGGCGCCCGCCTAGTCTTGATCGTCATGGCTCATGTCACGAGAGCCTCGCGAGGTTTGCCCTACCTTGATTTCTCCGCTCCTCGCGAGGCAGCCTGGTAAGGCCGCTCCTGAGGAGGTCTTGCATCGTCCGCCTTGCGAGGCTTGGCCCCTTGCGACGGTCTTGAATGCCTTGTTGATGAAGACGGGCCATACAGGCCTGCTAGCATAGCCACACCATGGGCCGCAGTCAGGCATGTCTGGGGACCCCCGTTCCTAGAATGCCGACAGTAGCCCGCGGGCCCAAGGCGCACTCGGGATTGGCTTCGAGGCGAAGCCAATGGTCAAGCGCGGAGCGCCGCAGGCCCCAAAAGCCTGCGTCCTCGGTTGACGCGTGGCGGTTGATTGGACGTGGGCGTCTCCGCTTCCCGACGCTGCCTTGGCAACTGCTCACTTGACAAGTCCCTGCAACATCCAAGGAAAACCATCATTACCTGTGATCATGGGGGCGCTAGTTGGCCTTCTCCTGCTATAAATGGGGTGGGGGCAGAGCCCCCATCGCCCATCTCTTCCTTGTTCGCTTGCTTCTTTCTTCCTGTGCTCCATTGCAAGTTGCAGCTCCGATGGCGCCGATCCGAAGATTCACCGCTGACGAGAAAGGAAAGTCTCCCCGCGATGATCCAGGGCCGCTCCCGCCAAAGAAGAGGTCGGCTCATCGTCGTGACGAGGCGGCGATGCAGGTGGTGACGAGGCCTTGTTGCGAGCGGCCTCCTCCAGGGTATCCGCTACCCTTGTACGCCCAAGCCGGGGGCGCAGGAGGAAGGGGCGACGAATGGCGCCGCCCGCGCCGCGCCCACGGTCGCCGTGCGACGACGACACGCGCTATTGGCATGGATTCCTCACGTGAGCTTGTGCTATGGGCGCCGAAGCCCGCAAGCTCTTGGATCCACTTCCTGCGGTTCTTCTCTGACGTGATGCCGCCGAGGGGGCCTCTCGAGCTCTGGTTGCAGCATGCCGACTATGACGCCCCGGCGACCGGAGCAGAGGTTGAAGCAGTCCCCACCGGCAAGATTTTCATGACCCACGGCTGGGGCGAGGTCGCGCGGGTTTGCCGCGCAGAAGGCACCCTCGCGATCCACTTCTAGTATGACGTCGCCTCCACGCTTTTCTTCAAGGTCTTCGACGCGAAGGGCCGCCGCTTGGAGTGTTGCCCTGGGGGCAGCGCCAGGATGACGCGCGCTCCGCTCGTGACTACTCCAGCAGCAGCAACCCACGGGAGTCCAGCGGTTCTCCCGAGCTCTACGAGACTCCGGAGACGAGCGACGACAGCTACGTGCCCCCGAGCTCTCGCCGGGCTCGGAGCAGCGCTGTGGCATCCAGCCGCCGCCGCTGCTGATCTGGATGGGCTTGGCGCCGGCCTCTCGCGGCCCACTATTGATGATGGCGTCAGCCGCTGGAGGGTGTAGATAGGATTCTACTAAGTTCTCGTCTTTTGTTCCCTGTGAGGAATCAAGAAAAGCACCGCGGGGGCGTGTAAGGATCTGTGATGTCTTTTGTGTATATCTTCCTTATTATGAAAATCTGCGAATGCATGTCCTATTAAGGCTCGGTCTCCCCTTTCCAACCTCGCGACAGCTTGTTGCTCTACGCTGATATGTCCCGGTCCCCAGGCAGGCTGCAGCCATCGCTGGTATGCCAGGTCGCGTGCCGTGGTCAAGGCCAGGAGGTGAGCGGCCCGAGGTCCAGTAAGAGCTCCTGAGGCGCGATGCTCAGGGGGTCCTCTTTAGCGCTCAAGCAGTTGTGGTAAGATAAGAAAGGGAGGCGACGTTGCTACAACAGGACTGCGGCAAGCGTGTCCCCTAGATTCCAACAATTCGTTGTCCTGAGCTCGTGACTTATCTTGGCGGTCCGGGGTCGATTCTTCGCGATGCGCCAGACCTGTGTGTGAACATCCGCAGCGTAGCTAGGTCAGGCCCGTACGATTCCTCCCCCTTCTAATGCTCTCCTTTGTGCTCTACGTCCTCAGGTCCCGGCCCTCGAGCGAGCTCAGCCGCCGCTGGTATGCCAGGTCGCGTGCCGTGGTCAAGTCCAGGGGGCGAGGGCTGGAGAGCCAGTAAGAGCTCCTGAGTCGCGATGCTCAGGAGCCCCCCTTTTAACGTGCAAGCGGATTACTTGGAAGAGGTGGGAGCTCGCGGTGCCGCCTGGTGTTATCCTCGTGAGATTCCTGCGACCCAGCACAAGGAAGAACACAATCTGCCGTTATGGTCACCAGCCCGCTGCTGGTTGCTCCGCGAGGGGGTGAAGGCACCGAGGGCCTATTGAGGTGACGTGCGCGGGGCATGCCGCGAGCCAGAGCTCGACTGCTCAGGTTTATCGACGTGGCAGGGACGGACCCATGCACCAGCGCCATGCCGGCGTGAGGTGGCCCCGTGGGAGGTGACTATCGAGCAGGTAGTAACCATGGGTAGGTTAAACATGAAAGCAGCAGGCTTAAGTAAAAGTAGGAAAATACATGCCACTGGGTCAGGCCCGAGCGGCTTGGGGATGATGCAGCCCGAGGGGCGCCCCCAACAGGGTAAGCTAAAGACATAAAAAGGGATACATGCCACAGGGACGGACCCACGCGGCCTGGGAATGATGCAGCCCGAGGGGCGCTCCCAGCTGAATGAACTTGGAAAATGTCACCTGATTCTGTCGATGAAGGAGAGTTGGGGCAGCTGAAGATACGCTGTGAATGGATTGCTCCTCACGAGCCACTTGGGCCCTGAGCCTCGGGAGGCTCTGGGGGCCCAGGTGGTTCCCTGAGGACCGTCTCCATCTCTGCTAGGACAGCGTGGTTCCTGGCCTCCTGAGCCGCCAGGACACGCCGTAGGTTGCGCTGATAGGCTGACGACACACTCTGCAGACCAAAAGGCATGCGAACGTAGCTATGTGGTGGACCCTCGCAACGACCCACGCGTGAAGGCCAGAGAGGCTCCTGAGATGCGGCCCTGTTGAGCCCTGGAACGTCGATGCATACGCGCAGCCCGGCAACCTCGCCTGGATGGGGAGCTGCGCCTCGTGAGTGGCGGTCGCCGCGCATGGCCCTTGCGTCTTGCAGTTCCTGAGTGGTCTTGGTGATGAATTCCTGAGCGGTGGGCGCTCCTCGCCCTGTGTCCTCCTAAGGGAAATGTGCCATGAAGAACGCCTCCAAGTGGTGCCCAAGCACCTCCCTCGTGATGTTGGCAAGGTCTGAGGCCCTCCGGAAGAGAGGCCCCGAGCCCTGCCCGAGGAGGGCGCTGGGCGCGCCTTCCTATGCGATGGAGGGAGGCACCCCTGGAGCGGGCACTGATCCTGACGAGGTTCTAGTTACGACACCATCCTCCTGAGATCATGCACGGCGCAGCTGCTTCTTCTTCTTGGGGATGGCCTCAGGAGGGCCCTCGCCCTTGCTGTCGGGGTCGTCGATTGCTGCAGCTTGGAAGGCATGCTTGAGGGAGTACACCGCGTCTCTTTCTTCACATGGGACCGTGATGATTTCGCCGCTTCCAGGCATCTACAGGACGTTGTAGCCGTGATGGGTCACCTCCATGAACTTGGCCAGGGCTCGATACCCGAGGATGGCATTGTACGGCAGACGGATGTACGCGATGTCGAAGTCGATGAGCTCGGTGCGGTAGTTCTTGCATTCTCCAAAGGTGATAGGGAGGCGGACCTGCCCTATCGGTGTGGTGGAGCCGTCGGTCACTCCTGAGAAAGGCTTGGTAGGCTGAAGCTGGTCATATGGCACTTGGAGGTTGTCAAACGTGTCGACGGACAGGACGTTTAGTCCTGTCCCGCCGTCGATGAGGGTCTTGGTAACTTGCACATTGCTGATGACTGGTGAACAAAGCATCGGGAGGGCGCCAGTGGTCGCAGCGCACTTGAGCTGATCTGCCGAGTTGAAGGTAATGGCGCACTGGGACCACCTTAGCGGGCGTGTGGCTTCAAGCTTGGGGAGGACTGCATTCACTTCACGAGCAAACTGTTTGAAGATACCGGTTCGGGCCACCATTGTGGTGTAATAACCTACTCCAGTGTGGTGGTGGTGGATTGCCTCTTGGGCTGATGAATAACAGTACAAGGGGAAGAACAACCTCCTGAGGTTGAGGTGTTCTTGTGCTCTGCGAGCTTGTGGATGTGAGGATGGGAGGTGGAGTCGATCCCCTTCCCAGTGGTGGCTAGTTCTACTTATATAGGCCCTAGTCCTCTTCCCAAATATTGAGCGGGAAGGGAGCCAACAACGGCCAATTTGAAAGGGGACAACTAGTACAACTTATCCTGACAAAAGCGGTCTTCGCCTGGGAAAGGCTCTGGTGATGACGCCGTCTTGGGCTTCACGGTGACCTCCGTCCTGCCGTCCTGCTGGTCCTGGTCTCGTTGCACCAATATGGAAACCTTTGCTTGATGCCTCGGTACTCCGCGCCTGCGCCTGCCTTCTTAGAGCCAAAGAGGAAACAAGGACGCTGCGCACGATGGCGCCCGCCTGGTCTTGATCGTCATGGCTCACGTCACCAGAGCCTGGCGAGGTTTGCCCTGCCTTGATTTCTCCGCATCTCGCGAGGCAGCCTGGTGAGGCCGCTCCTGAGGAGGTCTTGCGTCTTCCGCATCGCGAGGCTTGGCCCCTCGCGAGGGTCTTGAATGCCTTGTTGATGAAGACGAGCCATACATGCCTGCTAGCATAGCCACGCCTTGGGCCAGAGGCCGGCAAGTCTGGGGACCCCCGTTCCAAGAACGCCGACAAACGCGGGAGTCGTCTTCAATTTCGGGTCCCTCAGCCCAAGGAGGTAGAGGAAGGTGGCAGAGGAGGAGGTGGAGGACGAGTACGCATCTTGCTCCTTTTTGTCATCTCCGTCTCCTCAATCTGTGACGCTTGTCTTGATATGTTTTTCTTCTTTGCAGGGATGCGGAGACACTGGCCCAGAGAGTGAAGAGGGCCAGGGCTTCGGCGAGCGGCCAACCCCCTGCAGGTACTTCCGGTACTCCGCTGGTGATGTTGAGCAGCCCGGACAGCAGCCCCCGGCACATCCCCCAGTCTAAGTTTACCACTCACCCCTCGTCGACGTGTGTTGGGGGTATGATCCCTTCGCGCTGACCTTGCCGCGGTTGCAGGAGGAGGACAGCAGCAGGAGGAGCCACTGGGGGCTACCCCCAACACGCCGCCCTCATCGACCACCACGCCCAGAGGGGCGTCCCCGGCAAGGGCGCCAAGCACCAAGCCCATGCACACGGAGGAGGAGGAGGAGGCAAACTCGGGCACTGGTGGCTTCGCCTCGGCGCCAGGTGTTGGCGCGGAGGGGACCTCTGCTTCCCAGCCGACACTAGTAAGTCGCTTGCCTTCCGTCCCTGTTGTTTTTCTGTTCTTTCTGAATCTTGGTCTTGGCTTCGCCTGATCCCCTTCTCGGTATCCAGATCCTCCCTCGGCGGATCCGGAGGATATAGACACCGTCATCGAGGATGTCGCCAAGTATGCCGCGGCAGAGGCCGAGAAGATGGCCATCGAGGAGGCCGCCAAGGGTGCCGCTGAGGATGCCGCCAAGCGGCCTGCCGGGGAGCCAGGCAAGGCTGCCGCCGAGGAGGCCGGCAAGGGGCCTATCGAGGAGGCCGGCAAGGCCGCTGGCAAGGAGGAGGTGGTTGACTACCAACCTTCCTCCTCCGCTGCCTCTGGCTCAGGCAGGTACCTGAGGGTGAGCGACGACCTGTTCATCCACCTCCTAGGGAGGGCGAGCACCGGGGCGCCCGTCGAGGGGGAGGTGTTTGATGATGAAGTGCTCGCCGCCGCTGGGCTTGAGCTCGTTGACGAGCCGAGCGCCGGTGGCGGCAGTTCCCAGGAAGAGCGGCTCCTCCAGGCCATGGGCACCAACTTCCAAAAGCTCCGGGCGCTTCACCGCGCTCGCCTGGACAAGGCCAAGTCCAGGATGGCGATGGTGGACAAGGCAGAAGTGGACCTCGAGGGGCATGTTGCGGAGGCACAGGATTGGTTCCGCCAGGCCCATAAGGACCTGAGGGCCACCCAGGACGCGCTGGCTGAGCGCGACCTGGCGCTCGTCATAAGCAGGCCGACATCGAGAAGGCCCGGGAACTGGCGAAGCAGGAGGCCGCTCAGGCCGCGCTGAACTCCAAGGAGGAGGACCTTGCCGCGCGTCAGGAGAAGCTTGCCGTAACACTCCGCGGCAAGGATGCGGAGGTGGAGAAGCTCGTCGTGCAGCAAACCCAAGAGCTGGAGCAGAGGCACGGGGAGGCACTCAATGCCCAGGCTCTGGTTCATGCCGGCAGGGTGAAGGAGCTGGAGGTGGAGCGGGAAGGGCTGAAGGACCAGACCCTGAAGCTGGCCGAGGAGAAGAACACGCTCAACGGTGCCCTGGTGGAGGCGCAGGGCGCAGTCCTTGGCAAGGCTGAGCAGCTCTCCAAGGCCAACGACTCTATCAAATATCTGAAGCTGAAGCTGGAGGGTCTTGAGAAGACGCTCTCGGAGGCCAAGGCCCGGGAGGGGACCCTGGCCAAGGATCTGGAGGCCGAGAAGCAGCTGGAGAAGAACAAAGCTGCCAACCACAAGGATTTTGTGGACGGCGAGGATCGCTGGGTCGGCCACCTCGAAAACGTCGCCGGCAGGATCACCATGCAGCTGGCTACCATGGAGATGCCAAATGTGAGGTTCACCCCGGAGCGCAACATGAGCCCCACCGCCAAGCTGACCCTATTCTTCGAGGGTGTTCTTGGAGCCCTGGAGCATCTTCACTCCAATCGTGTGGCCTCTCTGGCCGACGAGTCCCGGAGGCTTTGCCGGGGTGCCATGACCAAGGTCCTCACCAAGGTGGCATACTAGAACCCCAACCTCGACTTTGACGCCGCGCTGAAGAGCTTGCGGGAGGGTGTTGACCTCACGGCGCTCAAGGAGCGTATCAAGCCCATCATCAGCTTCGTCAACGGAATTGAGAGGGTGGAGGGCCAGCGCCGGGATTAGGCACCCCGTTTCTCATCGCCGCTGCAGGTTCACGACCAAGACAATTTCTATCTTCAGTTAGAACCGCAGCAACAATGGATGTAATATAACTCTGCAGTACTTTTGATATTATATGCACGTTACTTTCCTGTTCAATCCCCCCTTTGTATGTTCACCCTACGTTAATCGGGTAGGCTTGCCGGCGCGTAACCCAGGCCACGGCGTCTTGAGGACGGATCCCAAGTAGCCTGCCGGGTATGCTTGCTGCCAGGCGAGCCACCTTACCGCCCTCAACGCGGCCGCGCGGACTGTCGAGCTTGACTCGAGTCAGAATCGAGAGCGTTGCTAATTGCGGAAGGCTACCCTGCCGCTCTCGACGCGGCCGCTTGAGCTGTTGAGCGGACTCGAAACAGAGCAAGGGTGTTGCCAATCGCGGAAGGGCCCCCTTGCGTGCAGGTTTTCCATACATAGGGTTGGACCTTCAAGGATAATAACCTTATATAAAAAGGAAATATCTAAAGTTTGGCATGACTTAGCTTTTCTGTTGTTGCACGGGCGTCCACCACATTTGCAGATGGTCCCGTCAAGGTTGGTCATCTTCTTCCTTGGAAGCCATGGCGACCAGGAACTGCTAAGCTGGCTGCTAAACCAGATTATCACAATTGCGCCCCCTACCTGGCGCGCCAAAGATGTCGGTGGAAACGACACCTATGGGATCACTGGAATCCCTTCTACGATTGGAGGGCACGGGGTTGTGAGAAGAGCAGGTTTAAGAGCTAGCACAAGGATCGTTTACCCAGGTTCGGGCCGCGAGGATGCGTAATACCCTAGTCCTGCTTTGGTGTGTATTTCAGAGTGTTCTTGAGCTCTCGAACTAGCTACAGTGGCTGCGTAGTTCCTAAGAGCCGAATCCATCTCCTGGTCGCCTCGGGCCTCCTTTTATAGGAAAAAGGGGTTGCCACAGTGGCACATAGGAGGTGGAAAGGCGTACAGTGTGCGAGCTTATCGCTCGGCATTACGGGACAAAGCGCATTCAATGCGCTACTTAGGTGTCCATTAGCTTTATCAGGGATGGGAACGAGGCCCGTCCCGTCCATCGCCGCTCCACCTCGCTTCGACACGCGCCCATGCCAGTGATGTGTGCGGCGCCATGTAGGCAGGCAGGCTGCTGAGGTGGCCCGATTGCAGGGCCTTCACGAAGATCTGCATGCCACCAGCCAGGTGCTTGCTGAGTCGGTGTAGAGGCCGCCCGTCGCCACGCAGGTGCCTGCCCAGCTGGTTGAGCTAGCAGCTGCTTGGGGACGGCGGTGGAGTCTTGGCGGGAACGGGCCTGCCTGTGGCCCCGCTGATGCCCTCGGCAAGGGTCTTGCTGGGGGGCCCGGCAAGGGTATTGCCGTGGCGCTGTAGTCGTCCCCGGCAAGGCGCTTGCCGGGGGTCTTGTGGATTTCCTCGGCTAGGATCCCGCCGAGGATCGCCGTCTTCTGGTCCTCATCTGAACTTGTGTGTTTATGATCTTGACAAAGATCTGCATGCCACCACGGAGGTGCCTCCCGAGTCTTCGGAGTCTTCAACCGAGTCTTCAGAGCCTTCAAATTCTCCTAGTCTTCGGAGTCTTCAACCGTTATAGGTTCCTTTATCATAATGCACGGTAAAATCCTCTTCATCCCGAAGTGGTCTTAGTTGTCCGATATCTTGCACTTCTTGAAATGGTCTCATCAGTCGAACCTTCGCGTGGTCAAGAGGGGAAAAGGGGTATGGTCTCGTTAACAGGGAATATTTGAATAAGCTCAGAAGAGAAGAGAGGTAAAAGATCTTTTGAAAATGAAGTTGTAGAGAAAATCTTTCCTATCGGCTTGCCAGTTTCTAGGGGTCACGTCCTACAGTCAACATGTGCTCTGATACCATCTTGTAGAAACCCGACCTTAGACGGTCAAGTCTCTGTGCTTAAGTGTCATCCTTGGATCGGTATGCTGACACACACAGTACTCGAGGATTTATAACAGAGGTAAATCACATGTATAAAGTAACGGAAATACTATTACCTCAATCCAAAATAGCGGAAGTAAGAACAAGGTTGTGGATTCCAATCAATACCAACGGCAAAGTTGAGTGTAGAAATCATAACCCTAACGTATCACTTACTCGTCGTAAGAATCCTGCAACATGAGACGTTGCAGCCACAAAGGGTCAGTACATTGAATGTACTGGCAAATTCACACCATAGGATAATGATGAATAATAGCTATCACTACATGCATAATTGGCTGCTGGAAAAGCTCTATGGTTATAATGTTTTTGCGAAAAGCCAATTTTTCCCTACTGCAAAGGAATATATTTTATTGAACTACAAAGTTGGTTGAAAATATTGAGAAGGTAAACCCCCTCTCAATCCCAATTAAAAGTAATCATTAACAGCCCAACAAATTATTTAAGTAACGTGATGAGATCAACATGATAATCCAAGAACCAGATACTCAAGATGTCCATAACCGGGGACACGGCTAACCATGATTAGTTTGTACACTCTGCAGAGGTTTGTGCACTTTTCCCCACAAGACTCGATCTCCTCCGTTAGATTTGTCGCACTTCATGATGTTTGAGAAACGGATGACCGAGACACAGTCTTTCAGAAGCGTTAGCACCTTACGATGGGTAGACAGTTACACCTACTTTCCCCTACATCTGCTAGTCTACCACTGTAAGATTTCACACGACTTAATCAACTGTGCTAGAGCCCATAATAGCTTGTGGCTGCACACGGAAGTTTCTAGTATGAATAATCTCATGATCCCTTTGAGCCTGGGTGGCGGTCCATAAGAGATTCACACGGTACCCCGGGATTTCCAAAAAATACAGGCAATCACTGGAATGCGCAGGTGCCTCAATCCACCCAGATGTGTATTTAAGTTGCCACCTTAAGTTCAGCCATTAATTAACAATCTCACATCTGTCATGTAATCACTCAAACCCAATCCATGTCTACGAGCATAGCATGGCAATATAAGCATAACGTAGAAGTAACTACCAAGGTTTGAATGCAGGGCAATAGGTTCCTACCTCATCAACTACTTCCCAATACCCACATGTTATCAATCCTACTCATGCAATGTTTGAGGGTGATACTAATGCATAAAACTGGGTGTGAAAGGGATATGATCAAAGTGTGAACTTTCCTGTACTGTTGATGAAGATGATTCGCACTCAAAACTCTTGATAGTTCTACTCGTCACACTCCGGTCAATCTGTGGTAAGCAAACAATTGTAACCACACATAAGCAATCACTCAAAAGATCGGGAAGAACGAAGAAGACGATTCGGAAACATCAAAGCCAAGCAAATAACTCTTGCAACATAAATCATTTTCTAACAGTACCAAAATTATGCGAATTTGGCCTTATCAGAAAGTTTAGCTCAAGAGCTTTACTTTGCAAAAAGAATCAATTAAATCGGAGTTATAAAACTCAAGTTATGATCAAAAGAAGTTTGAATTCTAATCTGTTCTAATTAAAATTTTAAAACTTTCAAAAACATGTTCAAGTTGTTTTACTAGATAGAGGGGATCATAATGAAGAAATTGGCGTTGGTTTCACTGAATTTGGACTAACGGTTGAAAAGTTGTGATCGATTGAAGTACAGGGACTATTATGCAAATAAACCAATCACAAACGGGTCCCTGGCCAAAACTAAAAGAAAAAGAAAAGCTCTATAGAAAGAACGTTCGCTGCCGAATGCTAACTGACGAAATTCGTTCGCTACGGAGAGGTAAACAGCGAGCGTTCACTAATTAAAGAAAACCGTTTAAAAAAATAGAACCGATCTGGTCCATTGGATCCAGATCTAACGGCGAAGGAGGAGCAGGGAGTTACCGCGGCGGCGGCGAAGGTCAACGGTGAGACGGGACGACGGCGGCGGCTCGGGTCCGGCCGGGGCGGCGGCTCCGGTCGTCGAGGACGGCGGCGAAGTAGTGGGGGAGGGGCGGCGCGGAGTGGCGGATGCAGTGGTGGCATCGGCGGCGGTCGTCGGCGTCGCGGGCGGCGGCAGCGGCGAGTAGATCTCGCTGGCGGCGGCAGTTCCCGGTGAGTGCGGCGCGCCGGCGGGAGGAGGAGAAAAGAGGGCCGCGGGGTCCAGGGCTCCGGATTTATATGAGAGGAGGGCAAGTGGTGGCGTGGGGAAGGGGGCAAAGGAGGCGGCGGCGGGAGGCCGGGCGGAGCACGGCGACGGCGGCGCCCTCGTGCTGGCTCGGGAGACCGAGCGGGATGGGCTGGTGGGCCGCGGCCTGGCAAACTGGGCCGGCCCGGTCCGGTCGGTCCAGAGGGGAATTAAAAAAACATTTTCCAGACAAGCAAAAATATTAAAAACCAAATAAATAAAAATATTATATAGGCATATAATATATCAAAATTTTCAGAAAAACATTTTCTACAATTTGAACATTTTTCCAATGTCAAATAAAATACACAGAAATTAAAATAAAACAAAGAGTGCTATTGCTCTACTAAAATGCACTAAAAATCATTTTAAAAATACCAAAATGATTTCAAATTTATTTATCTCCAATTTTCTCATGTAGGGCATCATGTTACCCTATTTTCCATATATTTTATTTTTGGAGAAAAAAATTTGAATAAAACCCAAATAACTCCAAATTTAAAATAATTTCTAAGGGACTTTCAAATTTGATTCTTTGAAGCTCCCAACTCATATTTCATATGTTTTGAAGAAGTCATTTTATCTTCGCTCGTGAAAATCATTGAGTTGCATAAAGTTTCAGAATTGGAAATATTCTCAAATGAAATTCAAATATTTTCAACACCCCTTGTCATTTAAATAAATGGAAGAAGTCATGTCATCTTCTCTCCAGGGTTTTATGGTGAAAAGAATTTGAATTCACGGAGATCATAAAAGCAAAAATGAATGTTTGGGAAAGTCCTTTTATTCCCTCTCATTTAACTTTCAAAAAGTTTCGAATTTCACTCAACTTCACAAGATTAATCAAACAATCAATCATAACTATCTATTTATTATAACATTCCAAAATTTAGAATTTTGGGATAAACATACCACCCTTAAAATGAATCTCGTCCTCGAGATTCGGAGAGGCTAGCAAGAAATAGGTTAGGGTTGGGGGTCTTCTCAAGATCCATCGATCATCACAGGGGGTCTGGGTGCTACCACCCTTAGAACATGGTAACGGTTCCATCAAAACTTATATACTCCATCCTTATTCTTGACAGTGTCGGTCTTCTCAGATCTTCAGGATAATTCCTTCTCTCGGCTCTTCCGGTAGTGGCATAACCTTTACCGCAATTATTTTGTCCTTTTATCTAGGTAAGGTCCTTCTGTGACTTGGTCTTCTTAGCTGACGGGTCTGGCGCGAATACTAAACAACTATCGATATCTCATGGTGGTCATCAAGTTATGGTTTCTCCTGCAGGAAATGGGTCTGGGTTGAACCTCACCGTATGACCCACGATTGGCAACAGCTGCCTTGTACCAGGGAAAAAGAATTGGCATACCATTCTAGGGTTTAAACAAGGTTTTCATCGTCGTCGCTCTACTATAGGTGAGTCACTCAGATTACCATCCCATATAGCAAGGCGAATAATATGAGTAAGTTGGTATGGTGATCAATCCATCCCGCACCCAAATCATTACCTTGTATACGGTTTAGCGAATCTCGCATTCTAACACTCGGTCATCCTCACAAGCATTGCGGAATTTCTATTGTCAACGAACTAAGTTCGGATAAATCCATTGATTCTGCAAGCCAAACAAACATCTATCATTCCTTCACAACTCTCAGGTTTGCGTAAACTCCTAGAAGATCGTCTATCGATAAAATCGTAACTTCTTCCAGGTTTTTTTTCCTTCAGCAAGAGTGTGCTTGCTTCTTGGCAGGTCCTGGGGCCTGTGGGTTATGGCCCATCTCAACACTTGTAAACCTTGAACTCATCATCGGGGCAACTGAACATTATCCCAACATCCAACTTCCTAGCATACTTAAAATCCATCCAATGGTATTGTCTCTGTTCCTTCTATTGGTACCAAACTACGACGTGATTACTCAGACTCATCATCGAGTTGCAATTGCTCCCTATTTCCAACATCATACCTCCTTTATATCCAATAGTACTACCTCCCTTCACATTCTTGGGATATCCCACATATCGAGATAAAACTCGTACTTATTTTGTCCGTACTCCACTTCGTGGAACATCATTATCCTTTCCAGGGTCAAGCGTCCTTACAGGGGAATATTGGCCACCTCTGCATGGCACTTCTTCAACTGGGAAACATGAAACACATCATGAACTCCTGACAGTCCTTCGGGTGACTCCAACTTGTTGGCCACTTCTCCCATACGCTCCAAAGCTCGGTATGGTCCTACAAATCTCGGGGTTAACTTTCCCTTAACTCCAAATCGTTTAATTCCTCGCAGAGGGGACACACGAAGACATGCTCTATCTCCAATTTCATAGACTACATCCTTGCGTTTTTGAGTCTGCACAACTCTTCTGCCTGGACTGAGCTACCTTCAGTCTATCTCAAATCAACTAAACATTCTCTTCTGACTCCTTGATCACATTTGGTCCAAACAACTGATGGTCTCCAACTTCATCCCACATCAACGGTGTCTGGCCCTTCTCCCATACAAAGCTTCAAAAGGGGCAATCTTCAAACTGGCTTGGTAACTGTTGTTGTATGAGAACTCCGCGTAAGGTAGATTATCATCCCTACTAGATCCATAATCTAGTGCACACGCTCTCAACATGTTCTCCAGAATCTGATTGACTCTCTCAGTCTATCCATCTATCTGCGGATGAAAGGTTGTACTGAACTCTAGCCTACTACCCAAAGTCTGGTGCAGCTGATTCCAAAACTTTGAGGTATACTGTGTTCCTCTATCTGATACGATGGTCCTCGAAACTCCATGCAGACATATGATCCTGGTCAAATATATCTTGGCCAACTTCGCACTTGTATAGGTGGTTTTCACTGGGATAACGCGAGCCACTTTGGTCAAGCGAATCAACTACTACCCAGATAGAATCATATCCCGATCGGGTTCTGGGAAATCCCGTAATGAAATCCATGCCAAGCTTATCCCACTTCCATTCGGGTATCGGCATAGGCTGTAGTAATCCTGCTGGCTTCTGATGCTCTGCCTTTACTTTCTGGCATACATCACCTATGATTACATACTCCGCAATATCCTTCTTCATACCAGTCCACCAGAAACACTCCTTCAAATCCAAATACATCTTGGTGTTTCCAGGGCGAATCGAGTATGGTGAGTCATGAGCCTCCTGAAGTATTAACTTCCTGATCTTTGCAATATTGGGCACATATACACAGTCCTCGAATCATCAGGTGTCGTGCTCATCCTTACAAAAACCTTTGGCATTTCCTTTGCTCATCCTCTCTTTTACCTCAGCAATCTCTTTGTCATCCTTCTGAGCTTCACGGATCTTTCCCAACAATGTAGACTGAACTTCCCTTGCTGCAACAAAACCTTTGGGAACAATCTCCAACGAAGTTCCCTGAGATCCTCGGGTAACTCCTTTGGTAATCCTCCGATTATGGGGGTATTCATCCTTATTTTCTTTATGGTTGTGTCCAATTTCTCCACAAATCTTGCATACACAAGGTTTCTTCATATCACTTCTATAAGGCTTCAATTTTGGGGACACAAGACGAGACTTTAGAAGAGTCAACTTAAATTCTTTCCAAGTGGTTACTCCTTGCCATCCATTGATGGTTTGGTACATCCTCCACCAAGTAGCAGCACCTCTTTCAAAGCACTGAAGAGCATGCTGGGTCATATCCTTTCCGGCTATAGTGTTATTCTCCATATGATCTGCCATGTTCTGAATCCATCTGTCTGTCTCCAATTTACTTATCGGTCCAGAAAATACGAGCTCATCTCCATTCATCCTCTATTGGGTACATGGGTTTTGGGGTGAGACGAGAGAGATAGAGAGGGATGCACGCAATGCAAACAATAGTTTTGAAAAGACAAATTTTGTTGTGGCTGTCGGAAAAACAACAAACAAATGACAGCTCACAAACGTCGCATCTAATGTAAGTATATAACAGGCGTTTGGTCTTCTGATGGTCAATAAATCTTCAAATTCATCAAACTCTTCAAGTCTTGTTCATGTCTCCGACGGCTTCTTCCGATCATGCTTGTCCTTCTAATTTTTTTGCCAGATCATCTTTGTTGACGCGAAGTCTCTTGTGACGTCCTTTAATATTCTAGAGTTCCATTCCACTCTTCGGGGTTTTAACATCCTTGGCATGATCCATGGTCCTACTGCCCTTCAGTTCCTGACGAATCTCCGGTATCTCGAGGTTTTGCTCCTCCACTTGGCTACTTTCAGCTTCAGAGTCCCGTGTTCTTCACGAACTGCTTCCTTGTCAAATACAGCTTCCTGCAGATCCACCCTAAACTTCTTGATGTATTACTCCAAATCCTGGTGATACACCAGCTAAGTTTAAAACTTCATCTCTTACTGATAGGTGCTCCATTAGCCCTTTTTGTCATCCAATCCTTCTGAAGAAATGCATGCTTAACTCAGCATGGTGACAATAGCATAAGCGGGCGATAACATCATGGATAGCCGTGTTTATGCCCATGTCTTTGCCATGAGCTATCATTCCATAGTTGATATCTCCTGTCTTAGGGTTTTCGTGACAAAAACTTTGAGTTCTAATGCTCCATGTTTCGTTCTTTCTCCGATACACCTTGCTCTCGGGTATTGACAGCTTCCTTAGTTTGCCAAGTTCCATAAGGGTAGCCTTCCTAGGTCATTCAAATCCGGAAATTTTTCAGAGCCTTCAAATTCTCCTAGTCTTCGGAGTCTTCAACCGTTATAATTTCCTTTATCATAATGCACGGTAAAATCCTCTTCATCCCGAAGTGGTCTTAGTTGTCCGATATCTTGTACTTCTTGAAATGGTCTCATCAGTCGAATCTTCGCATGGTCAAGAGGGGAAAAGGGGTATGGTCTCGTTAACAGGGAATATTTGAATAAGCTCAGAAGAGAAGAGAGGTAAAAGATCTTTTGAAAATGAAGTTGTAGAGAAAATCTTTCCTATCGGCTTGCCAGTTTCTAGGGGTCACGTCCTACAGTCAACATGTGCTCTGATACCATCTTGTAGCGACCCGACCTCAGACGGTCAAGTCTCTGTGCTTAAGTGTCATCCCTGGATCGGTATGCTGACACACACAGTACTTGAGGATTTATAACAGAGGTAAATCACATGTATAAAGTAACGGAAATACTATTACCTCAATCCAAAATAGCGGAAGTAACAACAAGGTTGTGGATTCCTATCAACACCAACGACAAAGTTGAGTGTACAAATCGTAACCCTAATGTATCACTTACTCGTCGTAAGAATCCTGCAACCTGAGACGTTGCAGCCAAAAAGGGTCAGTACATTGAATGTACTGGCAAATTCACACCATAGGATAATGATGAATAATAGCTATCACTACATGCATATTTGGCTAGTGGAAAAGCTCTATGGTTATAATGTTTTTGCGATAAGCCAATTTTTCCCTACTGCAAACGAATATATTTTATTTAACTACAAAGTTGGTTGAAAATATTGAGAAGGTAAACCCCCTCTCAATCCCAATTAAAAGTAATCATTAAAACCCCAACAAATTATTTAAGTAACGTGATGAGACCAACATGATAATCCAAGAACCAGATACTCAAGATGTCCGTAACCGGTGACACGGCTAATCATGATTAGTTTGTACACTCTGCAGAAGTTTGTGCACTTTTCCCCACAAGTCTCGATGTCCTCCGTTGGATTTCTCACACTTCATGATGTTTAAGAAACTAATGACCGAGACACAGTCTTTCAGAAGCGTTAGCACCTTACGATGGGTAGACAGTTACACCTACTTTCCCCTAAATTTGCTAGTCTACCATTGTAAGAGTTCACATGACTTAATCAACTATGCTAGAGACCATAATAACTTGTGGCTGCACACGGAAGTTTCTAGTATGAATAATCTCATGATCCATTTCAGCCTGGGTGGCGGTCCATAGGAGAATCAGACGGTACCCCGGGATTTCCAAAAACTACAGGCAATCAATGGAATCCCCAGGTGCCTCAATACACCCAGATGTGTATTTAAGTTGCCACCTTAAGTTCAACCATTAATTAACAATCTCACATCTGTCATGTAATCACTCAAACCCAATCCACGTCTACGAGCATAGCATGGCAATATAAGCATAATGTAGAAGTAACTCCCAAGGTTTGAATGCAGGGCAATAGGTTCCTACCTCATCAACTACTTCCCAATACCCACATGTTATCAATCCTACTCATGCAATGTTTGAGGGTGATACTAATGCATAAAACTGGGTATGAAAGGGATATGATCAAAGTGTGAACTTTCCTGTACTGTTGATGAAGATGATTCGCACTCAAAACTCTTGATAGTTCTACTCATCACACTCCAGTCAATCTATCATAAGCAAACAATAGTAACCACACATAAGCAATCACTCAAAAGATCAGGAAGAACGAAGAAGACGATTCGAAAACATCAAAGCCAAGCAAATAACTCTTGCAACATAAAACAGTTGCTAACAGTACCTAAATTATGCGAATTTGGCCTTATCGGAAAGTTTAGGTCAACGGCTTTACTTTGCAAAAAGAATCAATTAAATCAGAGTTATAAAACTCAAGTTATGATCAAAAGAAGTTTGAATTCTAATATGTTCTAATTCAAATTTTAAAAATTTCGAAAACATGTTCGAATTGTTTTACAGGATAGAGGGGATCGTAATGAAGAAATTGGCGTTGGTTTCACTAAATTTGGACTAACGGTTTAAAAGTTGTGATCGATTGAAGTACAAGGACTATTCTGCAAATAAACCAATCACAAACGGGTCCCTGGCCAAAACTAAAAGAAAAAGAAAAGCTCTATAGAAAGAACGTTCGTTGCCGAACGCTAACTGACGAAATTCGTTCGCTGCGGAGAGGTAAACAGCGAGCGTTCACTAATTAAAGAAAACCGTTTAAAACATAGAACCGATCTGGTCCATTGGATCCAGATCTGACGGCGAGGGAGGAGCAGGGAGTTACCGCGGCGGCGGCGATGGTCAACGGTGAGACGGGACAGCGGCGACGGCTCGGGTTCGGCCAGGGTGGCAGCTCCGGTCGTCGAGGACGGCGGCGAAGTAGTCGGGGAGGGGCGGCGCGGAGTGGCGGATGCGGTGGTGGCGTCAGCGGCGGTCGTCGGCATCGCGGGCGGTGGCTGCGGCGAGTAGATCTCGCCGGTGGCGGCAGTTCCCGACGAGTGCGGCGCGTCGGCGGGAGGAGGAGAAAAGAGGGCCAGGGGGTCCGGGGCTCTAGATTTATAGGAGAGGAGGGCGAGTGGTGGCGTGGGGAAGGGGGCAAAGGAGGCGGCGGCGGGAGGCCGGGCGGAGCACGGCGACGGCGGCGCCCTCGTGCTTGCTCGGGAGACCGAGCGGGATGGGCTGGCGGGCCGCGGCCTGGCAAACTGGGCCGGCCCGGTCCGGTCGGTCCAGAGGGGAATTTTTTTAAACATTTTCCAAACAAACAAAAATATTAAAAACCAAATAAATAAAAATACTATATAGGCATATAATATATCAAAATTTTCAGAAAAACATTTTCTACAATCTAAACATTTTTCCAAAGTCAAATAAAATCCACAGAAATTAAAATAAAACAAAGAGTGCTATTGCTCTACTAAAATGCACTAAAAATCATTTTAAAAATACCAAAATGATTTCAAATTTATTTATCTCCAATTTTTTGATGTAGGGAATCATGTTACCCTATTTTCCATATATTTTCTTTTTGGAGAAAAATAATTTGAATAAAACCCAAATAACTCCAAATTGAAAATAATTTCTAAGGAACTTTCAAATTTGATTCTTTGAAGCTCCCAACTCATATTTCATAGGTTTTGAAGAAGTCATTTTATCTTCGCTTGTGAAAATCATTGAGTTGCATAAAGTTTTAGAATTGGAAATATTCTCAAATGAAATTCAAATATTTTCAACACCCCTTCTCTCCAGGGTTTTGTGATGAAAAGAATTTGAATCACGGAGATCATAAAAGCAAAAATGAAAGTTTGGGAAAGTCCTTTTATACCCTCTCATTTAACTTTCAAAAAGTTTCAAATTTCACTCAAATTCACACAATCAATCAAGCAATCAATCATAACTATCTATTTATTATAACAATCCAAAATTTAGAATTTTGGGATGTTATAGTTATGGACACAACTCGGAAGTAGGTCACACCATGGATCAACATTTATAATTAATCGTGCACACAAAATATTTATTGTTGGCTTTGGCTTTGTGATGATTCGTGAGATCATGAGCTGATCATGAGTGATTGAATTCAGTTGTGATCCGGGTATGATCACCGTTTGGTTACGAGGTAACCCGTCGGGTAAGCGAGTCCGAGGGACTCGATGCACATGCTGGTTTCATCGTATTAGTAGCATTAGTTTCATTGCATTAACCTGAATAATTGTCATGATATTGTCTGCCATCGTGCTTATGTTTGTTGTGAGCTTGCAAGTACATTCAATGTACTGACCTGGCGTGTCATGCCAGATTTCAGGCAAGTCGTACCGCATCGGAGAGCTTCCTGTGTCTAGGCCGTGTCCACATTGTTGTCCCTGTGCTATGGAGTTCCACTTCGTTGTCATTCCGCTGCCGCATAGTTTATGTGCTCGAGGCCCCTTCATGTTCATTAGATAATGTACATACTTTTTCAGCCGCACCGTGTGTGCCGCTTGGCCTCTTATCTCGATGTAATATCAGACTTATGTACCCGCTAGCATCAATAAAGCGGTTGTTTCTGTACCATGTTGTTGTGTGTTGCTAGAAGACTTGATCTCTGGACTGGCAATGCAAGGTAAACTGGTTGCTCTGAGCCGGGGTGCCACACAAACACAGTTCAGATTTTAGTTGCGTGTGCGAAGCAGGGCATACGGTTGATCTAGACGAATTATTTGCGATTAGACAGAACAACAGAAACAGGCAGCCATATCAATGTGTGCGATATACAGCATACAGTTCGCTCCGATGAATTTTTTGCTATTAGGGAAAGCAACAGAAATGGTCAGCCGGATCAAGGTGTGTGTGATATACGGCATATGGTTGAGTGGAATGAACTGTTTTCGATTAGGGAAGAGAACATAAACGGTTCAACTTAACAAGATGTGTGTGATACACGACAAAAAGGCCTGGAGGTTAATTTGAAAACAAGTACACAGAGTTTAATTTGACATACATGACTTATAAGTTTCACAGAAATCATATCACTTTTTTGGAAAACATTTAATTGCGTTGAATTTATATAGTGCTCCGTCCTATTAGTTGAATTAACCTCGGGGTCCATGTATTGGAAACATGTCGTAAAGTAACGGGATAGACCTTCATTCAAGCCAATTAACATGTGTTCAAAGAACAAAAATTATCAAAAAAAAGTAATGAGATAGACCTTCTTCAAGCCAATCAACATGTGTACAAAAAAAATGTCAAAAATTACAAACCAAGCACCTCGATGTTAATTCAACTAATATGATGGAGCACTATATACATTCAACACAATTAAATGTTTACAGTGACCCATCACGTTATTTAATTTAATATCGAGGCCACTTCCCATCTGGTCACCCATCTGATGACTGCTCAAGCCTCAGCACAGTTAACTTGGGAGTTCTGTTAGATGAGCTATCGGTAGGGAAGCTGGTCCTTGCTGCTGTAGGATCCCTCTTTGCATCCTTTATTGGGCAACCGAATGACCGACTGTTGCCGCCCAATGGTCAATGCCACGTCCCCCGTGAACGTAGATGCTTCCCTCCATTGGATGAGTGGCAAACAGTTAATCAAGAAGAACTGTTTTCGATGATGTAGAACAACAGAAACGGGCAGCCAGATGAGGGTGTGTGCGATATACGACATGCAGGGATGAACTGTGTGTGATTAGGCAACACAATGGAAACAGTTCAACTGAACAAGATGTGTGTGATTCGCGGCAAACAGGTCAGTAATCAGAAATGTGTGCCAAGAGAAATAATAACACAGACGATTGCTTCTAATAAGCCGTGTGATCTGCTCTATCTACAGAAGAATAACATGTATATATATAACTGAAATAAACATCTAATTACATAAGTGACTGTACAGATCATTCGCACACACCTGAATAAGTTGCATGCATTCTAAAGTAGGAGAAATGATCGTCTAGTCATCTACTTCTTGTGACGCTCCCGCCACTGCTCTATGGCTCGATCCCTCGTCTGGGGCAGGAACAAGACACTTCCTCATGTCTACAATCCGCATGTACATCTCGTAGCTTGTGTACGCGTCCTTGGCCACATACTTGACGTGTTGTTCATCCAGTCTCTCATGCCAAACACTGTGCCAGGTGATCTTGTCCTTCTTGCTCTCATCCTTCATCTTCATATAGTAGGGGTCGATGATGGCCGAGGCGAGGTCAACCAGGGAGTTTAGTTCTTGTCGCCGCCCCAGACCTTGTAGTGGTGCTGGATGTTGACAAGATTCAGGCATTTCAAGCTCAAGACCTTGAGCGCTTTTACATCGTTGGTGGTGTCCATCGGAGTGAAATTTTAGTCGGAGCTGTTGATAAAACTGGAGAAATGCTCGCAAGGCCTTGTGGCCAGGACGTCATGTCACACGCACAACTGGGCGACGGCAACCTTCTGATCATGCCCGGCACGACCGATGGTGTACTCGAGGTCGAAGCCGACCACTTGGTACTTATCGTCGGCAAGGAAATGCTCCATAGTTTGGATGGAGCTCTCTACCGAGATTGGATCGTTAATGTACACCACCGAGAGGGCCTTCCCCCTCACGTGGGTGTGCACTACGTGATGCGTGGTGAACTGCCCACCGTCGACCACTGGGAGCGCCATTGGAGCAATGGGGATCGCCATTGGAACCGCTGGATGTCCTCTCTGTATGTGTCGTCGTGGGTCTGCTTATTGTGTCATGTGATGCGAGAGATGAAGGTAAATGGCCGAAGGACTAAATGGGGGCCGGGCGGCGTAGATTCTCTGCGCATCCGCATGGCAGTTTTTGCAGCGGGTAACTGCATTATTGCGCCGCGCCCGGCGCAACCGCATGCACACAAACGTGCGTGATCGTGCGCCGGCCACAAACACTGGCATCACGCATGGAGGGACGAGGGCAGAGCTCCCGGAGGGACGCGAGAGCAGTGCATGTTCGGTGGGAAGCGAGCAGACCGCGTCGTGGCCGCCTCAACCGCAAGCAACCACACGCATAGAGTTGTTGAACACGCAGGAAATGGTCGGCTACAAGCCGGCCGACAGTTGCGTCGCTGCGTAGAGAGCAGCCGTGTGCTACTACCTCCGTCTTGGTCTATAGTCCCCTTTATATTCTATGCCATACTTTGCCCTCAAATTTAACCAACAAAATGTTAATGCATGTTATAAAAATTATATAATTGGAAACTATGTTCAAATATAAATCCAACTATATAATCTTTGGCGACATGCATTCGTATTTTATTAGTTAGATCCTACTTATAAACTAGGACAGGGGTATAGTAGGTAATTAAATCGCAAACGTTTTTTATTAACCGTATGTGTACGTGGCCTTTCGTCCTCCTCTCGCACGTCTTGTCACCCCGCTGCCGCAGACGGCTTACAGCGCAAGCTTGCGCAGCGCGTGGGGACATTCTTTTTGCCAAACGGTGGCTCGAAGTGGCGCCAATGAATCGTCGGTGAGCCCATTCCCGCGCAACCTCGCAAGCTTCCCGCCCGACTCGGTGAAATCCCCTAAAATCCCAATGCTTACCAGCCTACTATATAAACCCTCGCGGTCGGCGAGTCCTGCGTCACATTTTCCCCTCCCTCCCTGTAGGTTATCTCGTCTGCTTCTCCCACAATCGCCAATGGCACCGGTCCGTCATCGTCGCTCAGCCACTCCGCCGTCATCAAAGGACATCTCCAGCTGGGAGGCTACACCGCGACAGCGGCGCAGTCCCCGGCGTAGTGTAGTGCGCGTGGCGTCCCTGTTGGGTCTGCGCGGAACACCCACCACACGCTCTGCCACCGCTGCCCGTCGGCAGCTGTAGCCGGCCGCCGTTGCCGCCACACCACCGTCGAAAGCTAGGGCCATCGCCCGCACTGCCGCCGCAGCCCGAAGTCGGGAGGTGGCTATCGTGGCCGCCACCCCACTGCCGGCCATCGTGGCCATCACCCGCTCCGCCACCGTGGCCCGAAGGCGGGAGGTGGTGGTCGTGGCTGCCACCCCATCATCGGCTGCCGTGGCCGCCAGCCCATCGTCGACCATCGAGGTCATCACCCGCTCCCCCACCGCCGCCCGAAGGCGGGAGGCAGAGGTGGATGCCCGCACGTGCATCCGCCACCTAGCGCGCTACACCGAGTTCCTGCGGGAGGAGGAGGAGCGCCTCGTCAAGCATGCAAAGAGCCTTACCGCCGCCGTGGCCGCGGCACACGCCGCCTCAGAGGCAAGGAATCAAGAGATCTGCGAGGAGAACCACCACTTCAAGAGGGGTCATCTGGAGCGGCAGAGGGCGTTCGAGGTGAGCGTCGCTGATGCTACAGCAGCGACAGGCACCGTATTGCAGTTGTCCAGCTCGTCGGTAGGCTCATCCTCCTCTACCTCTTACTGGGCACGCTCGGCAGAGGAAGGCTGCCGGAAGTAGTACAAAGCCCCTCCATAGTAGTATTTAGGGGATATTTTGTTCAGTTCATCTGACTATAGAACTTTACAATTTACTTAAAATTAGCTAGTATACAAAGTAGAACTAGCTATTTCAGTACGTGGTTGGAAACAATTGGTGAAAAGTTTGGTCGGTTCAGCTGTCGAGTTGAATTGTTTGTATGAAGAACGACTTTTTAATTTATGAATGAAATCTATGCTTAATTACTGAATTTTAGTTGCAAAAGTTAGATACTGCTAGTGATTAGTAGCTTCATATTTTGAAAAATTGCAATGTTACAAGGTTGACAAATGGCAATGGTACTAGATCGACAAATGTCAATCTTTCCAGATTGACAAATGGAAACATACCCAATATGATAGATGCAAATCTTACCAAATTGTTTGTAAGTGGTTGCTCACGGGTCATCCAAAAGAACCGTTTGCGTTGAAGAGATGCACAATTCCTGCTCTCACTTTACATACGGGTGTTCTATCTAAAACGTTGGCGATCAAGAGCTGCACAAATCCTACTCGGCACATTTCCCCTTGGCTTCCTGGGGAAGCTGTCGGTTTGCGTACGGGTGTCCTAACTAAAACGTTTGCGATGAGTGTTTTATATTTAAAAACCATTGACATTTTTTTCAAAATAAAATTGTTTGATAAGTCTGTACATTAAGAGAGAAAAAAGCAAGTTCTCTGAAACCATATCTTTCATTCAGTCATACTGCGAATTTATATTCATATGATCGAGATACCGTATTAAACCCAGGAAAAAAACTATTTCTGGCGGCGGTGAGGTGGCGTGCCGCGCCGTCGTTGTCGTTGTCGTCCTTGGGGATGACGTTGTTGAAGTCTTCAATGCAGCAAAGAATGTTCTCCACTTGTAAATCAAACATCATGTCGTCACGCGATCGACTGGCGGGGCGCGTGAGGACGGCAGCTGGCGGCACTGAGAGGTAGCAGTCGACGGCAGCGTCCCATGCCGCTGAGGGGGGCGCGTGCACGGGCACGGGCGTGGCGGGTGTAGCCAAATGCACGAGGACCTGCGCCGCGGTGGGTGGAGGGGCGCGCACGGGCCTGGGCATGGGCGCTGGTGCCGGCATGTACACGAACTCGCGCCGGTCCGCGGAGACCTTACTGAAGCGCGCGGCTTCCAGCTATGCGATAGTGCTTGGCGACCAGCCCATCAATGCTACGGGGATGGTCGCTGGAGCGGGCGCGGGGATGGGAGCTAGGACGGGAGCGGGGGCAGCAACCGCCACGGCCAGCTCGTTCTGGGCCATGTCCATGAGGCCCCATTCCTCCTTCTCTTCTATCTCCTCCGTCTCGGAGTCGACTTTACCAAACTTCAAGACTAGTGGCAGATGATCCTTCTGCACCACGGCATTGGTGGAGGTCTGTGGGAGGGAGGGGAGGGAATGGGAGGCGAACAGTAAGGCCGCCCGTATTAAGCAGCGGCTCGGGCGCCATTACTGGACAGGAAGGCGGGCGACCATCAAAGTCAAAGGGCTAGCTTCCCAGTGAGCTTGCGCAGCGTATGGCTCGCACGCTTCCCGGTGAGCCTGCACATTGGAGGATAGCTTGCATGCCTCTCGGTTAGCCTGCGCACCGAACTGCGCTCGCACGCCTCCTGTTCAGTCAAGCAGCTGCCCGCACGGCACGTCCTATAGCCATTAAAACGAAGACACATGGCGTCACGTGAATCGTGAACATAACACACACGATTTGAATTATACAAATGTTTGCGATGTTAGAGTGGCAGCTATTTGTTTCAAAATGCCTTTGTTGGCTGTTATTCGAGTGCGCCTTCTCCCAAAATGGACACGAAAGATACCACAGCATGTCGGGTGCCATTCCATGATAGCATGCCATGTTTCATGAATTTCATACGAGTTTTGGATTTTCTAGAATTTGAAAACAAAGTATCTCAATGTTTTGCCGGCAATCAACGGTGCCATGGTGTTTGAAATTCATTCCCATTTCTTGCATGGGACCTAAGCATGCACCCAAGGACAAAGATTTGATTTTTCGACCAATTTATATGCACTGGAGCATGTGCATGCCGTTCAAATTTCAATTATGCACATAAATGCATTGAAACCTCAATTAATGCATAAAAATGTCCAAACGAACTCCGAAAAATCCCAAAAATTGACACAACACTCCTGTTGTTCTATGTTGACACGAGAAATTTTCTGAAAGCAATAAGAGGCAATGGATATCGTTTCGTCCACAAAGGTGAGACGCTCCCTACCAAAACCATCATGCTTGTTGTGAGAAGCTCTAGTTTGTGAGAAGCATATACCCAAACCAGCCCCAATTGGGAATTTTTTTAGCATGGCATGTTGATGCCGCTCCGTGATAGCATGCCACATTTCATGAATTTCAGGTGAGTTTTGGATTTACTAGAATTTAAAAACCAGGTATCTCAATGTTTGCGGCCGAGTGACGGTGGCAGGGTGTTTGACATTCATTCCCATTTCTTGCATGGGACCTAAGCATGCAACCAAGGACACATATTTGAATTTTCAACCAATTTATATGCATTAGAGCATGTGCATGTAGTTCAAATTTGAATTATGCACATAAATGCATTGAAAACTCAATTAATGCACAAAAATGTCCAAACGAACCCCGAAAAATCCCTAAAGTTGACACAACACTCTTGTTGTTCTGTGCTGACACGAGAAATTTTTTGAAAGCAATAAGAGGCAATGGATGTCATTTCGTCCCCAAAGGTGGGACATTCCCTACCGAAACCATCAGGCTTGTTGTGAGAAGCTCTGGTTTGTGAGAAACATATCCCCAAACCTGCCCCAAATGGGACAAAAAATTTAACATGGCATGTTGATGCCGCTCCATGAGAGCATGCCAAGTTTCATGAATTTCAGACGAGCTTTGGATTTACTAGAATTTGAAAACAAGGTATCTCAATGTTTGCGGCCAAGTTTCATGAATTTAAAAACAAGCCAAACCGAAGACAGGCGCAGTCGGCGCCGACAACACCAAGAAGTCAACGCGGTCGCCTCCAACAACCCAGAGTTTATGCATTGGTCCGAGAGGCCTATCAGCTGGAGCCGGGCCGATCACCCAGAGGTGATGCCGTCTCCCGGCTCTTATGCATTGGTGTTGGACGCCACCCTCGCGACAGAAAGGCGAGCGGCCCGTTTCTTCCGTGTACTGATTGACGGTGGAAGCAGCATCAACATACTGTACCGTGACACCATGGAGAAGCTGAACATCAAGACGAAGCAACTCATGCCAAGTCGGACTGTGTTCCATGGCATCGTACCCGGCCTGTCCTGCTCACCAATCGGCAAGATCAACATGGATGTTCTCTTCGGAGACAAGGATCACTTCCGCCGTGAAGCAATCTGGTTTGCAGTGGTGGATCTAGAGAGCCCCTACCACGCATTGCTTGGCCGACCTGCCCTGGCCAAGTTTATGGCCGTGCCCCGTTACGCCTACCTCAAGATGAAGATGCCGAGTTCGAAGGGGATCATCACCATAGCAGGAGACTACAAGAAATCCTCCGAGTGTGCTGCAGCCAGAAGCCGGCTGGCCGAGTCCCTCGTGATTGCTGAAGAGAAGAAGATGCTGGACCGAGTCGTGGCCATGGCCGGCAAGCAGCCGGCCCTGTCCCCTGACCCCAAGGAATATGATGCTCAAGGCTCCTTCCAGCCGGCCAAGGAAACAAAGAAGATACCTATGGACCCAGAGAACCCGGAGAGGTTTGCTGTCATTGGTGCAAACCTGGACAGCAAATAGGAAGGCGAGCTCGTCGATTTCCTCCTTGAGAATCGGGACATCTTTGCATGGTCCCCAAAGGACATGCCGGGTGTTCCGAAGGATTTCGCCAAGCACAAGCTACACGTCCGAGTGGACGCACAACCGGTCAAGCAACCTCTCCGCCGACTATCGAAGGAGAAGAGAAGGATTGTAGGAGAAGAGATAGCCCGGCTCCTGGCAGCCGACTTCATTATGGAGGTGTTTTTTCCAGAATGGCTTGCCAACCCTGTCCTGGTGTTGAAGAAAAACAATAAATGGCGCATGTGTATAGATTACACCATCCTCAACAAAGCCTGCCCCAAAGATCCGTTTGCCTTACCACGAATCGATCAAGCGATAGACTGCACAGCCGGATGCGAGCTGTTGAGTTTCTTGGATGCTTACTCAGGCTACCACAAGATCAAGTAGGATCCAGCCGACCGCCTGAAGACCGCCTTCATCACACCATTCGGAGCTTTCTTCTACCTGACTATGACATTCGGCTTGAGAAATGCCGGTGCCACTTTTCAGCGTTGCATGCAGAAATGCATCCTCAAGCAACTCGGCAGAAATGCCCACGTCTATGTAGACGATATTATGTGAAGACGGAGAAGCGCGGCACCCTGCTGGAAGACCTCAGAGAAACATTTGCCAACTTGCGCCGGTTTCAGATCAAGCTCAACCATGAGAAATGCGTGTTCGGAGTACCAGCCGGCCAGCTTCTAGGCTTTTTGTTCTCCGAACGCGGCATCGAGTGCAACGCAGTGAAGATCAAGGCCATAGAGAGAATGGAGATTCCTACCAAGCTGCAAGACATCCAGAAATTTACCGGGTGCCTGGCCTCCCTTAACCGCTTTATCAGTCGACTAGGAGAGAAGGCTCTCCCCTTGTACCGACTCATGAAAAATTCCACCCACTTCAAGTGGAATGACCAGGCAGACCAAGCTTTTCATGAGTTGAAGAAGATGCTGACCACGCCGCCTGTCTTGGCGGCGCCGACTGAGAAAGAGCCCATGCTCCTTTACATCACCGCAACAAGCCGAGTGGTCAGCACAGTTATTGTGGTCGAACGCCCAGAAGAAGGTCGGGCTCAGTTAGTCCAGAGGCTGGTGTATTATTTGAGCGAAGTACTGTCCACCTCGAAGCAAAACTACCCGCACTACCAGAAGATGTGCTATGGAGTATACTTTGCTGCCCAGAAGCTGAAGCCCTACTTTCAAGAGCATCCCATCATGGTCGTATGTACTGCCCCGCTCGCCGAGATCATAGGCATCCGGGATGGATCCGGCCGGGTGGCTAAGTGGGCCATTGCGCTGGCTCCTTACACAATCTTCTACCAGACTCGCACCGCCATCAAGTCCCAAGCATTGGCCGACTTCCTTGTCGACTGGGCCGAGACCCAGTACCTACCGCCGGCTCCCGACTACACTCATTGGTGGATGCACTTCGATGGATCCAAGATGCGCACCGGCTTGGGAGCCGGCATCGTCCTCACCTCTCCCAAGGGCGATAAACTCAGATACACACTGCAAATTCATTTTGCCGCCACCAACAATGTGGCCGAGTACGAGGCGCTCATACACGGGCTCCGGCTAGCCAAAGAGCTCGGCATCCGCCGGATCCTGTGCTATGGCGACTCGGATCTGGTAGTCCAACAATCATCCTGTCATGACCCCGATTCTAAGTCACACCGATCTAGCGTGTAACACCTCATATCACTTTGCGGCCTCACGCACGGTATTCCCACGGGTGTCGCCTTACCATGGCCCGGGATCGTTTGCGCCTTTTAGCTCACGTATATGATAGTATTGCTAGCATCCATATGGCAGAGAACCCGGGCCGACATGACTAGTCGTGAACCCAAAGTGGCACTAACTTATGGGGACAGGCATACATGAATCAACATCGAGCATGTCGGTCAGCAGCGTGTGAATCCGGGCTGTAGCACTGGGCTAACAGGACTCCAGGAACCCGGGCTGTAGCAGGCTAGGCAGGACTCCGGATGTCACCGTGTGACATTTCCCCGAAGGGACAGGCACAGGAACGAAGTGAATCACATGCCGGCCAGTCAGGTGTTCCGGAGCAGTAGTGCTGGGCTAGCAGGACTCAAGTTAACCGGGCTGTAGCGGACTACTATGGCTCATGGAAGCACAAGACTACATTTCCCCATAAGAGAGGCTACCAAGGATAAACAACTAGGTTGTCGGATCCCACACATACCAAGCATTTCAATCATACACACAATATGCTCGATATGTGCAATTACAACATGGCATCACAACAAGACTCTACGACTTAGAGTATTTATGCATTAGGCTCCGAAGAGCCAGATATTACAAACATGGGTCTCTCGACCCAGCATTCAGAGCATACAAGGCAAACACATGCGGAAGCTTAACATGTCTGAGTACAGACAACTATAAATGAAAAAGGTTGAGAAGCCTGACTATCTACTAGATCCTACCGAGGGCACAAGATCGTAGCTGAGGTAACAAGCTAAACGTCGAAGCCCACGCGGAATTACTAGCGAGACTGAAGTCTCTCTGCAAAAACATAAATTAAGAAAACATGAGTACAAATGTACCCAACAATACTTACATCAGAACTAACTACATATGCATCGGTATTAACAAAAGCGGGTGGTGGAGTTGAACTGCAGCAAGCCAGCTTTCACTCGGTGGCTATCCTAAACTATGACTGCAAGTAACTCTTTTGAGGTGGCGCACACGAGTCCACATATTCACCATATCAATACACCACTATGGATCCGCTCCCGTCTCCCTACGAGAAGGCCATCCATAGCACTCACGCTTATCTTGCGAGTTTTAGAGTATCCACTTTCACTTGTCTATGAACTGTTATAGGCAACCCGGAAGTCCTTTACCGCGGACACGGCTATTCGAATAGATGATGTTAACCCTGCAGGGGTGTACTTCTTCACACACGCTCTCACCACTTACCGCCGTTTACATGACATGTACTCGGCAACCTTCAAGCGGAAGCCCAACGAGGGTGTCGGCCACGGCCACATCAGGGCTCAAACAACTCCTACTCATGCTAGTGGGTTTCATCTATTTACTGTGGCAATGACAGGTCATGCAGAGGATAAAGGGGTTCAACTACCGCAGCAAGTAACAGATGAATCGTTGTTGTCCTAATGTAGTAAAAGGGAGCAAGAGCGAGAGAGTGGGATTGTATCGGAATGAACAAGGGGGTTTTGCTTGCCTGGCACTTCTGAAGATAGTATATTTCTTCATCGGTGTCATCGAACTCATCGTCGGAACCACGTCTATCGAGAGGGGACAAACACCGACAAACAAGGAAGAACACAATCAATGCAATGCACAATATGATGCATGATCATGACATGGCAATATGCTATGGTTTGAGCTAATGCAACTAGCAGCAGGTTAAATGGAGTTGGTTTGAATCTAAGATTCAAATTAAAACTCCATATATGACATTTCAAATGCCATTAATTCAAATTGTTGTATACAGCAGCTTTAAGTTGTTAAAACATGCATGATAATGCCATAAACAGATTCTTTGGATTTTTCTGATCATTTTTCATATATAACTTATTTTATTTGGAGTTACAGATAATTTTCTATGAATTTTTGAAGTTTATAGCATTTCTGGAATTTTCTGAATTATTTTAAATCCAGAAGATGATTAACTGCGTCAGCATAGCGTCATGCTGACCTCAGCAGGTCAACGGACCCGGTCCACGTCAAACCTGACCAGTGGGACCTACTGGTCAGTGACACAGAGTCAGCTACAGAGGCTGGCATGTGGGACCCGGTCAAAGCTGGCGTGCCCAAGTCAACGTTGACAGGCGGGCCCACTGTGGTTAGTGCTAATCTAATAGAGAAATAAAACTAATTAGTTTACGCACCGGGGCCCACATGGCAGTGGCTCTAGGGGTGGTTTAGCTGGGTCATTAGTGGCTAATGACGAGCCACGTCATCAGTCGCCGGAGATTCGCCGGCGACGACCATTTCGCGCGGCGGAGATCGTCGGGATCTCGCTACAGCCCACGGTTTGAGGCGGGGTTTGCTCCAACGGATTGCTGGCGCTCCCGCGCATCTAGTGGTGGTAGCAGCAGCAGCTGGGATGGCCGGAGTTGACGGCGGCGAGCACTTCCGCGGCGGCCGGAGTACGGGCACGCTCAGACACAGCGTTTTGGTGCACGGCAGGACGAGCTGCGGGTTGCTACGGAATCCTGCGGACTCGTTGAGCACGGGGGTGGGCTCGAATGCGTCGTGGATGCGCTCTAGCTACGGCGGCGCCATGGCCGGCGGGGGTGAGCTCTTGGGCTCGGTCGTAAGACGGGGCTAGGGGACGGGAACGGAGGGGGAGAGCGAGGGGGAAGCAACAGGAGCTCACAGTGAACTCTATGGCGTCGTCGAAGAGGTCGGGGAAGCCCGGACGGTGACGAATCGAACGGGGCGGCGCTCGGAGCAGAGGAAGAAGACAACAGCGATAGCGGCGCTGCGGGGCGCTCCGGCGTCATGTGGCTCGGCGAAGAGGACGGGGATGTCACGGCGGAGCTCGGGGGCGCGTCGGAGAGGCTCGGAGATAGCTGTGGCCGTGGTGGAGCTCGTCGGCGGCGATGGCTACGTTCGGTTTCGGGAGAGAGAGCGGCAGAGGCGGGGATGACACGGGGAAGAGGCGAGAGGGACCGCGGTGGCGCGTGGCGTCGTCTAGACGCGTCGCGGAGGGGGCAGGTAGGCAGGGAGGAGCTGGCCTCCTCGGCCGCGCGCGTGCGAGCACGCAGCTGCTCCTACTGGCAGGAGGAAGACGACAGGAGGCGCCAGGTGGGCTGGGCCAGCGAGCTGGGCCGGCTACAGGTAGGTGGCCAGGTAGTCCTTCTCTCTCTCTCTTTTATTTCTGTTTTTCTATTTTGTTATTTTGTTCTCGGCTTTATTAAAAATACCTAGACAGATCCAAAAATCATGAAACTTCTCAATGCCACTGTTTGGAATATAACCAACAGCAAACATTTTAGTTTATGATTATTTGAGAATTTAAAATATTTTATAGTATTTAAATGCCCAAATGAAAATACCATATGTTTTAATTCAGAGCCCAAATATGTCATGGAAAAATGTGCAACACCTCTGGTTACTGTTTCCAGCATTTTCCAGAAATGATGAACATGTTTGAAAGCCATTTGGATTCACTAAAAATATTTTAGTTGGACCTAGTGAATTTGTTTGATGCTAGGGTTTAGGCAATCCCCACTTCAAGTATCTTTCAAAGTTTAAACATGATGCACACATGAAGTTAGCCTAGTGCAATGCCAGAAGCTAGGGATGTGACACATCCGGCGACTGGGACGCCAAGGATGCAAACATGGCGAGCTACCGATTCCTTGTTCAGCGAATCAACGGATACTTTGAAGGATGCGAGTTCCTCCACGTGCCACGGGCCGACAACGAGCAAGCAGATGCCCTGGCACGAATCGGCTCCACCCGACAAGCTTTACCAACCGGCGTCTCTCTCCAACGCCTCCTCAAGCCGTCTGTCAAGCCGTCTCCAGAATCAGACTCCATCTTCGTACCGCCTGACCCTGATGCAGTCGGATCCAACTTGGGGAACCTAGCAGGCGGCTCGGGGACTTTGACAGGCGGCCCGGGGACTGCCGTAGTCGCACCCGGCTCGGGGACTTCAGAACCCGGCCCGGGGACTGCAGCAGTCGGCCCGGGGACTGCAACGACACAACAGGCAGTGGCCGACTCCAACTCTTCACCACCCAACCCACCCACCCTAGTCGCAGTAGCCGTATTGGCAATAGAAGAAGTCATAGCTCCATCATGGGCCCAACCCATCCTCAACTTCCTGGTAAACAGAGAGCTGCCGACTGACGAGATCTCGGCAAGACAAGTTCAACGCCGAGTCGGAGCATACACAATAATAAACAGAGAACTATTTAAGCGCAGCGTCACCGGAGTCTTCCAGCGCGGCGTCGGGCCAGAGAAGGGCATAGCAATCCTCAAGGACATCCACCAAGGCGAATGCGGCCACCACGCGGCCTCAAGATCACTTATCGCCAAAGCTTTCCGCCATGGTTTCTTCTGGCCGACTACTTTGGAAGACGCCAAGGAATTAGTCAAATGCTGCAAAGGGTGCCAAGTCTTCAGCTCCAAGCAACACATGCCGGCTTCTGCACTCAAGACCATCCCCCTCGCCTGGCCCTTTGCCATCTGGGGGTTGGACATGGTGGGCCCATTCAAGACAGCGCGCGGCGGCATGACACATCTGCTTGTCGCCATGGACAAATTCACCAAGTGGATTGAAGCGAAGCCAATCAAGAAGCTGAATGGGCCGACTGCCGTGACATTCATCGCAGATATCACCACCCGGTATGGCATACCACACAACATCATCAACGACAATAGCACGAATTTTGCCAAAGGAGCACTGGCACGTTTCTGCGCAACATAGGTCATCCGACTGGACTTAGCGTCCGTTGCCCACCCGCAGTCAAACGGCCAAGTCGAGCGAGCAAGCGGCCTCATCCTCTCCGGCATCAAGCCCCGACTGGTCGTACCACTGGAGCGTTCGGCCGGCTGCTGGCTCGATGAGCTGCCGACTGTCCTATGGAGTCTGCATACTACCCCGAACAAGTCAACAGGCTTCACTCCTTTCTTCCTTGTATATGGTGCCGAGGCTGTCATCCCTGTTGGGGAACGTAGTAATTTCAAAAAAATTCCTACGCTCACGCAAGATCATGGTGATGCATAGCAACGAGAGGGGAGAGTGTTGTCCACGTACCCTCGTAGACCGACAGCGGAAGCGTTATCGCAACGCGGTTGATGTAGTTGTACGTCTTCACGATCCGACCGATCAAGTACCGAACGCACGGCACCTCCGAGTTCAGCACACGTTCAGCTCGATGACGTCCTCGAACACCGATCCAGCCGAGTGTTGAGGGAGAGTTTCGTCAGCACGACGGCGTGGTGACGATGACGATGTTCCACCGATGCAGGGCTTCACCTAAGCTCCGCAACGGTATTATCGAGGTGTAATATGGTGGAGGGGAACACCGCACACGGCTAAAATATCGTATATCAAGTGTGTTTAGAGGTGCCCCCCTGCCCCCGTATATAAAGGAGCAAGGGGGAGGCCGGCTGCCCTAGGCGCGCCAAGGAGAGGGGGGAGTCCTCCTTCTAGTAGGAGTAGGACTCCCCTTTCCTAGTCCAACTAGGAAAAGAAGGGGGGAAGGAAAGAGAGGGAGAGGGAGAGGGAAAGGGAAAGGGGGCTGCGCCCCCCTCTCCTAGTCCAACTAGGATTCCTCCTGGGAGGGGGCGCGCCACCTCCTGGCTGCTGCCCTCTCTCTCCCCTCTAGGCCCACTAAGGCCCAATACTTCCCCGGGGGGGTTCCGGTAACCCTCCGGCACTCCGGTTAAATCCGAAACTTCTCCGGAACACTTCCGGTGTCCGAATATTGTCGTCCAATATATCAATATTTATGTCTCGACCATTTCGAGACTCCTCGTCATGTCCCCGATTTCATCCGGGGCTCCGAACTCCTTCGGTACATCAATATACATAAATTCATAATAAAACTGTCATCGTAACGTTAAGCGTGCGGACCCTACGGGTTCGAGAACTATGTAGACATGACCGAGACACCTCTCCGGTCAATAACCAATAGCGGAACCTGGATGCTCATATTGGCTCCCACATATTCTACGAAGATCTTTATCGGTCAGACCGCATAACAACATACGTTGTTCCCTTTGTCATCGGTATGTTACTTGCCCGAGATTCGATCGTCGGTATCTCGATACCTAGTTCAATCTCATTACCGGCAAGTCTCTTTACTCGTTCCGTAATACATCATCCCGCAACTAACTCATTAGTCACAATGCTAGCAAGGCTTATAGTGATGTGCATTACCGAGTGGGCCCAGAGATACCTCTCCGACAATCGGAGTGACAAATCCTAATCTCGAAATACGCCAACCCAACAAGTACCTTTGGAGTCACCTGTAGAGCACCTTTATAATCACCCATTTACGTTGTGACATTTGGTAGCACACAAAGTGTTCCTCCGGTAAACGGGAGTTGCATAATCTCATAGTCATAGGAACATGTATAAGTCATGAAGAAAGCAATAGGAACATACTAAACGATCGGGTGCTAAGCTAACGGAATGGGTCAAGTCAATCACGTCATTCTCCTAATGAGGTGATCCTGTTAATCAAATGACAACTCCTGTCTATGGCTAGGAAACATAACCATCTTTGATTAACGAGCTAGTCAAGTAGAGGCATACTAGTGACACTCTGTTTGTCTATGTATTCACACATGTATTATGTTTCCGGTTAATACAATTCTAGCATGAATAATAAACATTTATCATGATATAAGGAAATATATAATACTTTATTATTGCCTCTAGGGCATATTTCCTTCAGTCTCCCACTTGCACTAGAGTCAATAATCTAGTTCACATCGCCATGTGATTTAACATCAATAATTCACATCACCATGTGATTAACACCCATAGTTCACATCTCTATGTGACCAACACTTCAAAGGGTTTACTAGAGTCAATAATCTAGTTCACATCGCTATGTGATTAACACCCAAAGAGTACCAAGGTGTGATCATGTTTTGATTGTGAGATAATTTTAGTCAACGGGTCTGTCACATTCAGATCCGTAAGTATTTTGCAAATTTCTATGTCTACAATGCTCTGCACGGAGCTACTCTAGCTAATTGCTCCCACTTTCAATATGTATCTAGACCGAGACTTAGAGTCATCTAGATTAGTGTCAAAACTTGCATCGACGTAACTCTTTACGACGAACCTTTTGTCACTTCCATAATCGAGAAACATATCCTTATTCCACTAAGGATAATTTTGACCGCTGTCCAGTGATCTACTCCTAGATCACTATTGTACTCCCTTGCCAAAATCAGTGTAGGGTATACAATAGATCTGGTACACGGCATGGCATACTTTATAGAACCTATGGCCAAGGCATAGGGAATGACTTTCATTCTCTTTCTATCTTCTACGGTGGTCGGGCTTTGAGTCTTACTCAATTTCACACCTTGTAACACAGGCAAGAGCTCTTTCTTTGACTGTTCTATTTTGAACTACTTCAAAATCTTGTTAAGGTATGTACCCATTGAAAAAACTTATCAAGTGTCTTGATCTATCTCTATAGATCTTGATGCTCAATATGTAAGCAGCTTCACCGAGGTCTTTCTTTGAAAAATTCCTTTCAAACACTCCTTTATGCTTTGCAGAATAATTCTACATTATTTTTGATCAACAATATGTCATTCACATATACTTAACAGAAATGCTGTAGTGCTCCCACTCACTTTCTTGTAAATACAGGCTTCACCGCAAGTCTATATAAAACTATATCCTTTGATCAACTTATCAAAGCGTATATTCCAACTCCGAGATGCTTGCACCAGTCCATAGATGGATCGCTGGAGCTTGCATATTTTGTTAGCACTTTTAGGATTGACAAAACCTCCTGGTTGCATCGTATACAACTCTTCTTTAATAAATACATTAAGGAATGCAGTTTTGTTTATCCATTTGCCATATTTCATAAAATGCGGCAATTGCTAACATGATTCAGATAGACTTAAGCATCGCTGCGAGTGAGAAAATCTCATCGTATTCAACAGTTTGAACTTTGTCAAAAACCTTTTCCGACAAGTCTAGCTTTGTAGATAGTAACACTACTATCAGCGTCCGTCTTCCTCTTGAAGATCCATTTATTTTTTATGGCTCGCCGATCATTGGGCAAGTCAATCAAAGTCCATACTTTGTTCTCATACATGGATCCCATCTCGGATTTCATGGCCTCAAGCCATTTCGCGGAATCTGGGCTCATCATCGCTTCCTCATAGTTCGTAGGTTTGTCATGGTCAAATAACATGACCTCCAGAATAGGATTACCGTACCACTCTGGTGTGGATCTCACTCTGGTTTACCTACGAGGTTTGGTAGTAACTTGATCTGAAGTTACATGATCATCATTATTAACTTCCTCACTAATTGGTGTAGGAGTCACAGGAACATATTTCTGTGATGAACTACTTTCCAATAAGGGAGCAGGTACAGTTACCTCATCAAGTTCTACTTTCCTCCCACTCACTTCTTTCGAGAGAAACTCCTTCTCCAGAAAGGATCCATACTTAGCAACGAATGTCTTGCCTTCAGATCTGTGATAGAAGGTGTACCCAACTGTTTCCTTTGGGTATCTTATGAAGACACATTTCTCCGATTTGGGTTTGATCTTACCAGGATGAAACTTTTTCACATAAGCATCGCAACCCCAAATTTTAAGAAACGACAACTTTGGTTTCTTGCCAAACCACAGTTCATAAGATGTCGTCTCAACGGATTTAGATGGTACCCTATTTAACGTGAATGCAGCTGTCTCTAATGCATAACCCCAAAACGATAGTGGTAGACCGGTAAGAAACATCATATATCGCACCATATCTAATAAAGTACGGTTACGATGTTCACACACCATTACACCCTGGTGTTCCAGGTGGCGTGAGTAGTGAAACTATTTCACATTGTTTTAACTGAAGGCCAAACTCGTAACTTAAATACTCTTCTCTACGATCAGATCGTAGAAACTTTATTTTCTTGTTACGATGATTTCCGCTTCACTCTGAAATTATATGAACTTTTCAAATGTTTCAGATTTCTGTTTCATTAAGTAGATATACCCATATCTGCTCAAATCATTTGTGAAGGTCAGAAAATAATGATACCTGCTACGAGCCTCAATATTCACCAGACCACATACATCTGTATGTATGAGTTCCAAAAAATCTGTTGCTCTCTCCATAGTTCCGGAGAACGGCGTTTTAGTCATCTTGACCATGAGGCACGGTTCGCAAGCATCAAGTGATTCATAATCAAGTGATTCCAAAAATCCCATCGGTATGGAGTTTCTTCTTGCGCTTTACACCAATATGACCTAAACGGCAATGCCACAAATAAGTTGCACTATCATTATTAACTTCGCATCTTTTGGCTTCAATATTATGAATATGTGTATCACTACGATCGAGATCCAACAAACCATTTTCGTTGGTGTGTATGACCATAGAAGGTTTTTATTCATGTAAACAGAACAACAATTATTCTGTAATTTAAATGAATAACCGTATTGCAACAAACATGATCAAATCATATTCATGCTCAACGCAAACACCAAATAATACTTATTTAGTTTCAATACTAATCCCGAAAGTATAGGGAGTGTGCGATGATGATCATATCAGTCTTGGAACTACTTCCAACACACATCGTCACCTCGCCTTTTACTAGTCTCTGTTTATTCTGCAACTCCCGTTTCGAGTTACTTCTTTAGCAACTGAACCAGTATCAAATACCGAGGGGTTGCTATAAACACTAGTAAAGTACATATCAATAGCATGTATATCCAATATACCTTTGTTCACTTTGCCATCCTTCTTATCCACCAAATAGTTGGGGTAGTTCCGCTTCTAGTGACCAGTCCCTTTACAGTATAAGCACTTAGTCTCAGGCTTAGGACAAGACTTAGGCTTCTTCACTTGAGCAGCAACTTGCTTGCCGTTCTTCTTGAAGTTCCCCTTCTTCCCTTTGCCCTTTTCTTGAAACTAGTGGTCACGTCAACCATCAACAGTTGATGTTTTTCTTGATTTCTACCTTCATCGATTTCGGCATCACAAGAGCTCGGGAATTACTTTCGTCATCCCTTGCATACTATAGTTCATCACGAAGTTCTACTAACTTTGGTGATGGTGACTAGAGAATTCTGTCAATCACTATTTTATCTGGAAGATTAACTCCCACTTGATTCAAGCGATTGTAGTACCCAGACAATCTGAGCACATGCTCACTAGTTGAGCGATTCTCCTCCATCTTTTAGCTATAGAACTTGTTGGAGACTTCATATCTCTCAACTCGGGTATTTGCTTGAAATATTAACTTCAACTCCTGGAACATCTCATATGGTCCATGACGTTCAAAACGTCTTTGAAGTCCCGATTCTAAGCCGTTAAGCATGGTGCACTAAACTATCAAGTAGTCATCATATTGAGCTAGCCAAACGTTCATAACATCTGCATCTGCTCCTGCAATAGGTCTGTCACCTAGCGGTGCATCAAGGACATAATTCTTCTGTGCAGCAATGAGGACAATCCTCAGATCACGAATCCAATCCGCATCTTTGCTACTAACATCTTTCAACATAATTTTTCTCTAGGAACATATCAAAAATAAACAGGGAAGCAACAACGTGAGCTATTGATCTACAACATAATTTGCAAAATACTATCAGGACTAAATTCATGATAAATTCAAGTTTAATTAATCATATTACTTAAGAACTCCCACTTAGATAGACATCCCTCTAATCATCTAAGTGATTACGTGATCCAAATCAACTAAACCATGTCCGATTAACACGTGAGATGGAGTAGTTTCAATGGTGAACATCACTATGTTGATCATATCTACTATATGATTCACGCTCGACCTTTCGGTCTCTGTGTTCCGAGGCCATATCTGTATATGCTAGGCTCGTCAAGTTTAACCTGAGTATTCCGCGTGTGCAACTATTTTGCACCCGTTGTATTTGAACGTAGAGCCTATCACACCCGATTAACACGTGGTGTCTCAGCACGAAGAACTTTCGCAACGGTGCATACTCAGGGAGAACACTTTATCTTGAAATTTTAGTGAGAGATCATCTTATAATGCTACCGTCAATCAAAGCAAGATAAGATGCATAAAGGATTAACATCACATGCAATCAATATAAGTGATATGATATGGCCATCATTATCTTGTGCTTGTGATCTCCATCTCCGAAGCACCGTGCTTGTGATCTCCATCTCCGAAGCACCGTCATGATCACCATCGTCACCGGCACGACACCTTGATCTCCATCGTAGTATCGTTGTCGTCTCGCCAACTTATTGCTTTTACGATTATCGCTCCCGCTTAGTGATAAAGTAAAACTATTACATGGCGATTGCATTTCATACAATAAAGCGACAACCATATGGCTCCTGCCAGTTGCCGATAACTCGGTTACAAAACATGATCATCTCATACAACAAATTTTATCACATCATGTCTTGACCATATCACATCACAACATGCCTTGCAAAAACAAGTTAGATGTCCTCTATTTTGTTGTTGGAAGTTTTACGTGGCTGCTACGGGCTTAGCAAGAACCATTCTTACCTACGCATCAAAACCACAACGATAGTTTGTCAAGTTGGTGCTGTTTTAACCTTCGCAAGGACCGGGCGTAGCCACACTCGGTTCAACTAAAGTGAGAGACACAGACACCCGCCAGTCACCTTTAAGCAACGAGTGCCCCAAACGGTGAAACCAGTCTCGCATAAGCGTACGCGTAATGTCGGTCCGGGCCGCTTCATCTCACAATACCGCTGAACCAAAGTATGACATGCTGGTAAGCAGTATGACTTATATCGCCCACAACTCACTTGTGTTCTACTCGTGCATAGCATCAACGCATAAAACCTGGCTCTGATACCACTGTTGGGGAACGTAGTAATTTCAAAAAAATTCCTACGCTCACGCAAGATCATGGTGATGCATAGCAACGAGAGGGGAGAGTGTTGTCCACGTACCCTCGTAGACCGACAACGGAAGCGTTATCACAACGCGGTTGATGTAATCGTACGTCTTCACGATCCGACCGATCAAGTACCGAACACATGGCACCTCCGAGTTCAGCACACGTTCAGCTCGATGACGTCCCTCGAACTCCGATCCAGCCGAGTGTTGAGGGAGAGTTTCGTCAGCACGATGGCGTGGTGACGATGATGATGTTCCACCGACGCAGGGCTTCGCCTAAGCTCCGCAATGGTATTATCGAGGTGTAATATGGTGGAGGGGGCACCGCACACGGCTAAAATATCGTATATCAAGTGTGTTTAGAGGTGCCCCCCTGCCCCCGTATATAAAGGAGCAAGGGGGAGGCCGGCTGCCCTAGGCGCGCCAAGGAGAGGGGGGGAGTCCTCCTCCTAGTAGGAGTAGGACTCCCCTTTCCTAGTCCAACTAGGAAAAGAAGGGGGGAAGGAAAGAGAGGGAGAGGGAGAGGGAAAGGGGGCTGCGCCCCCCTCTCCTAGTCCAACTAGGATTCCTCCTGGGAGGGGGCGCGCCACCTCCTGGCTGCTGCCCTCTCTCTCCCCTCTAGGCCCACTAAGGCCCAATACTTCCCCGGGGGGGTTCCGGTAACCCTCCGGCACTCCGGTTAAATCCGAAACTTCTCCGGAACACTTCCGGTGTCCGAATATAGTCGTCCAATATATCGATCTTTACGTCTCGACCATTTCGAAACACCTCGTCATGTCCCCGATCTCATCCGGGACTCCGAACTCCTTCGGTACATCAACATACATAAACTCATAATAAAACTGTCATCGTAACGTTAAGCGTGCGGACCCTACGGGTTCGAGAACTATGTAGACATGACCGAGACACCTCTCCGGTCAATAACCAATAGCGGAACCTAGATGCTCATATTGGCTCCCACATATTCTACGAAGATCTTTATCGGTCAAACCGCATAACAACATACGTTGTTCCCTTTGTCATCGGTATGTTACTTGCCCGAGATTCGATCGTCGGTATCTCGATACCTAGTTCAATCTCGTTACCGGCAAGTCTCTTTACTCGTTCCGTAATACATCATCCCGCAACTAACTCATTAGTCACAATGCATGCAATGCTTATAGTGATGTGCATTACCGAGTGGGCCCAGAGATACCTCTCCGACAATCGGAGTGACAAATCCTAATCTCGAAATACGCCAACCCAACAAGTACCTTTGGAGTCACCTGTAGAGCACCTTTATAATCACCCATTTACGTTGTGACGTTTGGTAGCACACAAAGTGTTCCTCCGGTAAACGGGAGTTGCATAATCTCATAGTCATAGGAACATGTATAAGTCATGAAGAAAGCAATAGCAACATACTAAATGATCAGGTGTTAAGCTAACGGAATGGGTCAAGTCAATCACGTCATTCTCCTAATGAGGTGATCCCGTTAATCAAATGACAACTCATGTCTATGGCTAGGAAACATAACCATCTTTGATTAACGAGCTAGTCAAGTAGAGGCATACTAGTGACACTCTGTTTGTCTATGTATTCACACATGTATTATGTTTCCGGTTAATACAATTCTAGCATGAATAATAAACATTTATCATGATATAAGGAAATATATAATACTCTATTATTGCCTCTAGGGCATATTTCCTTCAATCCCAACTGACATTGAGTTCGACTCACCTCGGATCACCATGTACACGAAGGCGGAGGCCAAGGAATCGCGAGAAGGCGGCGTTGACCCGCTGGAAGAGGGCCGGCTGTTAGCACTCAGCCGGTCCGCCATCTACCAGCAGGGTTTGTGCCGTTATCACAACCGGAAGGTCAAGCCAAGATCCTTCCAAGAAGGTGATCTTGTGCTCCGGCTGATCCAGCGAACAGCCGGCCAGCACAAGCTCTCGGCCCCTTGGGAAGGCCCCTTCGTCATCAGCAAGGCCCTAGGCAACGACTCCTACTACCTGATCGACGTATAGAAGCCGAAGGCACGCAAGAGAGATGATTATGGCAAGGAGTCGAAACGACCATGGAACACCAATCTCCTTCGAAGATTTTACAGTTAAAAGCAGTATGTACCACGCTACCTTTTGTATTAAGTACAAGACAACGGGCCCCCCGAGGTGCACTCGGGGACTACCCTCTTTTATCTATGTATGACGAGTGTCATACCTATGAATGTATTATTACATTTGATTTTCTGTCCGGCACCGGGTTCGATCAGTCGGCCTGGGGACTTGCCGCCTTGAGTTATATTAAAGTTCTACCTGCAGTCAGACAAGTAGTGTGCCGGCACCCAAGCCCTCTCTTGTTGAAAGTCGCAGCTCGAAGAACCGACTGTCCGACTGGGAAGAGTCAAAGGCAGGAAAGGATGCCCACACGAAAAACGGCTAAGGACTAACGAACTTATATAACACAAGCCGACCTCCCACCCCCCTACCGGCTGTCAGAACAGCCAGCTGGCTGGCTTCCCATTCACCTTGCTACAATCTAAGAAAGCTAGAGTACTTGCCCTCCCAAACGGCCAAGCACTTCTCCAGCTATAGACTGCAGAGCAGCTGTCCGGCTGGGAAGGCGGCGACCAAGGGAGGGCGGCAAAGGAAACAGCCAAAAAGATGAAAAGCAAGAACAATTGGAAGCCAAGCACATGCATGATTATATTTACACAAAAGGCCTTCAACAGGCCGGCAGTCAACATAGTTTGAATACACCCCCACTGGGTGGAACTGTGCAAACTTAACAAAACATTGTTCGAAGAGTAATAAATAGGAAAGCAAAGGCGGCAGATCAGGCTATGGGCGCCACAGGCGAGCCGGGCTGGTCGGTGGAGATGGCAGTGCCGGCTGGAGGAGTGGCCGGCTGGCGAGTCTCGGGTTGATCATCACCGGCTACAGGCGGCGCGCTCGTACGTGCCTCGTTGCTGGAGGCACGATCAAGTTGAGGCTGGCCGGTTGCTCCACCGTCTGGCACGGCGTCTTCACCATCCTCTCCCTCCTCCTCTTCGCCCTTGTCGCTGGAGTCGATCTCCTCCGCCGAGTCCTAACCATCCGCTGGGTTCAGCCCGAACCATTCCTCCGGCTGAGCAATGGCGTTATCATCCACCTCAGGAGCAAAGGCGCTGGTGTCGGTGTAGTCGGCGATTGCCGAGGCGCGCTGGATGATATCCAGCCGCATCGCCTCCAGCTCCGTGTCGGCCTCCTGCCGCCAGGTGGCCAGCTGGTCCAAGCTCAGGTCGGGATACCAAGCTTTGACGAACTCCAGGGCCCGCCTGGCGCTTGACCGAGCTGCAGAAGCCTTCCAGGCCTCAAAGCGGCCAACCGCTACCTCCAGCCAGTCGGCAGTCCGACTGGGGGTACGAGGAACTACCTCGCTGGGCCAGAGGGCGGCCAGCACTTGCACCCCAACACGCTGAAGACGGCGGAGCATGCGGTGAGCCGGCTGGAGGCGGGCTTGGATCGCCAGAAGCTGCTCCTCAAGCGACCGACGAGCATTAGGCGCGATCTCAGCACTAGCCTGCCTTTGCGCCTCGCGGTGGGCCTCGATGACCTGGTTGGCGGTAGTAGAGTAACCAGGGAAGTACTCTGCACAAGAAAGAAAGGAAGAGAAAAAGAAAAAACACAAAGTCAGAGAATAGACCAAATGGCAAGCGGCAAGCGAAGGAACGAAGAAGAAGGCGGCCTACCGTCAACCAAGTCTTTGATTTGGCCGTAGCCGTTGATCAGCGATTGCCTCGACTCAGCCCAGCTCGCCTCCTCGGTCTCGTAATCGGCTTGGAGGGCGGCCTCACTATCCTGCACCGCCTTCAGGGCCGCCTTGTGGCTCTCCTCCTGGTCGGCTAGCTTCTTGACCAGGCGGTCACGCTCCTAAGCCAAGACGTCGAACTCGGCTTCCTTGGCGCGAAGGGCGGTCTGGGTTCCACCCAGCTGCTCCCTCGGGTTGGCATTGGCCACTGCAGATATGGCAAAGAAGAAAAAAGCAATAAGAAAGAAGTCGCCAGGAAAGATCCGGCCCGACTGCTCAGCAGTCGGCCCGAATCTCGGGGACTACACATAGCGGGTGCGCTGACGTGGCCCCACGTGAGATAAAAGATGAAGCACTTACTCCGGCTCTCAGTTAGATCAGCCGTCTTCTGGGTCAGTTCCCGAGCCTGGGAGTTGAGGGCAGCCGCGCGGAGGTTATGGTAGTCCTGCAAGTCGGACAGAGAAGCGAATAAGAACAAGATAGCAAACAAAATCTACCAAGAAGTTCCAAGCCGCCTGCTCAGCAGCCGACTCGGAACTCGGGGACTACACCCAGTGGGTGCGCTGACGCACCCCCACGGAAGAAATCAACATCAAGATACAAAAAACGGGAAGACTCACCCGAATGGCCATCCGTGTTGCGAGGAACTCTTGATTGTACTGCCTCAGCACGGCGGCTTGGGACTGAAGCCGGTTCCGGACTTCTTGCGCCGCCACGTTCACCACGGGCGTCCCACCACCCGGCGTCCACCCCGAGCTGGTGCTGGCCGTCTCCAGATCCTGGGCCGACGAGCTGGAGCCCGTGGCCTTCTGCGGGTCCGGTGCTGAAGTCGCCTTCCCCGCGCACTGGCGCGATGGCGTCCGAACCGCCAGGTCTGTCCTCGCAGCCGGCTCGCCTCCAGCCGGTTGCGCGGGCGGCGAGTTAGGCCGGCTGCCTTGGTCCACCCCAGTCGACGATGGCGGTGCCGCCTCCCTCTCCTGGATGATGACGTCATCCTCGTCCCTCTCCATCCCCGACAGGTCGCCACCGGCTTCCTTCGGCGGGGGCTCCGGGATCTCGGGCGCCACGGCGCGCAGGGGGACGACAAACAAGGCCCCGGTCGTTGCGGCTGCAGCCTCCGCCCGAGCCTTGGCCGCCGCGTCGGCTTGTGCCTTTGCCGACTCCTCTGCCATCTCCTGCACCGCCTTGGCAGTGGCCGCCCTCAGCTCCTCTTCCTCCCGCTCCTCCTGCACCTCCCGCGCGTTCCGCTCCGTCGCCGCTTGAAGCTCGGCATGGGGATCGACGCGGCGGGTGCTTGCGGATCCTCCCGCTGATCCAGCCACGGAGGCGGCAGCGGTCCATTCAAGAGAGAGCGGAGCCCTGTTTGATGAATCAAGACAAGGACTTAGAAGAAGAACATCGGCAAAAAAGAAGGAATACGTGAGAAGAATCGACACTTACGCCGAAACCTTTTGTGGTTGCTTCACCACCTTGCGGAAGCTTGCAGCGTTCGCGGCCGCCTCGTCCCGCTTGGTCGCCGCCGCCCCGCTCTTGGGCCTCTTCGGCCGACTGCCGAATAGGCTCGGCGCGGCCCAGCACTTCTGCGGATCCTCGGGCAGCCGCTGCGGCAGATGAACCCACACCAAGGTCGGACGCCGGCTGGCGGCGCGAGATGATTTCCGCTTCGTCATCGTCCAGCCAGTCGTCGAAGCTGGCTCCAAGCCCGAAGCCGCCTGCTTCGCCGCCTCCCCCCTCGGTGTTGTCATCCATGGTGGCCGCCCCCAAGTCGAGGTCGTACAAGTCATGCGCCGCCCGGTCGGGGAGAAACTGGCGCTCCGCCCCCGCTGTCCCGGCCGCCGGTCGAAGAAGAGGGCTCTGCCAAGACAAACCGACTGGTCAGAGTCGGCCAAGAGAAACTTGGCGACAAAAGTAAAGAAGAGAAGATAAAAAAAGCTTACCATAGGCGGGGGATGGGCACGGGAGTACGGCTCCTTGCCAAACTGCCACTCGTCGGTAAGCTTGCAGTTCACGAGGTAGTTCACCATGAGAGCTACCTCGGAGTGAGGCATCTCCTTGGTGCACATCTGACTCGGATCGAGTTGGCCGCTCATTTGACATATCAAATGAGGGCGGCCTTGGAGCGGGAGCACCCGGCGCACCACGAAGGCGGCCAGCAGGTCGGACCCGGTCAGGCCCTTCGACTGGATCATTACCCGGAGTCGGGCGACGGCGGCGGCTCCAGCCGGCGACAGCGTCCTGGCCCGATAGGACCACTGGGGCCGCCTCCCAGCCGGCGGGCCGGCTACATCAGCCGGCAAGTTGACGAAGTCGCCTTGCGGGGCAACGTTCTTCATGTAGAAGTACGATATCCGCCAGAGCTTCCCCGACTGGATCAGCATGATGGCAGGGAAGGGGTTGTCGGCTACCGGCCTCCGCACCGCGATGAAGGCGCCACTCTGAGCCGGCACGCCCTGCATGCGGGTGCCGAGCTTGGATTGGAAGAGTTCCCCCCCAGAGCTTGAGGGTGGGAAGGACGCCAAGGAAGCCCTCGCACAGAGTGACGAGGGCAGACAGCAGCACCACCGTGTTTGGAGTGAGGTGGTGCGGCTGGAGCTGGTAGAATTCGAGGAAGGAGCGAAAGAAGGCGCTCGCAGGCAGGCCAAGGCCGCGCAGGAAGTGCGAGCGGAAGATTACCCACTCGCCTTCCTCCGGTGCCGGCGAGATTTCCTTCTTCGGCGCAAGACGGACCCGCACCTGGTCCTCGCTGGGCAACCGCCGCGTCTTGCGGAGGAAGTCGATGTGGTCTGCGTGGACGTTGGAGCCGTCCCAGTCTCCGCCGTGCAACATGACGGCAAGAAACTGATGAGAAAGGGCGCGGCGACGGCGAAACCACGGCCCCGCGGCGGCGAAGCTGCGGGGTAGTGCGAAGGCTAGAGGGACGGCACGGCGGCGAGGGGCTGCTGCGACGGAGAGAAGGAAGAAGAAGATGGCAGAGCAAGGGTGAGCGTGCGAGCGTCTGCCGCTCCGCCTCCTGCCCCTATTTATAGCCTCGTGCGGCAAAGCCGAGGAGGCGAGGCGTGGGGGAGACGTGGGATTAACTGCGCCCACTCCCCCACGTCCCGCGATTATTGCGCCCTAACGGCGTGCGGAAACTGCCGTTGGAAGGCGAGCGGCCCGTTTTGGGCCACAGAAAATCCACACCTGGGCCTAGGCGTGGGAGTGGTGGGCCCCGGCCACGGCGGCATCCCGTCACGCGCCTGGGCTGGCAGGCTTTTCCAGCCGGAGGGTGCCATGTGGCGCGTGGGCGGCAAGCGGCCGGCCCGCAACCCGGCGTGCGCACCAGCGGCCTCCCGCCTTCAGACCTCAAAACCTCGCCAAGACGGCGCACCTGATCAAAGCCGGATCCTAGTTGCTGGCTCTTCAAGATAGGAAGCTGATTGAGCTTCTCGTCCTCCTTTCAGCCTCGAAGCCCAACCAGCTTCGGGGACTACTGTCGGAGTAAATGGCCACGGGTAGCCTAACCGACTCCCCTGGCTCTTCAAAAATTATCAGGCCGATCGAGCCTTCAAGCATCCAAGGCACCGGGCCACCTTCCCCTGGCCGGCTATCTCACAGGCCGACTACCGGAAGGTGACCCGACCTTAAAAATCTTCCCGAAGAGAACCATAAGATGGCTGACTCCATGAAGCCGGCCCCAAGGGGACCGACTCCCAGAAGCCAGCCACAAGAAGACCGACTCCTAGAAGCCGGCCACAAGAAGACCGACTCCCAGAAGCCAGCCAAGACTGCACCCTCAAGGGCTACCCCACATAACGGTGATGAGACGGGGTGTGGCTACAGTACAGCCTGCCACCCCCGAATCCCGGAGCACGCGTGGCCACAGTGCACCGTACGGGTCGGCCATCCCCCGTCCGGTGCGGCACTGTTGCCATGTTGACCATGATGCCACCCACGACAGGCGCGAGTACGGCCCGCGGACGGCAGGCCCCTTCAGCCAGAGAGATGCTCGAAGGCAGCCAAGCCTCCCCCAGTCGGCCTGGGGCGCAGCCGGCTGCCAATAGCCGGCTACCTCCCTCCCTTCCTCGAAGTATGTGTATCATTAAGGATACAAGACGAGGTAAGGCTACAGTGAGAGCCCGCCAGGCGGAGGCACTGTAGCCATGCTTACCTCGACAAAGCCCTCGTCATAAGGGGCGAGGCTACAGTAACCAGCCACCGACAAGACCCCCAGGCGGTGGGGCCGGCCTGTCGGCCAAGAGGCTGGCAGCCGGCAGGACCCACCAGTCGGCGGGCCCTAGCAGTCGGCGGAGAAGCCGGCGAATGCAGACACTGACGGCTAGGACCCGCGTCCAGCCGGATTACCATTGTACCCCTGGGGGGTAGGCCTATATAAACCCCCCAGGGCACCCATGCAAAGGGTGGATCTCTTAGAGTTTTAGAGACCAGATAGAGAGAAGAGGAGAGCTAGCCTTGCCCTTCTTCCTCCTCTAGCCAAACAGCTCAAGGAGCCACTTGTAGCTACTTGTGTTGATCTAGTGATCACACGGAGACCCCGCAGAGCAGGATTAGGGGTGTTATCTCCACGGAGAGCCCTGAACCTAGGTAAGATTCGATGGCGTGCACTTAGCTCCGCGCTGGTAAGAAGACTTGCCGGACGCGGCTGTTCATTCGCTTTCTGTACTTGGCTTGCCCCTTTTCCTCTGATGAAATTTGAAGTTCTGGCGTTTCTCTATGGCTTAGTTGAACCCCCTCTTCTTTCTGATTCTTCCCTCGATTCTTCGTTTTGCGCCAGGGAGGGCGGCAGTTGCCGGACGCTCTCCCTCACGCGCCTCGCGAGGGGGGCTGGACAGATATGCGCGCGTGTGCACTCTCCAGGTCTCCGCGAGGCGCCCTGGTTTGAGCTTGTGATCGGTGCATCCCCTTTTAGTACGTGCCCCACGAGTACCGCGATGCAGTGCGTTTGGCCATGACCAGGCCATGCCTGAGGCTTCGCGCAGGAAGGGATAAGGATTTCTTAACGAATTTTTGTAGCTTCGCGATATTGCCCGAGTTGGCAGCAGGGAAGCCCCACCAGGTGCCCAGAGGCGCGCGCCCTCACGAGGTCAAGTCTACCCCCTGATACATCAAGCTAAGCTGCCCCTCTACACCCGTATAAGGCACAGATCTCATGACACAACCCGGAAACAATAAACACACAACAAAAGCGACATAATCACCATGGTTCATCACATGCCCCCGCAGGGCCCCATACTTGTTTGTGATAATGCAAGAGGAAAGGGAAGGAGAGGACAAGGAAAAGCGGCTTCCACGACGCGGCTACTCACGAGGATCAGCCCGTCGGACTCAGACGGAGACCTCTTCGCACTTCACTGGGGCGCGGTGACGGGACGATCCGCCACCGTCCTCGAAGCGAGCCCAACGACGTGGCGGCTGGTCATAGCCGCTGCCGCTGGAGCTTCCGCTGGAGGAGGAGCCATCGTCGCGGGACGAGCCGTGGCCGTCGTCGAGGGCAAGTTCACCCTCGTCCTCATCATGACCGTCGCCAAGGCCGAGCAATTCATCGTTGTCACTGTCTTCAGGGCAGCATCCGGCGTGGCGACCATCTTCCCCAAACACCCTCACGAAGAGGGTCGCTGCGCTGTCGTACTTGAATTGGAGGGTGCACCGCCTGCTCAGGCCGCGCTCGCAGGAGAACGTCTGCCAAACGCGGGCCAGGGCTACGTTGCCATCGACGGAGACCTCCAGCGCGACCCATGAAGCCTTGCTCCAGCTCACCAGCGAAGGAGCGCGGAAGCTGAAGCCAGGTGCCGCCAGGTTCTCCGACCACATGACAAACTCCGGCAGCACCTCCGCCGAGTGGAAGCGCGGTCGGGGAGGCAAAGCGACCATAGCGCGCCTCCCCTCATTGACAGGGCTGCCACGACCTAGGAGGCTCCCGCCGCACGAAGAAGTGCCACTGCGGCCGCCAAGGACGGCGCAGGACCCCGAGGAAGTTCGTCCACGCCCACGAGGGACCGCAGTGGGGGTTGCGGCATGCTTGAGCGGGTGACCGCAACCCCTCTTAGGCCTTGGCGAGCCAGGCCCCTCCCTGCAAGCCTTCCCCTTCTCAGTGGCCGAGAACCTCTTCAGGAGGAAGAAGCAGGCGGAATGGAGGAAGAGATGGGCAACGGGGGCTCTGCCCCTCTCCTCATTTCTAGCCAGAGTGAGGCCAACCGCCAGCCTCCATGATCGCAGGTAATGATGGTTTTCCTCCATGCAGCAGGGACTCGTCAAGTCAGGCGGTTGCCGAGGCAGCATGGGGAAGCGGAGATGCCGACGTCCTATCAATCGCCGTGCATCAATCAAGGCCGAAGGTTATTGGGTCCCACGGCGCTCCGCACTTGACCTTTGGCTTCGCCTCAAAGCCAAGTCCGAGCGCGCCTTGGGCCCGGGGGCTACTGTCGGCGTTATGGGAATGGGGGTCCCTAGACTTTCCTGCCTGCGGCCTATGGCGTGGCTCCATCAGCGGCCATGTACGTCCCATCTTCACCAGCACACACTCAAGACCCTCGCGAGGCAGACGATACAAGACCTCCTCAGGGGCGGCCTCACTAGGCTGGCTCACGAGGAGCGGAGAGATCAAGGCGAGGGGCACCTCGTGAGGTTCCCGTGACGTGAGCAATGACGACGAAGGCCAGGCGGGCGCCAGCGGGCGCAGAGTACTGGTTTCCTCTTCGGTGCTCAAGGAGCGGGCGCAGGCGAGGAGTCCCGAGGCGTCAGGAAAAGGTTTCCATATCGGTGCAACAAGACCGAGACCAGCTGGACGCCAGGACGGAGGTCATCGCGGAGCCCACGATGGCGTCACCACCAGAGACTTTGGCAGGTGAAGACCATCTTTTGTCAGGATAGCTTGTACTAGTTGTCCCCCTTCAAATTGGACGTTGTGGGATCCCATCCTGCCTGATATTTGGGAAGAGGACCCGGGCCTCTATAAATAGGACTAGCCACCACCATAGGAGGCAACTGATCTTGGACCGGATCCATTCCATCCACACACGCACAAGCTCACCGAGCTCAAGAACGCCTCTCCTCAGGAGGCTGTTCACCCCTTGTACTTGTTCAACCTCAGCCTACTTGGCAATCCACCACACCACACTGGAGTAGGGTATTACACCACATCGGTGGCCTGAACCAGTATAAATTCTGGTGTCCCTTGTTCTTCTGGTTCGGCGAGCTCAGCTTTGAGATTGCGGTGAGAGTGAGAGCTAGGGGGAGAGAGATCTTCTTGCGTACCCCAGAGTTCGAACCTTAAGGGTTTTGCCGGAACCCGTAATCCGACATCCACATGGTCGTCCACCTAGTTCGCCAGGTTGCCTTGGATGACCCTGGGCACGAGGGCTATGGCGGCGTCAAAGTCAAAATGAGGGTCAAGGTTGAGGAGGTAGCTGAAGACACTGAGAACACACGCCCAAGAAGGCCCCGACTTCTCTCTTCAACGCGCTCGCGAGCCCTTGCGGCCCGGTCCTCCAGACGGGTCACGATCTCGGTGAAGAAGCGGAGGTGGCTGGTGTCGTCATCCTCGTGCGGGTGAGAGACGCTCTCCTCGCAAATGGTTTCCAAGGCCCAGTTGTCCCTGACCCTGAGGCCCTGGAGCATCGACGAACACCCGCAATGCATCGTCCAATGGGGGCACATTTCGTTTGCGTTCTCCTCTGCGAGAGATGCAGCGCCCTCAACCTGCTGCTGAAGTGTTGACAGGTCGGCGCGAGCGGAGGCCAAGTCGACTTGAGAGGGGGCCTGAGCTTCCTTGGCGGCCCTCTCGCGCTGCTCCGCCGCATCCAGCTTCATCTCGAGGGCAGTGGTCCTGCCCTAAATCTCGGCCTCCAGGAGCTCCAACTTCAAGCGGTGCTCGTCGGCAAGAGCCGCGCGAACCTTCGCCACCCTCTGGTCGACCTCATGCTGGATCCTGGCCTCCCAGGCGGCAACGGCGTCCTCAGCCATGGCTACCAGGCACTCCCTCACATCCAGCCGCTCAAGCTCCAGGCTGTGGTCCAAGACCTCCAGTGCCAGCGCCTCCTCGCGTTCCTGGACCTCCTTCTCATCAGAGGAGGCTTTGCTCAGTGATGCTGCTAGGGCAGCCCTACGCGTTTTGATTTGCCGCTCGAGGGCGGCGTTCGAAGCTTGAAACTCCCGCTCCCGCTCCTCGGCCGCCTCACGATGGCAGTCGGCGGCCCTGTCTTCCTCATGAGCACGGGCGCAAGCCTCGCGAGAGTCCACAAGGGACACCGCGGCGCTCACGCGGGCACGCTCGTCCTGAAGATGCCCAAGGTTAATGGCGACCTTTAGCTGGCGCCACTCGTGCGCCAAGCGGAGGCCCTCCGTCTCAAGGCGGGCATCGACATCGGCAAGCTCTCCTCCAAGATGGCTCAGTGCACCCATCGCCTCTCGGAAAAGCTCATTGCGGACGGAGCTGTGCCCCCGCGTGAGATCCAATGCACCGCCAACCCCGTCCTCCGCGCCGAGGGCTGCTAGAGAGGCGCGGAGTGGCTCGCCTGCCTCCGGCAGGGGGCTGGAGGCTGGCACCTTCCTGGCCACTCCCCAAGCCTTGGCGAAGTCGCTGGGTGACACGGTCTCGCTGCTCGAAGATGAAGCCGATGCTGGGGTTGCCCAGCCACCGGTGATGACCAATGGAGGAGCCCTCGGCACGCCTCATGCGCCCCAGAACTGACCGCGAAGGCAGGATGCTGGGAGCACAGGCTCACGGCCTCCCAGTGGTGCACCCACCTCGTGGACTGGCCTGCCGCCTCGCACGGGTGTTTGGTGCAAGGGGCTTGAAACCATGAGTGAACCATGAACCTCCGGAGGTTGCTTCGCAGAAGGTTTCGCCGCCGCAGCCGGAGGGATCCTGAAGAACCAGGTTTAGGAAGGAACGCGGCGAGCATGGGACGAGGAACCGTTCGGGCTGACATGGAGGTGGACCTGCCCTATCAGTGTGGTGGAGCCGTCGGTCACTCCTGAGAAAGGCTTGGTAGGCTGAAGCTAGCCATATGGCACTTGGAGGTGGTCAAACGTGTCGACGGACAGGACGTTGAGTCCTGCGCCGCCGTCGATGAGGGTCTTGGTAACTTGCACGTTGCTGATGACTGGTGAACAAAGCATCGGGAGGGCGCCAGCGGTCCCAGCGCACTTGAGCTGATCTACCGAGTTGAAGGTGATGGCGCACTGGGACCACCTGAGCGGGCGCGTGGTGTCGGGTGGTTGGTGCGACATATGCCAAGGGATGGCTTATCATTGTGGGAGCCAATAAAACGTCGCCGGTGCCTGGAAACGGGATGAGGCGAAGGCATGCACGCCGGCGAATCTTACCCAGGTTCGGGGCTCTCCGAGGAGATAACACCCCTAGTCCTGCTCTGCGGGGTCTCTGCATGATCACTAGATCGATAAAGGGTAGCTACAATCGCTCCTAGAGCTGTTGGGATCAAGGGAGAAGAAGAAAAAGGCTAGCTCTTGCTTCTCTCTATCTATGGTGTGTGTGTGTGTGCTATGCTTGGAAGCCAAACATGCAGAGGTGCGAACCCTTTGCATGGGTGCTCCGGGGGGTTTATATAGGCCTACCCCCCGGGGGTACAATGGTAATCCGACTGGGATCTGGTCCCAGCCGTCAGTGTCCACGCTCGCCGGCTTCTCCGCCGGCTACTGGGTCCCGCCGGCTGGTGGGTTCCGCCGGCTGCCGGCTATCTGGTCGACAGGCCGGCCCCTCCGCCTAGGGTTTTGTCGGCGGCTGCTTACTGTAGCCGCGCCTCTGATGATGAGGGCTTTGTCGAGGTGAGCGTGGCTACAGTGGGCCGCCTCGGGGGCTATCACAGTGGGCTCTTGCTTCGAGGAAGGGAGTGGCCGGCTTCTGGAGGCCGGCTATACTCTTGGCCGACTAGGAAGAGCCGGGCCGCCTTCACGCCTCTCTCTGGCTGACGGGACCCGCGGTCCTTGGGCTGTACAGGAGTGAGTCGTGGATGACGTCATAGCTGGCGTGGCTACAGTGCCGGGCCGCATGGGAGACATCCCCCCGTACGGCCTCCTGTAGCCATGCCCGCCTCGGGCTTCGGGGGTCGTGGGCCGCACTGTGGCCATGCCCCGTCAAGTCGTCGTTATGTAGGAGTGGTTGTGATCTTGGCCGGCTTCTAGTAGTCGGCATCCTTCTTGGCCGACTTCTTGGAGTCGGTGTGGCTGGGTCGCCTTCCAGGAGTCGGCTTTAGTGGTAGCCGGCCGGGAAGGCGGCCCAAATGCTTGGAGTGCTTGAAGGCCCAAAGGCCTGATAAATTTTCTGAAGAGCCAGGGGTAGTCGGTTAGGCTACCCGTGGCCATTTACCCCGACAGTAGTCCCCGAAGCTGGTTGAGCTTCGAGGTGGAGTAGGGTTCAAGAAGCTCGATCAGCTTTCTATCGTGACGAGCCGGCAGCTGGGAGCCGGCCTCGATCAGGCGCGCCGCCTTAGTCGAATTCTTCTGGAGTCGGGGGGCGGGAACCCGCAGAGATGCGCACCGGGTCGCGGGCCGGTTGTGGGCCGTTGGCGTGCCACGTGGCGGGAAAGCCTGCCAGCCCACGCGCGTGACGGGACGTCGCCTCAGAGAGGGGGCCCGCCACGTCTGCGCCCCGGCCCAGGTGCGGATCCTTTGCATCCCGAAACCGCCCGCACGTTCCGTGCGGCAGTTTCGGCTCGCACTTATGCGTAATAAACGCGAGACGTGGGGGGAGTGGGCGCGGTTAATCCCACGTCTCGCCCCCACGCCCAGCCTCTTCGGCCGTGTGAGGATATAAGTAGGGGGAGGTGGAGGGCGGCAGGCCCTCGCACGCTCCTCCTACTTCCACCGTCTTCTGGCCTTGCTCGTTCTTGCGACAGCGCCTCGCCGCCGCGCTCTTCCTCCGCACGCTCCTCCGCCGCCGTGCTAGCTTCCGCTATGCCTTCTCACGTAGAGCAGCTCGGCGGGGATTGGGATGGCTCCATCGTTCACAACGACCACATCGACTTCCTCCGCGACACCCGGCGTCTGCCCAGTGCGAACAAAGTGGAGGTCCGCCTCGCGCCAGAGAAGGAGGTCAGGCCGGCGCCGCGGGAGGGCGAGCGGGTGGTCTTCCGCTCGCACTTCCTGCGCGGCTTCGGCCTGCCAGCGAGTGCCTTCTTCCGCTCCTGGCTGGCCTTCTATCAACTCCAGCCGCACCACCTCACCCCCAACGCGGTGGTGCTGCTGTCGGCCTTCGTCACCCTGTGCGAGGGCTATCTTGGCATCCTCCCCACCCTCAAGCTTTGGGGGGAGTTCTTCTAGTCGAAGCTGGGCACGCGCGTGCGGGGCATGCCGGCTCGGACCGGCGCCTTCATCGCGTCGCGGAGATCAGGCGCCGACAACCCCTTCCCCATCATCACCCTGATCCAATCGGTGAAGAAGTGGCAGAAGTCATATTTCTACATGTGGAGCATCGCTCCCCGGGGCGACTACCTCAACCTGCCGGCTTACGTAGCCGGCCCACCGGCGGGGAGGCTGCCCCAGTGGTCCTTCCGGGCGGTGACGTTGTCACAGGGAGGAAACGTCGCCATCGCCCGTCTGCGGGTGATGGTCCAGTCGGAGGGCCTGACGGGGCCCGACCTCCTGGCCGCGTTCGTCACGCGCCGGGTCCTCCCGCTCCAGAGCCGGCCTCATCTGATCTGTCAGATGAGCGGCCAGCTCGATCCGAGCCGGATGTGCACCAAGGAGATGCCGCAGCCCGACGCCGCCGACATGGTGAACTACCTCGCCAACTGTCAGCTTTCCGATGACTGGCAATTCGGCAAAGAGCCATACAGCCGCGCCAATCCTCCGCCTATGGTACGCTCCCCTTCTCTTTTTCTCTTTCTCTCTCTCAGCTTTGTCGCCGAGTTCCTCTGGGCCGACTCTAACTCAGTCGGCTCGCTCTTTTTGACAGAATCCTCTGCTTCGGCCGGCCGGCGGAGCGGACGTGGAGCGCCGCTTCGTCCCTGACCGGACCGAGCACGACCAGGAGGACCCCGACCTGGGGGCGGTCCATATGGAGGACGCCACCAAGCCGGCTGGCGGCCAAGCCGGCGGCGAAGCAGGCGGCTCCGGGTTCACCGCTACCTTCGAGGACTGGCCGGACGAGGACGAAGCCGAGGCCGTCCCGCATCGCCAGCCGGCGTCCGGACGCAGCGCGGGCTCCTCCGGCGCGCAGCCTGCTCGGGGTAGAGGCCAGAAACGTCGCGCCACCCAGGGCATGTTCGGCAGCCGGACGAAGAAGCCCAGGGGTGGGGCGGCAGCCACCAGGCGGGAGGAGGCGGCCGCGAAGGCGGCTCGCTTCCGCAAAGTGGTGAAGCAGCCGCAGACTGTGTCGGCGTAAGTTTTCTCTTCTATGTGCTATCCATCTTTCTTTCCTTTGATGGTTCTTGAATCTTCGTCTTCTTTTTCAATGGTCAGGGCTCCGCTATCACTTGAGCGGGCGGATGCCGGCTCCGTCATCGAGTCGCCAGGTGGCTCTGGGAGCACCACCAGCCGCGTAGATCCCCACGCCGCCCTCCTGGAGGCGACGGAAAGGAACGCGCGGGAGGCGTGGGAGGAGCAGGAAGCGCGGGAGGCGGAAGCACGGAGGGCAGCCGCCGCCCAGGCGGCTCGGGAGGAGGAGGCGGCGAAGGCGCTCGCCGAGGCCGCAGCCAAGGCCCAGGCAGAGGCCGAGGCTGAAGCGGCGGCAGGGGAAGCCTTGATGGTCACCCCCCTGCGCACCATGGCGCCCGGGGACGTGGATCCTTCGCCGGGGGGAGCCAGCGGTTCCCAGCCGGGGCTGGGAGGAAGCGGCGACAACGTCGTCATCTTGGGGGAGGCGCCGGGGCCGACTCCTCCGACTAGGACGACCCAAGGCCGCCAGCCTGAGCCTGCGCCCGCACAGTCGGCGGGGGGCGAGCCGGGCGCGGGGGCTGAGGTGGCGGTCCCGGTTCTGCCAAGCCGGCGTGCGGGGAAGGCCGCGGCTGAACCGCAGAAGGCTGCGTCGGAGCCTCAGCCGGCCATGGGCTCCAGCTCGTCGGCCCGAGACGCGGAGGCGGCCAGCGCTACCTTGCGGTGGACGCCGGGCGGAGGGTCAGCCGTGGTGAACGTTGCTGCACAAGACGTCCGAACTCGGCTGCAAAGCCAAGCCGCGGCGCTGAGGCAGTTCACCGACGAATTCCTCGCCACGCGGGCAGCCATCCGGGTTAGTATTCTCATCTTGTTCTTTCTTGAACTTGATTTCTCTCGTGGGGGCGCGTCAGCGCACCCACTGGGTGTAGTCCCCGAGTTCCGAGTCGGCTGCTGAGCAGGCGGCTTGGATCTTCTTGGAGATTTTGTTTTCGCTGCCTTTGTTCTCACGTCGGTCTTCTGTCCATCTCGCAGGACTACCACAACCTCCGAGCGGCGGCCTTCAACTCCCAGGCTCGGGAGCTGACGCAGAAGACCGCCGATCTCACTGAAAGCCAAGGTATGTGACTCGATCTTTATCTCATGTGGGGGCGCGTCAGCGCACCCACTGGGTGTAGTCCCTGAGATTCGGGCCGACTGCTGAGCAGTCAGCTCGGATCTTCCTTGATGATTTCTCATTGTTCTTCTTCTTCTTCTATCTCTGCGGCGGCCAACGCCAGTCTGAGGGCACAGCTGGGGGAGTCCCAAACTGCTCTTCGTGCCAAGGACGCGGAGCTCGCCGCCTTGGTGCAGGAGCGCGACCGTCTAGTCAAGAAGCTGGCCGACCAGGAGGAGGGCCACAAGGCTACGCTGAAGGCTGCGCAGGATCGCGAAGCCACCCTCCAGGCCGAGTTCGAGACGGAGGCGGCCGGCTGGGTAGAGGCCAGGCAGACTCTGGTCTCCGGCTATGGCCAGATTGAGGACCTGGTTGACGGTAAGTCGTCTACCCCTTCATCCTTTCTAGCCATCTGCCACTTCGGCTTGTTTTTCTGATTTTGGTGTTCTTCTTTCCTTTTCTCCTTCACGTAGAGTACTTCCCTGGCTACTCAACTGCTGCCAACCAGGCCATCGAAGCTCGTCGCCAGGCGAAGAGGCAAGCCGGCTTCGAGATCTCGCCCACCACCGGCCGCTCGCTAGAGGAGCAGCTCCTGGCGATCCAGGATCGTATCCAGCCGGCTCACAGGCTGCTCCGCCGGCTTCAGCGTGCCGGGTCGCAGGTCTTGGCCACCCTCTGGCCCGGCCAAGTAGTCCCGCGCACTCCCAGTCGGACCGCCGACTGGCTGGAGGTGGCCGTCGGCCGCTTCGAGGCCTGGAAGGTGTCAGCGGCTCGCTCCGGCGCCAGGCGGGCGCTGGAGTTCGTCAAGGCCTGGTATCCCGGCCTGAACCTGGACCAGCTGGCGACCTGGCGGCAGCAAGCCGACGCGGAGCTGGAGCCGGCGCGGCCGGCCATCATTCGGCGGGCTTCGGCGATCGCCGACTACACCGACACCAGTGTCTTCGCCCCCGAGGTGGACGGCGATGGAGTCGCCCAGCCGGAAGATTGGTTCGGGCTGGATCCGGCGCATGGCGAGGACTCAGCGGAGGAGATTGACTCCAGCGACGAGGGCTAGGAGGAGGAGGAGGAGGAGGGTGAAGACGCCGAACCGGCTGGTGGAGAAGCCGGCCAGCCTGACCGCGCCTCCAGCACTACGTCGCGTGCGAGTGCGTCTCCTGCCGCGGGAGGTGGTCAAGGCGGGACTAACTAGGCGGCCACTCCTTCAGCCGGCGAGCTGCCTTCACCGATCAGCTCGGCCTCCAAGTCGTGCCTTAGTCTTCTTTCTTTTGTTTTCCTGTCTTGTTACTTTTGAACAATGTTTGGTTAAGTCTGCACAATTCCACCCACTGGGTGTATTCAAACTTAAGTCTGTTGCCGGCCTGTGGGCGGCTTTATGTATATAAGTTATGCAATCGGTTTTTCCTTGTACTTTCGCTTTTTGTCCTTCTGCTTTTTTCCTTTGCCGCCCTCCCTTGGTTGCCGCCTCCCTAGTCAAACAGTTGCTCTGCAATCTGTAGCCGGGGAGTGCCTGGCTGATTGGGGAGGGGGAAGTACTTTTAGCTCTGCTGGACTTAAGCTAAGTATTTTAGGAAGCCGGCCAGCCGGCTGCTGTGACAGCCGGCAGGCGTATATGGAGGCCGTCTCTTTGCTATATAGGTTAGTTGTTCCTTAGCCGTTTTTCGTGTGGGCGTCCTTTCTGTCTTTCCTCTTGCTAGTCAGACAGTCAGTTCTTTGAGCTGCGACTTTCAACAAGGGAGGACTTGGGAGCCGGCACACTACTTTGCTGACATTGGGAAGAACTTAGAATATAGCTCAAGGCGGCCAGTCCCCGGGCCGACTAGTCGGACCCGGTGCCGGACAAGAATTCAAAATGTAATAATACATTCATGGATATGACATTCGTCATTCATAGATAAATAAAAGGCAGTCCCCGAGTACTGTTCGGGGGGCCTGTTGGTTTGTCACTTAATACAAAAGGGGTAGCGTGATACATACTGCTTTTCAGCTATAAAATCGTCTTAGGAAATTTGCGTTCCATGGTCGCTCCGACTCCTTGCCGGAGTCGTCTCTCTTGCGTGCTCTTGGCTTTTGCGCGTCGATCAGGTAGTAGGAGTCGTTGCCGAGTGCCTTGCTGACGACGAAGGGGCCTTCCCAAGGGGCCGAGAGCTTGTGCTGGCCGGCTGTTCGCTGGATCAGCCGGAGCACAAGGTCGCCCTCTTGGAAGGATCTTGGCTTGACCTTGCAGTTGTAGTAGCGGCATAGGCCTTGCTGGTAGATGGCGGACCGGCTGAGGGCCAACAGCCGGCCTTCTTCCAGTAGGTCGACGCCGTCTTCTCTTGCTTCTTTGGCTTCCTCCTCCGTGTACATGGTGATCTGAGGCGAGTCGAACTCGATGTCTGTTGGGATGACAGCCTCGGCACTGTAGACAAGGAAGAATGGAGTGAAGCCGGTTGACTTGTTGGGTGTAGTTCGCAGACTCCAGAGGACAGCCGGCAGCTCTTCGAGCCAGCAGCCGGCCGATCGCTCTAGTGGTACAACCAATCGGGGCTTGATGCCGGAGAGGATAAGTCCATTTGCTCGCTCGACCTGGCCGTTTGACTGCGGGTGGGCAACGGACGCTAAGTCCAGTCGGATGCCCTGTGTCGCGCAGAAACGTGCCAGTGCGCCTTTGGCGAAGTTCGTGCCGTTGTCGGTGATGATGCTGTGCGGCACGACGTACCGAGTAGTGATGTCGGTGATGAATGTCACGGCAGTCGGCCCGTTCAGCTTCTTAATTGGCTTGGCTTCAATCCACTTTGTGAACTTGTCCACAGCGACGAGTAGATGTGTCTAGCCGCCGTGGGCTGTCTTGAAAGGGCCCACCATGTCCAGTCCCCAGACGGCAAAAGGCCAGGTGAGGGGAATGGTCTTGAGGGCAGAAGCCGGTAGGTGTTGTTTGGAACTGAAGACTTGACAGCCTCTGCATGTCTTGACTATTTCTTTAGCATCCTCCAAGGCAGTCGGCCAGAAGAACCCATGGCGGAAAGCCTTGGCCACGAGGGATCTTGAGGCGGCGTGATGGCCGCATTCGCCTTGGTGGATGTCTTTGAGGATTGCCACTCCTTTTTCTGCTCGACGCAACGCTGGAAGACTCCAGTGCGCTGCGCTTCACAAGCTCCCTGTTGATTATTGTGTATGCTGCGGCTCGTCGTTGCACTAGTCTTGCTGCGATCTCATCAGCCGGCAGCTCTCTGCTGACTAGGAACTTGAGGATGGGCTGGGCCCATGAGGGAGCTGTGACTTCTTCTGCTGTTAATGTGGCCACCATGACTCGGGTGGGTGGGTTGGGTGTTGCATTGGAGTCGACCACCACTTCTTGCGTCGTTGCAGTCCCCGGGCCGACTGCTGCAGTCCCCGGGCCGGGCTTTGAGGTCCCTGGGCCGGGTGCGACTACGTCAATCCCCGGGGCAGTCGTCGAAGTCCCCGTGCCGCCTGCGGGATTTCTTGAGCCGGATCCGGCTGTTTCTGGCGTAGGCGGTATGAAGATGGAATCTGACTCTGGAGACGGCTTGATGGACGGCTTGAGAAGGCGCCGGAGGGAGACGCCAGTCGGTATGGCTTGCCGGGTGGAGCCGATCCATGCTAGGACGTCTGCTTGGTCGTTGTCGGCCCTTGGCACGTGAAGGAACTCGCACCCTTTGAAGTATCCGCTCATCTGCTGGACGAGGAATCGGTAGCTTGCCATGTTTGCGTCCTGGGCATCCCAGTCGCCAGATGATTGCTGGACCACTAAGTCTGAGTCGCCGTAGCACAGGATCCGGCGTATGCCGAGTTCTTTGGCTAGCCGGAGCCCATATACGAGCGCCTCGTACTCGGCCACGTTGTTGGAGGCGGCGAAGTGGATCTGCAGCGTGTACTTGAGCTTGTCGCATTTGGGAGAGGTGAGGACGATGCCGGCTCCCAAGCCGGTGCGCATCTTGGACCCGTCAAAGTGCATCCGCCAATGGGTAGAGTCGGGAGCCGGCGGTAAGTACTGGGTCTCGGCCCAGTCGACGAGGAAGTCGGCCAATGCTTGCGACTTGATGGCGGTGCGGGGTTGATAGAAGATCGTGTAGGGCGCCAAGGAAATGGCCCATTTGGCCACCCGGACGGATGCATCCCGGCTGCCTATGATCTCAGCGAGCGGGGCAGTGCACACGACCGTGATGGGGTGCTCTTGGAAGTAGGGTTTCAATTTCTTGGCAGCGAAGTACACCCCATAGCACATCTTCTGGTAGTGCGGGTAGTTTTGCTTTGAGCTGGACAGTACTTCGCTGAGATAGTAGACCGGCCTCTGGACCAGCTGGGCTCGGCCTTCCTCCGGGCGCTGGACCACAACAACGGTGCTGACGACCCGGCTTGTCGCGGCGATGTAGAGGAGCATGGGCTCCTTCTCAGTCGGCGCAGCCAGGATAGGCGGAGTGGCAGCATTTTCTTCAACTCATGGAAGGCTTGGTCGGCTTGATCGTTCCACTCAAAGTGAGTGGACTTCTTCATAAGTCGGTACAGGGGGAGGGCCTTCTCTCCTAGTCGGCTGATAAAACGGTTCAGGGAGGCTAAGCAGCCAGTGAACTTCTGCACATCTCGCAGCTTGGTGGGAATCTCCATCCTCTCGATGGCTTTGATCTTGACAGGGTTGCACTCAATGCCGCGTTCGGAGACCAGGAAGCCTAGCAGCTGGCCGGCTGGTACTCCGAACACGCACTTCTCGGGGTTGAGCTTGATCTGGAATCGGCGCAAGTTGGCGAATGTTTCCTTCAGGTCTTCCAGCAAGGTACCGCGCTTCTCTGTCTTCACCACAATGTCGTCTACGTAGACATGGGCATTTCTGCCGAGTTGTTTCAAGAGACATTTCTGCATGCAACGCTGAAAAGTGGCACCGGCGTTTCTCAAGACGAATGTCATTGTCAGGTAGCAGAAAGCTCCAAAGGGTGTGATGAAGGCAGTCTTCAGGCGGTCAGCCGGGTCCAACTTGATCTGATGATACCCTGAGTATGCATCCAAAAAACATAACAGCTCGCATCCGGCTGTGGAGTCTATCACTTGGTCAATCCGTGGCAAAGCAAACGGATCCTTTGGGCAGGCCTTGTTCAAACTTGTGTAGTCTATACACATGCGCCACTTGTTATTCTTCTTCAAAACCAGAACTGGATTGGCAAGCCATTCTGGAAAAAACACTTCCATGATGAAGCCGGCTGCAAGGAGCCGGGCTATCTCTTCTCCCACGATTCTTCGCTTCTCTTCTGATAGTCGGCGGAGGGGTTGCCTGACCGGCTTCGCATCAGCTCGGACATGTAATTTGTGCTCGGCGAAATCCTTCGGGACACCCGGCATGTCCTTTGGGGACCATGCAAAGATGTCTCGATTCTCACGAAGGAAGTAGGCGAGCTCGCCTTCCTATTTACTGTCCAAGTTCGCCCCAATCACGGCGAACCTCTCCGGGTGCTCCGGGTCTAGGGGTATCTTCTTCGTCTCTTTGGCAGGCTGGAAGGAGCCCTGCGCATCACAGTCCTTGTGGTTGGGGGACAAGGCCGGCTGCTTGCCGGCCATGGCCACAACCCGTTCCAACATCTTCTTCTCTTCGGCCACCACGAGGGACTCGGCCAGCCGGCTGCTGGCCATGGCACACTCGATGGACTTCTTGTAGTCGCCGGCTACCGTGATGATCCCCTTCGAGCTCGGCATCTTCATCTTCAGGTAGGCATAGTGGGGCACAGCCATGAACTTGGCCAACGCAGGTCGGCCAAGCAGCGCATGATAGGGGCTCTCCAGGTCCACCACCTCGAACCATATTGCTTCCCGGCGGAAGTGATCTTTGTCTCCGAAGAGAACATCCATTTTGATCTTGCCGATTGGGGAGCAAGATAGGCCGGGTACGATACCATGGAAGACAGTGCGGCTCGGCATGAGCTGCTTTGCTTTGATGTTCAGCTTGTCCATGGTGTCGTGGTACAGTATGTTGATACTGCTTCCGCCATCTATCAGGACGCGGGAAAATCTGGCAGCTCGCCTCTCCGTCGCAAGGGTGACGTCCAAGACCATAGCATAGGAGCCAGGCGAAGGCATCACCTCTGGGTGGTCGGCCTGGCTCCAACTGATGGGCTTTTCCGACCAGTGCATGAATTCGGCGGTGCTAGAGGCGACTGCGTTTACTTCTTGGTGTTGCCGGCGTCGGCTGCGCTTGTCGTCGACTTGGCTTGTGAAGACGACGTAGGCGTCGTGCGCCTCGGGGAACTCGTCTTGGATGGCGCCGACTGCCGACCGGGCCGCCGGCTGCTGGGGAGCTGGAGGCGGCGGGCCGAGAGGCGGAGGCGGCACCATCCCTTCGCCCTTTGTGATGCGGGTGAGCCAGTGGCATTTCCGTGTTGTATGATTGGACGGCTTCGCGCCACTGTGGAACTTGCAGGGAGCATCGAGTGCTTGTTCGTAGGAGAAGGACGGCTGCCAGGGCGGCCGGCCACCCTTCTTGGGAGCGGGCCGCTCCTCGGGCTGCTCGTCTTCAATTGTGGCCACCTGCCGACTGGAGGAAGTCGGCATGGGGCCCTTGCGCTTGTGGTCGTTCTGGTAGGGGCGCCGGTTAGGGTCGCCAGCCGGCGTCTTGGGAGCCGGAGCAACTACTTTCCCCGAGGCGTCCACTCGGAGCTCGGTCTTCATGGAGGAGTCGGCAGTGGCGTACTTGTCGGCGGTGATCAGCAACTCGTCGAGGGTAGCCGGCTCATCGCAGATGAGTCGGCGCTTGAGGAGGGTGCCCTCTCGGCACCCGGCGGTGATGTATTCGATGGCCTGGACCTCGTGCACTCCCTCGCAGGAGTTGCGGAGCTCGGCCCATCGCGTGAGGTAGTCGCGGGTCGACTCGTTGGGCCCTTGGATGCAGAGGGAGAGCTGGCGAGGCTTGGGAGGCCGCTTGTAGGTGCTGGTGAAGTTGCGGACGAAGACTTCAGTGAAGTCCAGCCAGCTATTGATGCTGTAGGGCTTGAGGCTGTTGAGCCTCGTGCGCGTCGTGCCTTGCAGCATCAAGGGGACGTACTTCACGGCGACACGCCGATTGCCGTTGGCGATGCTGACGGCTGTGGAGTAGTCGATGAGCCAATCTTCCGGCTTCACTGAGCCGTTGTACTTGGGTGTGTCTCTGGGGAGCGAGAACCCTTTGGGGAAGGGCTCGTCGCGGATGCGGGGGCCAAAGCATTGTGGGCTGACATCGTCTTCTTCTTATAACGCCAAGGATCGGGCAAGGCGGTCGATCCTGTGGCGGGCGTCACTCTCGCCGACTCCCTCTCGGCGGCCGAGTCGGTCGCCAAGAGTCGGATGCGTGATGGGCGGCGGAATGAGGCGTCTTTCTCTTCGAGGCGGGGGAGGCGGCAGGTTTCCTTGGTGTTCGACCGCCCGAGGGCGGCCATCCGCGTCGCGCTCGATAGTGATGCGAGTCCGGCTACGGCTGGCAGCCGGCTCCTTGTCTTTCTTCTGGCGCGTGCCGCTCGCAGTCGGCGAGCGGGACGTCGCGGCGTGCTCCCGGCGCGGGAGATGACTATCAGCACGGGCGCCGGCTTCGTGCCGTTCTGCAGCCGCGTCGATCAGCTGCTGGATCCGTCTTGTCATGTAAGGGAGCTCATCGGTTCCCAGCCCATTGAGCTCCTCTGCAGCCGCCTGAGCGGCTCGCAGATTCTTGAGCGGGGTGGCGTAGACGGGGCGATCTGCGCCCAGCATGCTGGCAACGGCTGCGCCACGCTTCTGGACGAAGCCGGCTCGGCTCGGGCCGCTAGGCGGCGGCGTCCCGAAGGCGGCGCGGTCGACTTCGCGCTGGTGGGCCTCGGTGAGGCGTCTCATCGAGGCTATCTTCTTGCTCTCCGTGATGAGGGCAAGACGGCGTGCCTCTAGGGTCTCGGCGTCGGCGTCGGCCGGGATGGGGATGGAGAGGTCGTGCATCGCCGCTTGCTGAGCGTCGCGGGCGCCCTCGCCCGAGTTGGAGACGTGGCTGATGACCAGCACTTCGGTGACAGCGCTGCTGCCGCTGTCAGCTCGAGGGAGGGGGTCGTCGAAGACCACCACGTCGGAGGCGTAAGCGTCGAACGACGCGGTGTCGGAGTCGATGAGCATCAGGTCGGTGGAGCCGACCGACTCCATGTCCGCAGTAGGCTCGCCGGAGACGTGAAGTTGGTCGAGGAGGCTGACGAGGCGGCTCTCAGGGTAGTCGGTGCCTGCGTCGGACGCAGGCTCGTCGGAGATGCGAGTCTCGCCGAGCAGATCGGCGAGGCGGCTCGCTGCGGAGGCGGCGTCGACGCTTTGCAGCGCGTCGGGGCAAACGCCATCGGGCGCAGCAGGCTGGCTGCGCTCGCGGGGAAGGAAGAGGGTTCCCGTCCAGAACAGGTCTCCGGACAACGGTGCACCTGGCCCCACGGTGGGCACCAAATGTCGGGTGGTTGGTGCGACATATGCCAAGGGATGGCTTATCATTGTGGGAGCCAATAAAACGTCGCCGGTGCCTGGAAATGGGATGAGGCGAAGACATGCACGCCGGCTAATCTTACACAGGTTCGGGGCTCTCCGAGGAGATAACACCCCTAGTCCTGCTCTGCGGGGTCTCCGCATGATCACTAGAACGATAAAGGGTAGCTACAATCGCTCCTAGAGCTGTTGGGATCAAGGGAGAAGAAGAACAAGGCTAGCTCTTGCTTCTCTCTATCTATGGTGTGTGTGTGTGCTATGCTTGGAAGCCAAACATGCAGAGGTGCGAACCCTTTGCATGGGTGCTCCGGGGGGTTTATATAGGCCTACCCCCCGGGGGTACAATGGTAATCTGACTGGGATCTGGTCCCAGCCGTCAGTGTCGACGCTCGCCGGCTTCTCCGCCGGCTACTGGGTCCCGCCTGCTGGTGGGTCCCGCCGGCTGCCGGCTATCTGGTCGACAGGCCGGCCCCACCGCCTAGGGTTTTGTCGGCGGCTGCTTACTGTAGCTGCGCCTCTGATGATGAGGGCTTTGTCGAGGTGAGCGTGGCTACAGTGGGCCGCCTCGGGGGCTATCACTGTAGCCTCACCTCATCTTGTCTCCTTAATGGGGCTCTTGCTTCGAGGAAGGGAGTGGCCGGCTTCTGGAGGCCGGCTATACTCTTGGCCGACTAGGAAGAGCCAGGCCGCCTTCACGCCTCTCTCTGGCTGAAGGGACCCGCAGTCCTCGGGCCGTACAGGAGTGAGTCGTGGATGACGTCGTAGCTGGCGTGGCTACAGTGCCGGGCCGCACGGGAGACATCCCCCCGTACGGCCTCCTGTAGCCATGCCCGCCTCGGGCTTCGGGGGTCGTGGGCCGCATTGTGGCCATGCCCCGTCAAGTCGTCGTTATGTAGGAGTGGTTGTGATCTTGGCCGGCTTCTAGTAGTCGGCGTCCTTCTTGGCCGACTTCTTGGAGTCGGTGCGGCTGGGTCGCCTTCCGGGAGTCGGCTTTAGTGGTAGCCGGCCGGGAAGGCGGCCAAATGCTTGGAGTGCTTGAAGGCCCAAAGGCCTGATAAATTTTCTAAAGAGCCAGGGGTAGTCGGTTAGGCTACCCGTGGCCATTTACCCGGACACATGGCTTCAAGCTTGGGGAGGACTGCATTCACTTCACGAGCAAACTTTTTGAAGATACGCTCCGAGGCTGGGGCCTGGGCTCCGCCCAAGATGCAGGCGATAGCGCGCGGCTCCTGGAAGCCCCCAGCCCCCTCGTCCTGATGGTGGTCGTCATTCCTTCTCGGTGGTGGCGGTAGCGGGGGAAGACCGGCGTTGCCCTGAGGACGATCCTCGCGAGGCTGGTCCCTCTAGGCGCCCTCGCGAGTACGATCCTGCCAGCGATCCTCACGAGGCTGGTCGCGCCACTCCTGGCGCGGGCCACGGCCGTCCCAACACCCGCCACCACGTCCTCCTCCTCGGCCGTAGCACCGGTTGCCGCGCTCGGGGCGTCGACCGAAGCGTCCTTCATGAGTGGCTCTGAGCTCTTGACAGTCGCTGGTGTTGTGGGTATTCAGGTTGCGAAAGGCGCAGAACGGTCGGCTGCTTTTGGATGACTCGGGCTGGTCTCTGCCTCGCTTGGTGTCCGGCTCCGCGGCGAGCACGGCTGCTCCCTTGCGCTTCACGTCCTTGGCCTTGGCTTTCTTCTCCTCCGGGTCCGCAGCCGGCAGCTCGAGGAGGGAGAGGCGCCCTTCCTCAGCTCTTGCGCACTTGGTCGCCAGGTTGAACACCTCCTGAGACGTGCATAGCTCCTCGTGGATAGCGAGCTCTTCCTTCATCTTGGCGTCGCGGACGCCATCAGAGAACACAGAGATGATGGCTTCGTCCGTCACCTTGGGGATCTCGAGACGAATATTGTTGAAGCACTGGATGAACTTCTGGAGGGTCTCTCCTGGTTGTTGCTTGACACAGCGCAGGTCACCCACGGCCGGCGGGCGGTAGCGAGTGCCCTGGAAGATGGCGACGAAGCGGTCGCGCATCTCGTCCCAGGAGGAGATCGAGCCTAGAGGCAGGTTCAGGAGCCACGAACGGGCGCTGTCTTTGAGTGCCATGGGGAACCAGTTCGCCATGACCTTTTCGCCGCCATTGGCCGCCTCGATGCTCAGCTCATAGAGCTGCAGGAACTCCGCGGGGTCAAGGTGCCGTTGTAGCGAGGAGGCAGATCTGGCTTGAACTTGCCCGGCTAAGCAACTCTACGCGGCTCGGGGGTGAAGGCGCGGCAGCCGGCCGTGGTCGCACTACTGTTTGCCCTAAGGGCCGACCCACCTTTTCAGAGAAACAGACACATGAAATCACTATATGACGCATTTTCGAGATAAGAAAGTGGAGAATGCACTCTTCCCTTTTTCTTACATTTTAAACTCATGTTCATGGTCTGCTTTATGCCCAATTGTTGCCCGTGTGAAAAGAAAGAAGAGAAATTGGGCCATGTTTCCTGAGAGAGACTGCCTTCTCTCAGGCTAGCAGTCTTATACTTATAGTCGACTGCTCTATGACAATCTGACCTCTTTCCTGGGCTCTGCTTGCTCATCTACGCACCGACCAATTCAGTCAAAATCGAAAAAACGATGTTTCCTTGAAAAAGTCTAAAAAATAGTAGTAGTAGTCAAAAAGTGCACTTTTTCCATATATTTCGATTTATAGGGATCCCTATGTTTATCTCTATCCACAGAGATACCTATCTATATAGAGAGATATTTTTCTCAAAATTGATCTAGACTACCCTCTATCCGGATAGATATGTCCCTATGAGCGACTAGGCCGATCTTTTTTTATATGTTTGGGCCACGTCCGTTTCCGCTCCGAAGAGGAAGGTTTGGATCTTTCACTCTTATGTCGTGAGGGATGTGACCTCTGTTAGGTCCATAAGATACCACAGCTTTTAGTTTTCTAAGATTCACCTCCGAATAATGAGTAGGTAGTTCGATCCTTTTGATTCTTATCTTCCTAGTGAACGGGGATCCGGAGCAATAGGTCGAATTACTATATAAAGAAGACTTTTCTACAAAATGACTTATTGTTCGAGTAGGAAGATTTTGGTTTTTCTCCTTCCCTCTTTTCAATAAGAACAAGTATTTGAAATGAAACAAATTCCTCTTCATTCTGTTGTGCTCAGCGAAGGAACTGCCTAAGCATACTTTTGCGGATCCAAACTTCTTTGTTCTTTCAAAGTCTTCTTCTTGCATATAAGAATGCAACTTTTGCAATTCCTTGGATTTGAGTATGGGGCCCGTCTTGGAGGTGGAGCTTGGTCTTGATGCCCACGTGCCACCACAGCAAGCCGCGCGGGGCCCTGCCACGGAAGACGATCCTGGCGCGGTGGTGCGAGGAGCGCCGGAGCGTTCTCTTGCGGCAGAGGGACTTCTTGACAGCTTCTTTCTTCACGCGCGGGCGCGAGACGCGGCGGGTCGCGTCATGGCGCCGCGCGCCTTGTCGCTAGGGCACCATCTTTGGGCAGAGGTGGTGGAGGCGCTCCATGGGCTACGTCGCCCGTAGCAGGCGGAGGGTGAGGCGGAGAGAGGGACGGCGCAGGGGAGCCCCCTGCGGCGTGGACGTGCTCGGCGATGCGGTCGAGCCAGTCCTCGTAGAGGTCATCGACCGGGCGGTAGCGCAAGAGCTCGTGCGCCATGAGGAGCCCGGCCCGTGCGTCCATGGGAGCGCGACGAGCATCGGACAAGGAACCGTCCAGGGTCAGCGATGGAGTGGCGGTGCGGCCGTCCCGCCGCACCGAGTGGTGCAGCAAAGACACTTACTGCTCGTTCCCCGCCGGACCGGTGGCGGCGTTGGCGGCAGGAGACGGAGAACGACGAGGTGGCCCACCGACGCGAGCCGTCTGAGCGACGCGGGTGGCTAGGGTAGCCCGGCGCTCAGCACGAGCGAGGCGAGCATCGGCCATGGAGACAACGGAGCAACTGGACGCGAGGCGACGGAAAGGAAGCTCCGGCGCACCCCTACCTGGCGCGCCAAATGTCGGATCACGGGTTCCAGCAAAACCCTTAAGGTTCGAACACTGGGATGCGTGCGAAGATTTCCTCCCTACTGATCTATGCCCTAGCTCGCTAAGATCTCATGGACGAACTCGACGAACTCACAACACAAAGACACAAGATTTATACTGGTTCGGGCCACCATTGTGGTGTAATAACCTACTCTAGTGTGGTGGTGGTGGATTGCCTCTTGGGCTGATGAATAACAGTACAAGGGGAAGAACAGCCTCCTGAGGTTGATGTGTTCTTGTGCTCTACGAGCTTGTGGATGTGAGGATGGGAGGTGGAGTCGATCCCCTTCCCAGTGGTGGCTAGTTCTACTTATATAGGCCCTGGTCCTCTTCCCAAATATTGAGTGGGAAGGGAGCCAACAACGGCCAATTTGAAAGGGGACAGCTAGTACAGCTTATCATGACAAAAGCGGTCTTCTCCTGCGAAAGGCTCTGGTGATGACGCCGTCTTAGGCTTCACGGTGACCTCCGTCCTGCCGTCCTGCTGGTCCTGGTCTCGTTGCACCGATATGGAAACCTTTGCTTGATGCCTTGGTACTGCACGCCTGCGCCTGCCTTCTTAGAGCCAAAGAGGAAACAAGGACGCTGCGCACGCTGGCGCCCGCCTGGTCTTGATCGTCATGGCTCACGTGACGAGAGCCTCGCGAGGTTCGCCCTGCCTTGATTTCTCTGCATCTCGCGAGGCAGCCTGGTGAGGTCGCTCCTGAGGAGGTCTTGTGTCGTCCGCCTCGCGAAGCTTGGCCCCTCGCGAGGGTCTTGAATGCCTTGTTGATGAAGATGGGCCGTACAGGCCTGCTAGCATAGCCACGCCGTGGGCCGCAGGCAGGAAAGTCTGGGGACCCCCGTTCCCAGAACACCGACAGACGCGGGAGCCGTCTTTGATTTCGGGTCCCTCAGCCCAAGGAGGTAGAGGAAGGCGGCAGAGGAGGAGGTGGAGGACGAGTAAGCATCTTGCTCCTTTTTGTCATCTCCGTCTCCTCAATCTGTGCTGCTTGTCTTGATCTGTTTTTCTTCTTTGCAGGGATGCGGAGACACTAGCCAGAGAGTGAAGAGGGTCAGAGCTTTGGCGAGCGGCCAACCCCCGGCAGGTACTTCCGGTACTCCGCAGGTGGTGTTGAGCAGCCCAGACAGCAGCCCCCGGCACAACCCCCAGCGTAAGTTCACCACTCACCCCTCATCGACGTGCGTTGGGGGTACGATCCCTTGGCGCTGACCTTGCCGCGGTTGCAGGAGGAGGACAACAGCAGGAGGAGCCACTGGGGGGCTACCCCCAACACGCCGCCCTCATCGACCACGCCGCCCCGAGGGGCGTCCCCGGCAAGGGCACCAAGCACCAAGCCCATGCACACGGAGGAGGAGGCACACTCGGGCGCTGGTGGCTTCGCCTCGACGCTAGGTGTTGGCTGGGAGGGGACCTCTGCTTCCCAGCCCGGCACTGGTAAGTCGCTTGCCTTCCGTCCCTGTTGTTTTTCTGTTCTTTCTGAATCTTGGTCTTGGCTTCGCCTGATCCCCTTCTCGGTATCCAGATCCTCCCTCGGCGGATCCGGAGGATATAGACACCGTCATCGAGGATGTCGCCAAGGATGCCGCGGCGGAGGTCGAGAAGATCGCCACCGAGGAGGCCGCCAAGGGTGCCGCTGAAGACGCTGCCAAGGGGCCTGCCGGGGGGCCAGGCAAGGCTACTGCCGAGGAGGCCGGCAAGGGGCCTGCCGAGGAGGCCGGCAAGGCCGCTGCCGAGGAGGAGGTGGTTGACTACCAACCTTCCTCCTCAGCTGCCTCTGGCTCATGCAGGTACCTGAGGGTGAGCGATGACCTGTCCGTCCACCTCCCAGGGAGGGCGAGCACCGGGACGCCCAACGAGGGGGAGGTGTTTGATGATGAAGTGCTCGCCACCGCCGGGCTTGAGGTCGTTGACGAGCCGAGTGCCGGTGGCGGCGGTTCCTAGGAGGAGCGGCTCCTCCAGGCCATGGGCGCCAACATCCAAAAGCTCCGGGCGCTTCACCGCGCTCGCCTGGACAAGGCCAAGTCCAGGATGGCGATGGTGGACAAGGCGGAGGCGGACCTCGAGGGGCATGTTGTCGAGGCGCAGGCTTGGTTCCGCCAGGCCCATAAGGACCTGAGGGCCACCCAGGACGCGCTGGCTGAGCGCGACCTGGCGCACGTCATAAGCAGGCCGACATCAAGGCCCAGGAACTGGCGAAGCAGGAGGCCGCTTAGGCCGAGGCCGCTCGGCACCAGCAGCAGACCTTGCTGCGCGTGAGGAGAAGCTTGCCGCAACGCTCTGCGGCAAGGATGAGGAGGTGGAGAAGCTCGTCGTGCAGCAGACCCAAGAGCTAGAGGAGAGGCACAGGGAGGCACTCAATGCCCAGGCTCTGGTTCACGCCGGCAGGGTGAAGGAGCTGGAGGTGGAGCGGGACGGGCTAAAGGACCAGACCCTGAAGCTGGCCGAGGAGAAGAACACGCTCGACGGTGCCCTGGTGGAGGCGCAGGGCGCAGTCCTTGGCAAGGCTGAGCAGCTCTCCAAGGCCAACGACTCCATCAAAGATCTGAAGCTGAAGCTCGAGAGTCTTGAGAAGACGCTCTCGGAGGCCAGGGCCCGGGAGGGGACCCTGGCCAAGGATCTGGAGGCCGAGAAGCAGCCGGAGAAGAACGAAGCCGCCAACCACAAGGATTTCGTGGAGGGCGAGGATCGCTGGGTCGGCCGCCTCGAAAACGTCGCCGGCAGGATCACCATGCAGCTGGATACCATGGGGATGCCAAATGTGAGGTACACCCCGGAGCGCAACGTGAGCCCCACCGCCAAGCTGACCCTATTCTTCCAGGGTGTTCTTGGAGCCCTGGAGCATCTTCACTCCAATCGGGCGGCCTCTCTGGCCAACGAGTCCCGGAGGCTTTGCCGGGGTGCCATGACCAAGGTCCTCACCAAGGTGGCGTACTGGAACCCCGACCTCGAATTTGACGCCGCGCTGGTGTAACACCCCGCATGTAACTTGCCATATTTGTAACTCCGACTCTTGCCATTTTCGGCTATGTGTTATGATATTCTCTCCATGGTCGGGTTTTGTCTTTCGTTTTGCATTTTGTCATGTCATGCATTTCATATCATGTCATCATGTGCATTGCATTTGCATACGTGTTCGTCTCATGCATCCGAGCATTTTCCCCGTTGTCCGTTTTCCAATCCGGCGCTCCTATCTCCTCCGGTGCATCCCTCTTGTTTTCTTTCGTGAGCGGGTGTCAAACTTTCTCGGAATGGAGCGAGGCTTGTCAAGTGGCCTTAATATACCACCCGGAGACCACCGGTCAAGTTTCGTTCCATTTGTAGGTCCTTTGGTACTCCAACGGTTAACCGGGCATCCGCAATGTCCATTTGAGTGTCCAGCAAAAACCCTCTCAAAAACCAGCCCAAAACCCACCAAACTCTCTTCCATGTCCTAGGTCGTTCGATCACGATCATGTGGGCGAAAACCGCACCTCATTTGGAGCCTCCTAGCTCCCTCTACCTATTTATATGTGGGCATCCCGAAATAGCATTCGCAGTCTCTCGTAACCCTAAAATCCCCGCTCCGCGGGCGGACGCGTCCAGCGCCCGCCGGACATCCGCGCCGCCGCCCCGAGCCAGTGGCGAGGCGCCACGTGTCACGCCGCCGCCGAGGCCCGCCGGCCCGCCCGTGGCCCTCCCGGCCCGCGCCGTCGCCGCGCCCCCGCACGGGCCCCGAGCCGCCGTTCTCCTCCTCGCCGCGGCTCCCCGCCGGCCGGTCCCGCGCCCACCGCCGCGCCTCCTCCGGCCCCCTCCGCCGCCGGCGCCCCTCCGTCCTCCTCCTCCGGCCTCGCCTCCTCCTCTCCCTCCTCTCTCCGGCGAAGGATGCCGGCGACGCCGGCGAGCTCCACTGCCCCGAGCTCGAGCTTCTTCCCCGATCTGGATCCAGATCCGTTCGGCACTGTAGCGGTTGACCCCGAGCCCCCCTCTATTTTTTCCAAGTGTTGGAATTTTTACAGCAAGTGCCTTTGTTCTTAGTTGCATAACTTCTTGCATGTAGCTTCGATTCACACGTGTAATATGTCAAATTGTTCGTCTAGCGATGGTCTACATTTTGTTCAATTGCACAATGTTCATTAGAGGTAATCTTGACGCCCAAATCTCTGTTGGAAGAGGGCTAGTTGCTGTTATCTGCTGGTTCTTATCAGAACTTGGAGATTTGTCATTTTTGTATCTTTAAATCTGTGCATCTTATGGGCATGATCTCTACATGTGTTTTGAAGTATGCCATGCCATCTTTCCAGTGGTGTAGTCCATGTATTTTTGTGATCTCTGTAGTGACTAGCACAAGCATGCAAAGTAGGCCCCGTAATGTTTCTGATTTCAGGGACTTAGTGATTTCTCCAAGTCCTTGTCTGCTGTTATTTTGTTGCCATGTTAACTTGATGCTACAGAGAGATCCATGCATATTTTGGGGATGTTCATTAAGGATGTTTTGTAGATATAGTTGTAATGGATCCATTCCTGCAGTTGTTTGCAATTATGGAGCGCCATAGCATGACTAAATCTTGCTCTACTTTTGCTATAAAATATTTCTGGCAGATTCTTAACATGATATGCAATTTTGCCAAGCTTATTGTAGTTGATCCATACATCCTATGCTTGTATTCTTGCCATGGATAGCTACATAAACATTCCATCTTGCTGTAGGTATGCAAGTTTTGTCATGAATTGCTCTGTAGTGAGTGTATCAAGCTCACAAAGAGGCCTACATATTATTATTTCTGCCATGCTCTGTTTTCTGCTAAGTCTGAAACCTGATAACGGAACTTGCTATGTTCTCATGCTTGCCATCATATCTTCTGGTCCTTTTTGGCTTATGGTCAGTAAGGGACTTTTGTCATATGCACTTAGTAGAACACTTACATGCCTTGTTGTGCTATGTTAAGTTCCTGTAGGATGTCGATTTCGTGCTCTGAACATTGCTACCTGATGCTGTTTTCTGCCATGTCCAGTTTTTCACAAAGTCTGTGATCCTGTTATCTTTTGCACTTTTGCCATGCTTGTTTGAGCTTATTATGTTGTGAACTAGCCGTAGCTCAGTGTTCATCTTTTGTCAAGCATCTCCTGTAGATTACTGTCATATGCTTTGTTGCTATGTTGGAGTGCTGTAGCATTGTTGTTTGTTGCATTTTAAGTGCTATCATGCTGTTTATCGCAGATTCGTGTCATTCTTGTTTTGCTTGCCATTTGCAAACCGTGCATCCGATTCCGGTGATCTTTATATCGATATCGACCGAAATCATCTCATCTTTCCAGTGGCATGCTTGGTTTGCCAAGTTATTGCCATGTTCATCATTTTCCTTCCGGAGCACGCATATGCACCGCATATCATATCTTGCATACCATACATGTTTTGCATCATGTTGCTTGTGCATTTCTTGTGATTGATTGTGGTTCCGTTTGCTTGTGTTCTTGTCTTGGATAGAGCCGGGAGATGAGTTCGTGAACGAGGAACCAGTCGAGTACGCTTACGAGGATCAAGCTTTCGACAACTCTGAGAACCTTGCAGGCAAGATGACCACCCCTCGAAATCACTTCTATCTTTGCTTTGCTAGTTGTTCGCTCTATTGCCATGCTCCGCTACCTACCACTTGCTATATCATGTCTCCCATTTTGCCATGTCAACCTCTAACCATCCTTTCCTAGCAAACCGTTGATTGGCTAAGTTACCGCTTTTGCTCAGCCCTTCTTATAGCGTTGCTAGTTGCAGGTGAAGTTGAAGTTTGTTCCATGACGGAACATGGATATGTTGGGATATCACAATATCTCTTATTTAATTAATGCATCTATATATTTGGTAAAGGGTGGCAGGCTCGGCCTTATGCCTGGTGTTTTGTTCCACTCTTGCCGCCCTAGTTACTGATATACCGGGATTATGTTCCTTGAGTTTGCGTTCCTTACGCGGTCGGGTGATTTATGGGACCCCCTTGACAGTTCGCCTTGAATAAAACTCCTCTAGCAAGGTCCAACCATGGTTTTACCATTTGCCACCTAAGCCTTTTCCCCCGGGTTTTCGCGAGCCCGAGGGTCATCTTATTTTAAACCCCCGGACCAGTGTTCCTTCGAGTGCTGGCCCAAAACTGGGCGATGTCCGGCGCCCCCTGGGCAACCAGGGTCTATGCCAACCCGGCGTCTTGCCCATCCGGTGTGCCCTGAGAACGAGATATGTGCAGCTCCTATCGGGATTTGTCGGCACATTCGGGCGGCTTTGCTGGTCTTGTTTTACCATTGTCGAAATGTCTTGTAAACCGGGATTCCGAGACTGATCGGGTTTTTCCAGGAGAAGGTTTATCCTTCGTTGACCGTGAGAGCTTATGATGGGCTAAGTTGGGACACCCCTGCAAGGTATTATCTTTCGAAAGCCGTGCCCGCGGTTATGAGGCAGATGGGAATTTTTTAATGTCTGGTTGTAGATAACTTGTCACTTGACCCAATTAAAATACATTAACTGCGTGTGTAGCCGTGATGGTCTCTTCTCGGCGGAGTCCGGGAAGTGAACACGGTCTGAGTTATGTATGACGTAAGTAGGCGTTCAGGATCACTTCTTGGTCATTGCTAGATGACGACCGTTCCGTTGTTTCTCTTCTCGCTCTCTCTTGCATATGTTAGCCACCATATATGCTTATTGCCGCTGCAACTCCACCTCAGTACACCATCCTTTCCTATAAGCTTAAATAGTCTTGATCTCGCGGGTGTGAGATTGCTGAGTCCCCGTGACTCACAGATTCTACCAAAACAGTAGCAGGTGCCGACGATGCGAGTGCAGATGATGGCGTCGATCTCAAGTGGGAGTTCGACGAGGAACGTGGTCGTTATTATGTGTCGTTTCCTGATGATCAGTAGTGGAGCCCAGTTGGGACGATCGGGGATCTAGCATTTGGGGTTGTCTTATTTTCATCTGGATTTTGACCGTAGTCGGTGTTTATGTTTGTATTTCGGATGATGTATGATTTATATTCATGTATTGTGTGAAGTGGCGATTGCAAGCCAACTCTTATCCCATTCTTGTTCATTACATGGGATTGTGTGAAGATGACCCTTCTTGCGACAAAACCACTATGCGGTTATGCCTCTAAGTCGTGCCACGACACGTGGGAGATATAGCCGCATCGTGGGCATTACAGCTGGAGATCTTGCCGGAGGGTGCTGACCTCATGGCGCTCAAGGAGCGTATCAAGCCCATCATCAGCTTCGTCAATGGAATCGAGAGGGTGGAGGGCCAGCGCCGGGATTAGGCACCCCGTTTCACATCACCGCTGCAGGTTCACGACCAAGACAATTTCTATCTTTAGTTAGAACCGCAACAACAATGGATGTAATATAAATCTGCAGTACTTTTGATATTATGCACGTTACTTTCTTGTTCAATCCCCCCTTTGTATGTTCACCCGACGTTAATCGGGTAGGCTTGCCGGCACGTAATCCAGGCCACGGCGCCTTGAGGACGGATCCCCAATAGCCTGCCAGGTATGCTTGCTGCTAGGCGAGCTACCTTACCGCCCTCAACGCGGCCGCTCGGACTGTCGAGCTTGACTCGAGTCAGAATCGAGAGCGTTGTTAATTGCGGAAGGCTACCCTGCCACTCTCGACGCGGCCGCTTGAGCTGTTGAGCGGACTCGAAACAGAGCTAGGGTGTTGCCAATCGCGGAAGGGCCCCCTTGCATGCAGGTTTTCCATACATAGGGCAGGACCTTCAAGGATAATAACCTTATATAAAAAGGAAATATCTAAAGTTCGGCATGACTTAGCTTTTCTGTTGTTGCACGGGCGTCCACCAGATTTGCAGATGGTGTCGTCAAGCTTGGTCATCTTCTTCCTTGGAATCCATGGCGACCAGGAACTGCTAAGCTGGCTGCTAAACCAGATTATCACAACTGCGCCCTCTACCTGGCGCGCAAAAGATGTCGGTGGAAACGACACCTATGAGACCACTGGAATCCCTTCTACGGTTGGCTGGCGCGGGGTTGTGAGAAGAGCAGGTTTAAGAGCTAGCACAAGCATCGTTTACTGAAGTTCGGGCCGCGAGGATGCGTAATACCCTAGTCCTGCTGTGGTGTGTATTTCAGAGTGTTCTTGAGCTCTCAAACTAGCTACAGTGGCTACCTAGTTCCAAAGAGCCGAATCCTTCTCCTGGTCGCCTCGGGCCTCCTTTTATAGGAAAAAGGGGTTGCCACAGTGGCACACAGGAGGTGGAAAGGCGTACAGTGTGCGAGCTTATCGCTCAGCATTACGGGACAAAGCGCATTCAATGCGCTACTTAGGTGTCCATTAGCTTTATCGGGGACGGGAATGAGGCCCGTCCCGTCTGTCGCCGCTCTGCCTCACTTCGACACGCGCCCAGGGCAGCGATGTATGCGGTGCCATGTAGGCAGGCAGGCTGCTAAGGTAGCGCGGTGGCAGGGCCTTCACGAAGATCTGCATGCCAGCAGGCAGGTGCTTGCTAAGTCGGTGTAGAGGCCGCCCGTCGCCACGCAGGTGCCAGCCCAGCTAGTTGAGCTAGCAGCTGCTTGGGGACGGCGGTGGAGTCTTGGCGGGCACGGGCTTGGCTGTGGCCCCGCTGATGCCCTCGGCAAGGCTCTTGCTGTGGCACTGCAGTCGTCCCCGGCAAGGCGTTGCCGGGGGCCTTGCGGATTTCCTCGGGTAGGATCCCACCGAGGATCGCCGTCTTCTGGTCCTCATCTGAACTTGTGTGTTCATGATCTTGACAAAGATCTGCATGCCATCACGGAGGTGCCTCCCGAGCCCTGGTTCCAATGTACTTGTCGATGGCGTTTGGAACCCTTGGGCTCAAGGGTCGCTCGCTCTGTTGGTGTTGGGCAAGTTGCCCCGCCAAAGCTCTTGCCGGGGCCGCGGAGGTCGTCCCGGCAAGGGTCCTGCCCGGGAGGTCCACCTCGCCCCTTTGCTCTCTTAAGCTTTTGGTTTTGGTGTTGCCTAGTTTGTCTTGTGCTTTGGCTTCTCTCCGGCTTCCCTCCTCTGCCCTGCTAAGTGTGGTCGCGGCGTGCGGCTCTGACAGCCCGTCCACAAGTAAAGGGGTCAAAAGGAGAGCCCCTACTTTTGTACACCGACATCCTCGGTGATGGACACAACTCGGAAGTAGGTCACACCATGGATCTACATTTATAATTAATCGTGCATACAAAATATTTATTGTTGGCTCTGGCTTTATGATGATTTGTAAGATCATGGGCTGATCATGAGTGATTGAATTCAGTTGTGATCCGGGTATGATCACCATTTGGTTACGAGGTAACCCGTCTGGTAAGCGAGTCCGAGGGACTCGATGCACATGTTGGTTTCATCGTATTAGTAGCATTAGTTGCATTGCATTAACCTGAATAATTGTCATGATATTGTTTGTCATCGTGCTTATGTTTGTTGTGAGCTTGCAAGTACATTCAATGTACTGACCTGGCGTGTCATGCCAGATTTCAGGCAAGTCGTACCACATCGGAGAGCTTCCTGTGTCTAGGCCGTGTCCAAATTGTTGTCCTTGTGCTATGGAGTTCCACTTCGTCGTCATTCCGCTGCCGCATAGTTTATGTGCTCGAGGCCCCTTCATGTTCATTAAATAATGTACATACTGTTCAGCCGCACGGTGTGTGCCGCTTGGCCTCTTATCTCAATGTAATATCAGACTTATGTACCCGCTAGCATCAATAAAGCGGTTGTTTCTGTACCATGTTGTTGTGTCTTGCCAGAAGACTTGATCTCTGGGCTGGCAATGCAAGGTAAACCGGTTGCTCTGAGCCGGGGTGCCACACAAACACAGTTCAGATTTTAGTTGCGTGTGCGAAGCAGGGCATACGGTTGATCTAAACGAACTATTTGCGATTAGACAGAACAACAGAAACAGGCAGCCATATCAATGTGTGCGATATACAGCATACAGTTCGCTCCGATGAATTTTTTGCTATTAGGGAAAGCAACAGAAACGGTCAGCCGGATCAAGGTGTGTGTGATATACGGCATATGGTTCAGTCGAATGAACTGTTTTCGAATAGGGAAGAGAGCATAAACGGTTCAACTTAACAAGATGTGTGTGATACACGACAAAAAGGCCTGGAGGTTAATTTGAAAACAAGTACACAGGGTTTAATTTGACATACATGACTTATAAGTTTCACAAAAATCATATCACTTTTTTTGGAAAACATTTAATTGCGTTGAATTTATATGGTGCTCCGTCCTATTAGTTGAATTAACCTTGGGGTCCATGTTTTGGAAACATGTCGTAAAGTAACGGGATAAACCTTCATTCAAGCCAATCAACATGTGTTCAAAAAAAATTATAAAAAAAAGTAATGAGATAGACCTTCTTCAAGCCAATCAACATGTGTACAAAAAACAAAAAATGTCAAAAATTACAAACCAAGCACCTCGAGGTTAATTCAACTAATATGATGGAGCACTATATGCATTCAACACAATTAAATGTTTACAGTGACCCATCACGTCAGTTAATTTAATATCGAGGCCACTTCCCATCCGGTCACCCATCTGATGACTGCTCAAGCCTCAACACAGTTAACTTGGGAGTTCTGTTAGATGAGCTATCGGTAGGGAAGCTGGTCCTTGCTACTGTAGGATCCCTCTTTGCATCCTTTATTGGGCAACCGAATGACCGACTGTTGCCGGCCAATGGTCAATGCTACGTCCCCCGTGAACGTAGATGCTTCCCTAAATTGGATGAGTGGAAAACGATTAATCAAGAAGAACTATTTTCGATGATGTAGAACAACAAAAACGGGCAGCCAGATGAGGGTGTGTGCGATATACGACATATAGTTCACTAGGATGAACTGTGTGTGATTAGGCAACACAATGGAAACGGTTCAACTGAACAAGATGTGTCTGATACGCGGCAAACAGGTCAGTAATCAGAAATGTGTGCCAAAAGCAATAATAACACAGACGATTTCTTCTAATAAGCCGTGTGATTTGCTCTGTCTACAGAAGAATAACATGTATATATATAACTGAAATAAACATCTAATTACATAAGTGACTATACAGACCATTCGCACACACCTGAATAAGTTGCATGCATTCTAAAGTAGGAGAAACGATCGTCTAGTCATCTACTTCTTGTGACGCTCCCGCCACTGCTCTATGGCTCGATCCCTCGTCTGGGGCAGGAACAAGACACTTCCTCATGTTTACGATCCGCATGTACATCTCGTAGCTTGTGTACGCGTCCTTGGCCACGTACTTGACGTGTTGTTCATCCAGTCTCTCATGCCAAACACTGTGCCAGGTGATGTTGTCCTTCTTGCTCTCATCCTTCATCTTCATATAGTAGGGGTCGATGATGGCCGAGGCAAGGTCAACCAGGGAGTTTAGTTTGTTCTTGTCGCTGCCCCAGACCTTGTAGTGGTGCTGGATGTTGACAAGATTGAGGAATTTCAAGCCCGAAACCTTGAGCGCTTTTAGATCGTTGGTGGTGTCCACCGCAGTGAAATGGTAGTCGGAGCTGTTGATAAAACTTGAGAAATGCTCGCAAGGCCTTGTGGCCAGGACGTCATGTCGCACGCACAACTGGGCGACGGCAACCTGCTGATCGTGCCCGGCACGACCGATGGTGTACTCGAGGTCGAAGCCGACCACTTGGTACTTATCCTCGGCAAGGAACTGCTCCATAGTTTGGATGGAGATCTCTACCGAGATTGGATCGTTAATGTACACCACCGAGAGGACCTTCCCCCTCACGTGGGTGTCCACTACATGATGCGTGGCGAACTGCCCGCCGTCGGCCGCTGGGAGCGCCATTGGAGCCACGGGGATCGCCATTTGAACCGCTGGATGTCCTCTCTGTATGTGTCATCGTGGGTGTGCTTATTGTGTCATGTGATGCGAGAGATGAAGGTAAATGGCCGAAGGAATAAATGGGGGCCGGGCGGCCTGGATTCTCTGCGCATCCGCATGGCAATTTTTGCAGCGGGTAACTGCATTGTTGCGCCGCGCCCGGCGCAACCGCATGCACACGAACGTGCGTGATCATGCGCCGGCCCCAAACACTGGCATCACACATGGAGGGAAGAGGGCAGAGCGCCCGGAGGGACGCGAGAGCAGAGCGCGTGCGGCGGGAAGCGAGCAGACCATGTCGCGGCCGCCTCAACCGCAAGCAACCACACACATAGAGTTGTTGAACACGCGGGAAATGGTAGGCTACAAGCCCGCCAACAGTTGCGTCGCTGCGTAGAGAGCAGCCGTGTGCTACTACCTCCGTCTTGGTCTATAGACCCCTTTATATTCTGTGCCATACTTTGCCCTCAAATTTAACCAACAAAATGTTAATGCATGTTATAAAAATTATATAATTGGCAACTATGTTCAAATATAAATCCAACTATATAATCTTTGGCGACATGCATTCGTATTTTATTAGTTAAATCCTACTTATAAACTAGGACGGGGTTATAGTAGGTAATTAAATCGCAAACGTTTTTTATTAACCGTATGTGTACGGGGCCTTTCATCCTCCTCTCGCGCGTCTTGTCACCCCGCTGCCGCAGACGGCATACAGCGCAAGCTTGCGCAGCGCGCGGGGGCGTTCTTTTTGCCAAACGGTGGCTCGAGGTGCCACCAATGAATCGTCGGTGAGCCCGTTCCCGCGCAACCTCGCAGGTACCCGCGCAAGCTTCCCGCCCGACTCGGTGAAATCTCCTAAAATCCCAATGCTTATCGGCCTATTATATAAACCCTCACGGCCGGTGAGTCCTGCGTCATATTTTCCCCTCCCTCCCTATAGGATATCTCGTCTGCTTCTCCCACAATCGCCAATGGCACCGGTCCGTCGTCGTCGCTCAGCCACTCCGCCGTCATCAAAGGACAGCTCCAGCTGGGAGGCTACACCGCGACAGCGGCGCAGTCCCCGGCATAGTGTAGTGCTCGTGGCGTCCCTGTTGGGTGTGCGCGGAACACCCACCACACGCTCCGCCGCCGCTGCCCGTCGGCAGCGCTAGCCGGCCGCCGTTGCTGCCACACTACCATCAAAATCCAGGGCCATCGCCCGCACCACCGCCGCGGCCCGAAGGCGGGAGGTGGCCGCCGTGGCCGCCACCCCACTGCCGGCCATCGTGGGCATCACCCGCTCCGCCACCGTGGCCCGAAGGCGGGAGGTGGTGGTCGTGGCTGCCACCCCATCATCGGCTGCCGTGGCCGCCAGCCCATCGTCGACCATCGAGGTCATCAACCGCTCCCCCACCGCCGCCCGAAGGCGGGAGGCGGAGGTGGATGCCCGCACGTGCATCCGCCACCTAGCGCTACACCGAGTTCCCGCGGGAGGAGGAGGAACGCTTCGTCAAGCATGCAAAGAGCCTTACCACCGCCGTGGCCGCGACACACGCCGCCTCAGAGGCGAGGAATCAAGAGATCTATGAGGAGAACCACCGCTTCAAGAGGGGTCGTCTGGAGCGGCAGAGGGCGTTCAAGGTGAGCGTCGTTGAAGCTGCAGCAGCGGCAGGCACCGTATTGCAGTTGTCCAGCTCGTTGGTAGGCTCCTCCTCCTCTACCTCTTACTGGGCACGCTTGGTAGAGGAGAGGCTGCCGGAAGTAGTACAAGGCCCCTCCATAGTAGTATTTAGGGGATATTTTGTTCAGTTCATCTGACTATAGAACTCTACAATTTACTTAAAATTAGCTACTATATAAAGCAGAACTAGCTATTTTAGTACGTGGTTGGCAACAATTGGTGAAAAGTTTGGTCGGTTCAGCTGTCGAGTTGAATTGTTTGTATGAAGAACGACTGCTTAATCTATGAATGAAATATATGCTTAATTACTCAATTTTAGTTGCAAAAGTTAGATACTGCTAGTGATTTGTAGCTTCGTATTTTGAAAAATCACAGTGTTACAAGGTTGAGAAATGGCAATGGTACTAGATCGACAAATGTCAATCTTTCCAGATTGACAAATGGAAACATACCCAATATGATAGATGCAAATCTTACCAAATTTTTTGTAAGTGGTTGCTCACGGGCCATCCAAAAGAACCGTTTGCGTTGAAGAGATGCACAAATCCTGCTCTCACTTTACATACGGGTGTTCTATCTAAAATGTTGGCGATCAAGAGCTGCACAAATCCTACTCGGCACATTTTCCCTTGGCTTCCTGGGGAAGCTGTCGGTTTGCATACGGGTGTTCTAACTAAAACGTTTGCGATGAGTGCTTTATATTTAAAAACCATTGACATTTTTTCAAAATAAAATCGTTTGATAAGTCTCTACATTAAGAGAGAAAAAAGCAAGTTCTCTCAAACCATATCTTTCGTTCAGTCATACTGCGAATTTATATTCATATGATCGAGATACAGTATTAAACCCAAGAAAAAAACTATATCCGGGGGCGGCGGAGGCGGTGTGTCGCGCCGTCGTTGTCGTTGTCATCCTTGGGGACGCCGTTGTTGAAGTCTTCAATGCAGCAAATAATGTTCTCCACTTGTAAATCAAACATCATGTCGTCACGCGATCGACGGGCGAGGCGCATGAGGACGGCAGCTGGCGGCGCTGAGAGGTAGCGGTCGACGGCAGCGTCCCATGCCGCTGAGGGGGCGCGTGCACGGGCATGGGCGTGGCGGGTGTAGCCAAACGCACGAGGACCGGCGCCGCGGTGGGTGGAGGGGCGTGCATGGGCCTGGGCATGGGTGCTGGCGCCGGCATGAACACGAGCTCGCACCGGTCCGCGGAGACCTCGCTGAAGCCCGCGTCTTCCAGCTATGCGATAGTGCTCGGCGACCAGCCCGTCAATGCTACGGGGATTGTAGCTGGAGCTTGCGCGGGGATGGGAGCTGGGACGGGAGCGGGGGCAGCAACCGACGTGGCCAGCTCGTTCTGAGCCGTGTCCATGAGGCCCCATTCCTCCTTATTTTCTATCTCCTCTATCTCGGAGTCGACTTTACCAAACTTGAAGACTAGTGGCAGTTGATCCTTCTGCGCCACGGCATTGGTGGAGGTCTACGGGAGGGAGGGGAGGGAATGGGAGGCGAACAATAAGGCCGCCCATATTAAGCAGCGGCTCGGGCGCCATTACTGGAGAGGAAGGCGGGCGACCATGGAAGTCAAAGGGCTCGCTTCCCAGTGAGCCTGCACAGCGTATAGCTCGCACGCTTCCCGGTGAGCCTGCACATTGGAGGATAGCTTGCACGCCTCTCGGTCAGCCTGCGCACGGGCTGCGCTCGCACGCCCCCTGTTCAGTCAAGCAGCTACCCGCACGGCACCTCCTATAGCCATTAAAACGAAGACACGTGGCGTCACATGAATGGTGAACATAATGCACACGATTTGAATTATACAAATATTTGCGATGTTAGAGTGGCAGCTATTTGTTTCAAAATGCCTTTGTTGGTTGTTATTGGAGTGCACCTTCTCCCAAAATGGACACGAAAGATACCACAGCATGTTGGGTGCCATTCCATGATAGCATGCCAAGTTTCATGAATTTCAGACGAGTTTTGGATTTGACAGAATTTAAAAACAATGTATCTCAACGTTTTGCCGACAATCAATGGTGCCCTGGTGTTTGAAATTCATTCTCATTTCTTGCCTGGGACCTAAGCATGCACCCAAGGACAAAGAGTTGATTTTTCGACCAATTTATATGCACTGGAGCATGTGCATGCCGTTCAAATTTAAATTATGCACATAAATGCATTGAAACCTCAATTAATGCATAAAAATGTCCAAACGAACCCTGAAAAATCCCAAAAATTGAGACCACACTCCTGTTGTTCTATGTTGACACGAGAAATTTTCCGAAAGCAATAAGAGGCAATGGATATCGTTTCGTCCCCAACGGTGAGATGTTCCGTACCAAAACCATCATACTTGTTGTGAGAAGCTCTACTTTGTGAGAAGCATATACCCAAACTTGCCCCAAATGGGACAAAATTTTTACCATGGCATGTTGATGCCGCTCCGTGATAGCATGCCACATTTCATGAATTTCAGATGAGTTTTGGATTTACTAGAATTTAAAAACCAGGTATTTCAATGTTTGCGGCCGAGTGACGGTGGCAGGGTGTTTGACATTCATTCCCATTTCTTGCATGGGACCTAAGCATGCAACCAAGGACGCATATTTGAATTTTCAACCAATTTATATGCATTAGAGCATGTGCATGTAGTTCAAATTTGAATTATGCACATAAATGCATTGAAAACTCAATTAATGCACAAAAATGTCCAAACGAACCCCGAAAAATCCCTGAAATTGACACAACACTTGTTGTTCTATGTTGACACGAGAAATTTTTTGAAAGCAATAAGAGGCAATGTATGTCGTTTCGTCCCCAAAGGTGGGACATTCCCTACCGAAACCATCAGGCTTGTTGTGAGAAGCTCTGGTTTGTGAGAAACATATCCCCAAACCTGCCACAAATGGGACAAATTTTTTACAATGGCATGTTGATGCCGCTCCATGATAGCATGCCAAGTTTCATGAATTTCAAACGAGCTTTGGATTTACTAGAATTTAAAAACAAGGTATCTCAATGTTTGCAGCCGAGTGATGGTTGCAGGGTGTTTGACATTCATTCCCATTTCTTGCATGGGACCTAAGCATGCAACCAAGGACACATATTTGAATTTTCAACCAATTTATATCCATTAGAGCATGTGCATGTAGTTCAAATTTGAATTATGCACATAAATGCATTGAAAACTCAATTAATGCAAAAAATGTCCAAAGGAACCCCGAAAATTCCCTAAAATTGGTACAACACTGTTGTTGTTCTATGTTGACACGAGCAATTTCTAGAAAGCAATAAGAGGTAATGGATGTCGTTTCGTCCCCAAAGGTGGGACGTTCCCTACCGAAATCATCAGGCTTGTTGTGAGAAGCTCTGGTTTTTGAGAAAGATATCCCCAAACCTGCCCCAAATGGGACAAAAAGTTTACCACGGCATGTTGATGCCGCTCCATGATAGCATGCCAAGTTTCATGAATTTCAGACAAACTTTGGATTTACTAGAATTTAAAAACCAGGTATCTCAATGTTTGCGGCTGAGTGACGGTGGGAGGGTGTTTGACATTCATTCCCATTTCTTATATGGGACCTAAGCATGCAACCAAGGACACATATTTGAATTTTCAACTAATTTATATGCATTAGAGCATGTGCCTGTAGTTCAAATTTGAATTATGCAAATGAATGCATAGAAAACTTAGTTAATGTATAAAAATGAACAAGCGAACCCTGGAAAATCCCAAAAATTGACACAACACTCCTGTTATCCTATGTTGACACTAGGAAAAAAATTGAAAACGAGAAGAGGCAATGGATATCGTTTCGTCCAGAAAGGTGAAACGTTCCCTACCGAAACCATCAGGCTTGCTGTGAGAAGCATATCCCCAAACTTGCCCCGAATGGGACAAAAAATTTACCACACCATGTTGATGCCGCTCCATGATAGCATGCCATGTTTCATGAATTTTAGACGAGCTTTAGATTTACTAGAATTTTAAAACCAGGTATCTCAATGTTTGCGGCCGAGTGACGGTGGCAGGGTGTTTGACATTCATTCCCATTTCTTGCATGGGACCTAAGCATGCAACCAAGGACACAGATTTGAATTTACAACTAATTTATATGCATTAGGGCATGCGCCTGTAGTTCAAATTTGAATTATGCACATTAATGCATAGAAAACTCAGTTAACGTCTAAAAATTTCCAAGCGAACCCCGAAAAATCCACAAAATTGACACAATACTCCTGTTGTTCTATGTTGACACTAGGAAAATTTGAAATCGAGAAGAGGCAATGGATATCGTTTCGTCCAGAATGGTGAAATGTTCCCTAACAACACCATCACACTTGTTGTGAGAAGCTTATACCCAAACCTGCCCCAAATGGGACAAAAGTTTTAGCACGGCATGTTGGATCCGCTCCATGATAGCATGCCAAGTTTCATGAATTTCGGACGACTTTTGGATTTACTAGAATTACAAAAGCAAGTACGTCGACGTTTGCCGGAGAGCCATGGTGCCGTGGTGTTCGAAATTCATCCCCATTTCCTGCACGGGACATAAGCATAAACCCATGGACACATATATGATTTTACAACCCATGTTGGTGCACCGGAGCATGTGCATGTAGTTTAATTTTGAGTTGTGCACCTGAAATGGCTAGAAAACCAATTTAATGTATAAAATTTACAAATGAAACCTGAATAATTCCAATTCTTTTACGAGACACATATAGTGGCATCTTCACTGAAGATAAAAGGTCTAGCAATTCAAACACCATCCATTGCCGCGGTGACCCCATTATGTAATTCAAACAAAGATGAAAAATCAAGTAGATCCCACACAGTTTATTTTCACCAACCGTGTGAGATGCAGTACAAAATATCCTGGAGCACCGTCGGTGTATAGTACACCTATGGCTTACGCGAGAAGGTGCGTCGGCTACAGTCCACAGCCGGCGTGTCAAGCACACTAGCTCGCTCCCCAAATATCATTTCACTATTCAATCGTCGCCGATGAAAGATGGGGACGTGGACCCGTGTCGTGAGGGCAACTTCGGCAGCCCACTCCGGCGAGAACGCGGCCGCAGCCGCCATGTGCATGCTAACAAGGTGCATGAGCGCGGCCGCAATCTGCGACCGGGCGGCCTTGGCAGCCCAAACGGCCGCTGTTGCTTCTCAAGTGGCGGCAGCAACATCTGCCTGGGGATAGCAACTGGCGAGACCGGCATAGCAGTTGTCCGTTCCACAGCGGCGGCCTTAGCCCTGATTGAGGCCGCCCACGCCCAGCTCGTGGCCCATCACGGCCGCAACAAGGAAGTGCCTCCTTATTACGCGGAAAATAATGATTCCTCCACCTGACAGCAAGGACCCACCGGACGGGCCACCATATTTCATGAAAAAAATGTTCCCCCCCTGACTGCTGGGACCCACCAGCTACATATTCACACGCAAGGAAGTGCGTCCATATTACGGGCGAAAAAATGATTCACCCCCTAACTGCTGGGACCCCCCAGCTACATCTTCGCACGCAAGGAAGTGCCTAACAACCGGGACCCACCTAGTCGAAGCATACGTAGTGTTGTCATTCTAGTCGCGAACGTGTACGTACATACGATCGGTCTGTCTGCAGGCTACAGCAATGAACCGTGGTCGTTTAAGGAAGGGCACGTGTCGTAGTAGAGGCGCGCACGTAGCATGTACACGTACATACAGCCAGGGTGCAAGAAAGTAAATACGGCCACGTACGTACATACGGGTGGAGTCTCGAACGCCTACTCGTGCATACGTATGGCCAGGGCTCGTGTACATGGCTGGGTCAGAACAGAGAAACTACGTCATCGTGTTCATGGGGAGGCAACAAAATGCGTCGTGTTCATCGAGAGGCAATGGAATACGCCATGTTCATCGGGAGCCAACCGACTTGGACGGAACAGCCGACCGAAACGAGGCCTGGCGTACCGCCGAACGGAGGAAAAAGCCTTGTGTTCGACGAGCCACGGTCGAAACGGCATCCTATTCATCTGCAGGGATCTGCCGTATCGCAAAACAGAGGAAACGAACTTCTCTTGGACCTCCTACGGTCGAAATTGGGTCCTGTTGATCGGGAGGGGTGTGGCATAACGCAAAACGGAGGAAACAGACTTGTGTTGGAGCGCTATGGTCGAAACGGGGGTCCTGTTCATCGGGAGGGGTGTGGCGTACCGCAAAATGGGACTCCACAGGATACTGCTCATATCCACCGTCGACCTCCTCCAGACTCCACGAGCTACTGTTCATCCACTATCGACCTCCTCCAGCCTCCAGCTGCGACTGTTCATCCATGGGCTCCTGTTCATCCAGCCTCCAGCTGCGACTGTTCATCCATGGGCTCCTGTTCATCCAGCCTCCACCGCTCCTCCACCAGCTATTGTTCAACCAGCCCTCTCCACGGGATCCTGTTCAACCACCCCTCCACGGGCTACTGTTCATCCAGCCCTCCACCGGCTATTCTTCAACCAGCCCTCCACGGGTTCGTCTTTTTCATCCGGCCCTCCACGAGGTCCTGTTCATCCACCCCCAGCCGGCTCGATCGATCGGGGTCTTGTTCATCCAGTGGCAACGGTCTCTACTACCACGGGGTCCTGTTCATCCAACCCCCCACCGGGAACTGTTCATCCGACCCCCCCCCAACAACACTCATTGTTCATCAAGGGAAGGAGGCAGCAGGGTTCGACCGGCTTTAGTTAGCAGCAGTAGCGAAGGAATCACTCGGGTTCAGTTAGCAGCAAAGGCTCGATCACTCGTTTTCAGTAACGTAGCTAGTGCAATCGCTCGGGTTCAGTTAGAGCCCAACGCCTCACTCGAGTTCAGTTAGAGTGCAACGCCTCGCACACATGCACATACGTGTATGAGAGAAACACGCATCACTCAGCCCCCGACCACCCACCGTAATCCGGAACTCCCCGATATTTTCCTCACCCTTGATTCTACCACGGTTTTTTCCGTCATGGATGGCCCAAAGAATGTCATGCAGCTGCGTCTCCAGCCCGCCCAGGACGAAAAGCCAATTTTTTGTCATGATTTTTTTGTCATAGAAGTACGAGCCCACCACATCTATGATGATACCGGGTTTTGTCACAGTTATCGTCATAGAAGTGTCATAAGCATGACAAAAAAATTCATTTGGCCCAAAATGTCCCGGATGTGTCTTTTATTTGTATTGCCCCCCGGGAACCGGCCGCCGGACGACTCATGAGGAGTGACTTCTTCAGCCCGCTTCTTCAGCTACTTCAACATCTCTTCAGCAATGGTGCCAGGTGACATTTTCTGGTTTATTCAGTTGGGGGCGCCCCTTTGGCTGCATTATCCCCAGATCGCATGGGCCTGTCCCTGCGGCGTGTATCCTTCTGCATCTTTTGAGTTGTTCAGATTGGGGGCGCCCCTCGGGCTACATCATCCCCAAGCCACATGGGTCCGTCCCTGTGGCATGTATCATTTTGCATCTAGGAGAACTGGCTTTAGCTCCTTCCATGAGTCGCTTTATGATTATCATCTGCCTGTCTAGTACTTCGTTGCCATGAACATTGTACGCCCTTGCAAACCCACCCACGACCGCCTTATGATTAAGGCTTGGCACGATGTCTGTGCTCGGGTCCGTCCCTGAAGTGTCGCTAAACCCAAGAGGCTGAGCTCTGGCTCGCGGGCCAGCTCTCATGGACATCACCTCCCATGTCCCTTGGTGCCTTGTCCTCGCATGAGCTAACCGCGGGCGGATGAGCTAGGGCGCGCAACCCGGTGCCTCTTCACCACTGGAGCCGCACGCCGGTTGTCTTTCTTCAGGACTTTCACATGAGAAGACTGGGCACGGCGTCTATGCTTGGGTCTGTCCCTGTAGCATCGATAAACCCAACGACTGAGCTCTGTCTGGCGGGCCGGCCCCTTTCACGTCACCTCCTGGGGTCGTTGGTGTTTGCCCTTCTCATGTGATAACCTCAGGAGATTCATTCGGCGCAGGTTATCTAACCATCTCGCAGGGCCATCACAAGTGTTTTGAATCAAATTCAGGCGCCACCCACCTTGAGGTATGGCCTCGTGAGTCCCGCGCTGGCTCATGGGTACCCAATCAAACCTCCTCTAGACCTGCCGTGCAAGCCACGTGTCAGAGCGGGGCTGTACACGCCCCGGGGGCTCCACTCAGAGGGAGCCCCCCCACACGCACTAGTGGAAGCACCATGCTTTGCGCTGGCACTCGACACGGTCGAGGAGCGGCTATGCCCATGGAAGTGCGGAAGCGCCATGCTCCGTGCTGGTGATAAACAACTGAGGGCGGCCCCATGGCCGCAGTAACCTCAGGGAGCCGATAAGCTCGGTGTTCAGCCTCACCGCAATGCTTTCCCTTCGGGAGAGTCACGCGAGGGGGCTAGGCATGGGGGCTACGCTCAGGTCACGCCTAGCGTACGCCACCCTGCCAGGTCCCTCGGACCTGGTCTTCGCACGCCCCTCCTGAGCGGGACCTAGCCGAGGAAAGCTATGGAGGTCTGTTCGTACGTCAAGGGGGACTCCTGAGCATCGCGACTCAGGAGCCTAACCAGTCACGTAGCCCCTCACCCCTTGGTCTCATCCTGGTGATCTAGACGACCCAACAACGCCTGAGGTATGCGCGGGGCCGGGCCCTGCCGACGCAGAACGCTAAGGCCTACTCTCGCATCTCCTTCCCAAGAGCTGTTTGCACGTCAAGGGGGATTCCGGAGCATCGCGACTCAGGAGCCTAATTGTTCACGTAGCCCCTCACCCCTTGGTCTTGTATTAGTGATCCAGATGACCCAACGGCGGCTGAGGTACGCACTGTGCTCGCCCTGCCAACGCAGAATATTAAGGCAAACGAAAAGGAAATCGCAGTATCCTAGCAAGTTATTACAAAACATACTTTCTCTTAAAAGCACCAAAAATAAGTTTTTACGCCTCCACGAGGCACGATACATGTTGTAGGACTTAAACGGAGGGGAGCGCAACCATCGAGCGTCTTCTTAAGCCTTGGACACTGCCATCGCCCACGAGGGGAGTCCCATCATCAACGACGTCGCCGTCAGCCGTAGTCGCGGGGTCGACAGGGAGAAACTTGCGCAGCAGGGCCTCCACCTGGTCCTTCACGGCTTCGGCAGTGGCAGTGCAGCGCTCCGGGTCCACAGGCTCAAGTAAGGCACCAAAGTCGAAGCTAGGGTCGGGAAGATGGAGGTGGCTGAGGACGCGTGTCACAGCCAAGGTGGAGAGCACACGGGCTTCTCTTTCCACCATGGGGACAACACCAACGACAAAGCCCTCGAGCGCCGTGACGAGCTGGGGGAGCAGCTCGGCGGGGCCTTCCTCCGAAGTCACCAACGACTCCTTCAACCCCCTCCCGTAGAGACCCTGCAATGCCTTGCGGGACCTCTGCTCGAGGGAGTAAAAGGTGGCATGCCCGCGGTGGCTGCTTCCTCAGCCTTGGCAAGGAGTTTTGCTCTGGCCTCCAGCGGGGCCTTCTCCGCCTCCACCACCTCCTTCAACTTCTCCAGCCGGCCGTGCTCTGCGGCCTGCTTCTGGGCCGGTTGCTCTAGCTTGGTGTCGCGATCAGCAACCGCAACTTCTCGAGCCTTCAGCTTCTACTCTTGGACCTCGAGGTGGCGGGCCTGGGCGGCCTGCTTGTCACGAAGGCTCTTCAGCTTGGCTTCTGCCGCGCGACAACGCTCCTCGGCTGCCATGGCGTCCTCGGTCGCGGCTAGGCTGGCTACCTACTGGCCCTCCTCCGAGGCCGCCATGGCTTGGCGCCAGGCCGCCCTGATGGACGCGTCGGCCCGGAGCCATCCTGAAATCAGCTCTAGGCACCCCGACGCCATGCGCCGGTAGGGGCCCTGAAGATCGTCCCGAAGCTGGTCCAACGTGAAGAGAGCCTCCTCCAGAGCATCGGGCACGGCAGAAGAGCCACGGTTCAACGGCGTGATGGACGGGGGAGGAGACGACGTGAGTGCCAGGACCGGCGAAGCAGCAGCGACAGAGAGGGCCGGGGGCTCCGAAGCCTTCGGGCCCTCAGCAAGCGAGCTGAGGGCGGGCGCCTCCGGAGCCGGCCTGGCCGCACGGATTGCCTCCTCCTGAGGCTAGGCCACTAAGCCTCGGGAGGACGACCAGCCGGGGGAGCGAGTGGGTCGGCCCCGTCCTTCTGCGCCGAAGGTGGCACGGCCGCGGCAAGCTGCTTGGCCTCGGTGGTTCTGGCCCCCTCCTCCTTCTTCTTCTTCACCACCGGCGTTGGCCTGGCCGCAAAGGAGGCAAACGTCAAGACACTATGACAAGAGCAGGAAGCAAACACAAGACGGCACGCTTACTAGTCCATGGTGACGTAATCCCTCATCCTCTTCAGGCCCGCGAGGCCCGCAGGCTTCATGGGCATGGGAGCCGTCATTCCCTCAGGGGTAGACGGGCGCACGGCCGCTCTGCAATGGTGGCGGCTGGCAACGAGGCAGAGGCGTTGCCTTGGGAAAGCAGCGCCGACCTGCCCGTCTTCGGGACCCCCAGCTTCAGCTTCTTTCGGGGGGTGACCCCGGCGGAGCGCGGCAACTCCCTGACCAGGTGCTCACCGGCGTCGTCGTCATCGGAAAGGACACGGAGGAGATTGGTCTGGCACGGGGGAGAGGTCTCCTCCACACCTTCCCAAGTCGCCTCCGAGTCCAATTTCTCCTCTGTGTCAGACTCGCCAGAGGACACTATGACCGGGGATCCTGGGGGCCGGGAAGGCTCCAAAGGCACAAGCACGCGCTCATCAAAGACAGGCATGGCGTCGACAATCTTCTCCCCATCGGGGCGACGGTACAACGGGAGATGGGTGTCCGGGGGGCAACCCTGGTCCTTCCCGAGCAAGGTGCGCATGACCTTACCCAGCTCCTCGTCAGGAAAGTTGTGTAGACATAGCTAGAGGTCGTCCTCCGCGCCCTTGAATCTCCATAGGCGGTGCAAGTTGGCCTGGAGTGGGGCTAGGCGCTGCGTCAGTAACTCCTTAACGATCATGGACCCCGTCAGCTTCTCCGCCTTTGGGTCGTCCGCCTTCAGGTCGGCCACCATCCTCTCTAGTAACTGCTTCGCCTGGGGAACGATGACTTTCTCGTGAGACCACCCTTCACGTGGTGTCGGCAGCTCTAGCTGAGGATAGGAGCACTTGGTGTCCATGAAGATCCACTTGTTCTGAAAGTCTTCCACCTTCTTCCCTGCCCGCGAAATCGTGTTGCTGCCGTAGGCCATGATGAACCAGGCGCACCCGAGCACTGGCTGCCATTGATTTGGAGGTAGAAGAAGTGGTGGAACAACGCCACGGAGGGCATCACCCCCACAAACGCCTCGCAGTAGAAGGCGAAGATTGATAGGAGGAGGATGGAGTTGGGATGAAGATGGAGAGAGTGGAGCTTATAATGGCGGAGAATGGCCTAGAAGAAACTGGAGAAGGGTGGAGCCAGCCCAGCAAAGACGTTGTGCAGCAAGAAGGGGTAAAAGGTGCCGCCCAAGGTTTCCGGCTTGGCAGAGCCAACCCGGAGCGACATCTCTCCCCCCTCGTTGCTGCTGTCCGCCGTTAGTTGGGGCGTGGCAGCGAGGTGCTTCTCCTCAGTGATGGTGGACGCGCTCAGGGCCGGCTCAAACCAACGAGCTGGGCGCACGGCCGGAGCCGAAGACTTCGCCTTATCGGAGCTCAGGGAAGATCGGCGGATCTGGAGGTTTTTTGGGCAGACAGAGAAGGGGATCTGGAGCAAGACGAAGGAAGGGCAATGAAGGCTTTGCAGCAGGCACCAGCCTATTTGCCAGCTAGGATGTGTTGCCGAGGCAGCGTGGGGAAGCGGAGACTCCCACGTCCCATCAATTGCCACGCGTCGACCAAGGCCGTAGGCGGTTTGGGCCCACGGTGCTCCGCACTTGCCCTTTGGCTTCGCCTCGAAGCCAAGTTCGAGCGCGCCTTGGGCCCGGGGGCTACTGTCGGTGTTATGGGAACGGGGGCACCCAGACTTGCCTGCCTGCGGCCCACCGCATGGCTCCATCGACGAGCTGGTACGGCCCAGCTTCAGCATCGGCAACTCAAGACCGACGCGAGGGGCCATGCCTCGCGAGGTAGACGACACCAAGACCTCCCGAAGGGGTGGCATCCTCAGGCTGGCTCCCGAGGAGCGGAGATCTCTATGCAAGGCTCACCTCGTGAGGTTCGGATGACGTGAGCCATGACGACCAAGGCCAGGCGGGCGCCAGCGGGCATAGTGTACTAGTTTCCTCTTTGGTGCTAAGGAGGCAAGCACAGGCGCGGAGTCCTGAGGAGTCAGCCAAAGGTTTCCATTCCGGTGCAACAATACTAAGACCGCCAGGACGGCAGGATGGAGGTCGTCGCCGAGCCCACCACGGCGTCACGACCAGAGGCTTTTGAAGGTGAAGACTACTTTTGTCAGGATGGCATGTACTAGCTGTCCCCCTTTGAGATCATTTGTTGCTTTGTACTAGCGGAACCCAAAATCCGACACCTTGGCCTAGCGGGTTTCTATTGTCGCTTTGTGAAATACGTTAGCACTATTGTTGAGGATCAATTTTCAAAATAGAACATTTCATCCCATGCAATAGGATAGACGATGCTTCAAATGTTGCAATTATCTTTTGTAGGGAAATCTTGAGGTTGGATTTAGTGCCAAGGACCATTGTGTCGGACCACGGCGTCAAGTTCTTAAGCTACTTTTGGAAGACCATATGCGCCAAGCTCGGTATCAAGCTACTATTCTCCATGGCCTATCTTCCCCAAACCGATGGCCAAATGGAAGTCACCAACCAGACGCTATCCACTCTCCTATGTGTGTTGATAAAGAAGAACATCAAAGAGTGGGAGGAGTGCTTACCCATTGCCGAGTACGCCTACAATCGAGCTCAACACTCTAGTACCCGCAAGTCCCCCTTCGAGGTTGTCTACGGCTTTAACCCATTGTCTCCATTGGACATTCTAGCTCTTCCGCTCCAAGAACGCGCAAACATGGTTGCAAGTGCAAGGGCAAGCTTTCTCAAGAAGATGCACGAAAATACAAGGGCAACGATCGAGCGTCAAGTACTTCGTATCACCACCAAGCTCAACATCCACAAGACACCAATGGTGTTTCAACCGGGAGATCTCGTATGTCTTCATCTTTGCAAGGACCGCTTCCCCAAAGAATGCAAGTCCAAGCTACTACCATGAGCCGATGGACCCTTCAAGGTGCTAGCACGCTACAATGACAAAGCTTACAAGATTGACATCCCACGCGACAAGTACAATGTAAGTGACATCTTCAACGTCAAAGACTTAGCCAAGTACCATGGTGATAAAGATCACGATCCATGGATAGATCTCGGGGGGGGGGGGGAGATGATGCGAAGCATCTTTCCATCATCCCCAAGGACTCTACACCAACACGACAAGCACCGCATGGACCCATCACAAGACCTCGAGCATGCGCGGTAGAAACCAAGGTGAACTCCTTCCTACTTGACATGCCTATGAACACAAACGAGACTTGGGTGCTACCTCATCAAAATGTATTGTGTGTACTTACGTACGAAGAGGGACACTTCCAAGCAGCTAAGGAGCACCACCAAGTCCAGGGAGAAGCACCCCAAGTCGCCAAGGAGGAAGAAGGAGTCCATAAGAATCTAGATAGCAGTTCCCAGGCCCCCGAGACCCCATGCCCACAGACTACACACGGAGCTACAGATGTAGCACCCCGTGCGCACGGGCGTGTACGGTGCGAACGGGACCCCCGTGCGCACGGGCCCTACATGACGAGCGACTGAGATTGCTATTGGGCCTCCACTTCGCATGATAGAGGCGAGGGTCCCGATCTTTCGATGAGATGGTGGCTATCGTTTTTGGTAGAGTAGACTTTGACGATCCAACTACGAACGTGCGAGTACGTCGCACCTTAGCAATCGCTAAACCAACTCCGAGAGGTTATTAACTGTCGGCGTTCTAGGAACAGGGGTACCCAAAGTTGCCTGCCCGTGGCCCACGGCATGGTTCATCGACGGCCTGGTACAGCTCACCTTCAGCATCAACAACTCAAGACCCTGGCGAGGGGCCAAGCCTCACGAGGCGGGCGACACCAAGACCTCCAGAAGGAGCGACCTCCTAAGGCTTATTCCTGAGGAGCGGAGATTTCTATCCAAGCCTCACATCGTGAGGTTCGGGTGACGTGAGCAATGACGATCAAGGCCAAGCGGGCTACAGCGGGCGCAGGACAACAATTTCCTCTTTGGTGCTCTGGAGGCAAGCGCAGGCGCGAAGTCCTGAAGAATCAGCCAAAGGTTTCCATTCCCGTGCAACAAGACCAAGACCGCCGACGGTAGGATGGAGGTCATCGCCACCCCACCGCGGCATCATGACTAGAGGCTTTTGGAGGCGAAGACTACTTTTGTCAGGTTACCATGTACTAGTTGTCTCCCTTCGAATTTGGCCGTTGTGGGATCCCTTCCCGCCTTCATTTGGGAAGAGGAACATGGCCACTATAAATAGGACCTAGCCACCACCATAGGGAGGGGGAACCCGACCGGAGGACCGAACCCCATCGGACCATTCCATCCTCACCAGCTCACTCGAGCACAAGAACACACCTCCTGAGGTTGTTCTCCCACTGTACTATTTCATCCTCAGACCCTCGAGGCCAATCCACCACAAAGCAGGTGTAGGGTTTTACACCGCAAGGTGGCCTGAACCTGGGTAAACTGTTGTGTCCCGTTTCCTTCCCGTTCATTGAGCTAGGCTGTGAGATCGGCAAGCAGGCTGACTAGGGAGGTTGAGTTCTTCGCACGCACCCTAGAGTTTGAACCTCTCAAGGGTCTACGGAGCCCGAAATCCGACATTTGGCACGCTAGCTAGGGGTGCATCAGAGCCTCTCTTCTTCCAGTCAATCCGCCACCACCCCGCTGTTCTCATGGCTGACGCTCCGAGGACTCATGTCTGGGATTGGGCTATCCGGCCTCCCCAGGCAGTGTGGTCCACCCAATAGGATCTCCACTCCACGCTCCTCATGGCCCGCACGCCACCCGGCGTCGCTGGTCGCGGGCGGCACGGGCCGTCGTTGCTCGCCCTCGCGCCGCGCCGTAACAGCGCCACCACACGATCTTCGAGCTATGCCGCGGCGACAGCGCCACACATTCACCGGTAGCAGGCAAACATACGAGCCGCGCTCATTGTGGCGCGGGAGTTACTGTGATGCAGGCAGGCGGAAGGCGGCCGCGATGCCCTACTGGAGCGGGTGGCCGGGCTGCTCGATGCCGCCTGCAGGGGCACAACACCCTTCTGCACCCTGCCTACGTCGCACGCGGTGCCGGGGGCATGCGCCGGCCCCCGCCACGCCCGCGCGTCCCTCCGTTGAGTGCCTGGGCGACACAACGGCGCCAACTCGGCCCGCAGCGCCGCTCATCCTACCCAAGATACGCCACCCCCTGGCGAGGCAAGCTCGGGGCGGTACCTCTTGGGACCGCGCCGGGGCGCCACCCTACGCCCATCGAAACCTAGCACCAGGCCTGGTGAGGGAGTCCTGGATTAGGGGGTCCCCGGGCGTTCAGACTATATGATGTGCACCGGACTGGTGGGCCGTGAATATACAAGATAGAAGGCTTTCCCCCGTGTCCGATGGGACCCTCCTGTGCGTGGATGGCAAGTTTGGTGTTCGGATGTAAAGATTACTTTCTCTGTAAACCGACTCTGTACAACCCTAGGCCCCTCCGGTGCTTATATAAACCGGAGGGTTTACTCCGTAGAGGCAATCATAATCATACAGGCTAGACATCTAGGGTTTAGCCATTACGATCTCGAGGTAGATCAACTCTTGTAACCCCTATACTCATCAAAGTCAATCAAGCAGGAAGTAGGGTAGTACCTCCATTAAGAGGGGCCGAACCTGGGTAAACATCGTGTCCCTGTCTCCTGTTACCTTTGATCCTCAGACGCACAGTTCGGGACCCCCTACCCCAGATCTGCCGGTTTTGACACCGACACCTGGTGGCCAACGACACGGGATGCCCAGGCGACGACTCTGGCGCGGCAATTTCAGATGCCTACGTGCCTCCCTTGATGACCTGCAGTACCAGTCAATAGAAGGCCCCATCCAGTTCCCCTCACCAGGCTAGGTGTCGGGGGCACATGAAGCCGAGGCTCTCCGCGAGCCGCCCCGGAGCTTCACCGACACCTTCAACGACAACCGCCACTGGGTACAACCGATATCTCAGGAGCATGATAACGCTAACCATGGACCGCGGGTGAACCAAGCCACAGCATCAACCAGGGACCCCAGGGCGATGGCCCCGCTACAGGCGGGTGGAGTGCACTGGGGGCTGCGCTGGGGGAGCCCGGAGCCAGGGCCTCCCCCGCGCCGCATGGAGCAAGGCGCTGCACGGAGGTAGGTCCTCTGCCGGGGAAGGCGCCGGAGAGCCCTTCCCCCCAGCGGAGGGCCTGCGGTCGCCGAGGGCACCGCCAGCGTCCCCCTTGCCCCTTGGTCTTGTCCTGGTTTCCGCACGCCCCAACGGTGGTCTGGGGAGGCGTAGGGCGGGGCCCTCGTCAAGCTCCATGAAGCAAAGCCCTGTGCCTGTGAAGGTCTCTTCTCGTGACACTCTCACGTAATAATGGGTGGGGCTGTACACACCCTGGAGTCTTCTGAGTGCCACCCTCGGGCCTCACGGCGGCTCCCACCCATGTCCAAGTGGAAGCACCATGCTCCGCGCTGGCCGTCTACACTGTCCCCCAATGACTATGCGCACGCCTAGTGGAAGCACTTAGCTCCGCGCTGGTGAGAAGACAAGAAGACTAGCAAGGTGCCAGACGCGGCTGTTGATTTCGCCCTTCTTTCTGTAACCCAACTTGCCGTCTTTTGGAATGAGATTTGGAGTTTCGTGTGCTTATCAAAAGAAAAACCGGGAGAATTTTTTCTTGGCTCATGGCAATATCTTGCTTTCGGACTTCGTGTTTAAAAGTGAGGCTCACGCCTGCCCCCCTGCGAGCGCCACAGGAGCGGGGGCTGGGCTTGGTATGCGCGCGTCGAGCACGCTCGGGCTAGCCCAGGCGGCTCCAAGACCCCCTCATGGGGTCATGAATGCAACCGCCGCAGGATCACCATGCGCATACCTTGTCGTAATCCGGCAATCGGCTCCTCATGAGGCTCTCTTGGATGGGCCGGCAGGATCCTCAGGAGGGTTAAAACCTCGCGGGCCCTTGGAAGGCTCACCTCAGGAGAAGGCGCTTCTACAACGACATGGCCTGCTCGGGAGCCATGAGACCGAAGATAAGTCGCAACAACTACTCCCCCCAGGTCCAGGACGACGTGTTCCCAATCCTATTTTCAAAGGCATAACGTCATTTCATACATTATAAGGGGCTCCCCCTTCAAAAATGCTTTCACGCCCCACGGGGCCGTGTCCAAAGGTTTTTGCATACAGGTCAAGGCAAAGGGAAACGCAATGTAACGCCCCGGATGTAACTTGCCATATTTGTACTCCGATTCTTGCCATTTTCGGCGTTAAGTTATGAGATTCCCTCGTGGTTGGGTTTTGTCTTTGTTTTTTGCATTTTGTCCATGTCATGCATTTCATATCATGTCATCATGTGCATCTCTTTTGCATACGTGTTCGTCTCATGCGTCCGAGCATTTTCCCCGTGGTCCGTTTTGCAATCCGACACTCCTACGTCCTCCGGCACCCCTCTTGTCTCTTTTCGTGAGCGGGTGTTAAACCTTCTCGGAAGGGACCGAGATTTGCCAAGTGGCCTTGGTACACCACTGGTAGACCACCCGTCAAGTTTCGTTCCATTTGGAGGCCGCTTGTTTCTCCAACGGTTAACCGGGGAACCGCAAAGGCCTCGTGTGTGTTGCAGCCCAACACCCCTCCAAAACAGCCCAATAACCCTTCCAAACCTCTCCCATGTCCTCCGTCGTCGGATCACGATCGCGTGGCCAAAAACTACACTCCATTTGGACACTCCTACCTCCTCCTAGCTATAAATATGCGCTCCCCTCCGAATTTTTCACGCAGTCCAACCCTAGCCTCACCCCTCTCCGTCGTCGGACACGTCCGGAGCGGGCCGGACGCGTCCGCCGCCGCGCCCGCACCAACTAGAGGCCACCACGTGGCGCGCCGCCGCCTCCCTCCATCGAAGCCCGCCGGGCCCGAGGCCGCCCCCCAACCCCCCACGAGCCCGTCCGCCGCCGCCTCCCCGGCCCGCGCATTCGCCCGACGTCGCCCGCTCGGGGCGCACCTCCGCCCGCCGTCCCGCTCCTCCGCCGCGTCGCCGGAATCCGCCGGCCGCCGCCCCGCGCCGCCCGGCCCTGCCTCCCCATCCCACCGGCGTCTTCCCCGACCAACTCCGGCCACCACCGCCCCGTCTCCGGCGAGCCCGGCCCCGCCTCGGTTTGCGTGCACGAACCCTAGATCCAAAACGGTTGACCCCGAAATTTCCACCAAGTCCACCTGTCATAACTTCATGCTCGTTGCCCCGATTTGTGCATATAGTATGTTAAATTGTTCATCATGAGATGATCTTCGTTTCGTTCTATTTTGCCATGATTGTTTGAGTTCATCTTGATGCCAGTTTCATTGATGCAAGAGTGCTATAAAATGTTTACTGCTGTTACTTATCAGATTATGATGTTTTGTCATTTTGTTGCATTTGATGTCTGCATCTTATGAGCATGAGCTCTACATGTGTTTTGAACTATGTCATGCCATCTTTAAAGAGGTGCTTGCCATGTATTTTTGTGATCAATGTGGTGACTAGCACAAGCATGCAAAGTAGCTCTCGTGATATTGCTGATTTCAGGGACTTTGAAATTTCAGTCATTGCTCTGCTGATATTTTTATGCCATGTATCCATGTTGCTACAGTGAGATCCACGCTTCTTTTGAGTATGTTCAGTAAGGATGTTTTGGACATATGAACATTCTCTATCCATCCATGCCCCTGTTTGCAATTATGGAGTGCTCTAGCATTTCTCAATCTTGCTCTACTTTTGCTATAAAATGTTCCTAGCAGATTGTTTACATGCTAATCAATTTTGCCAAGGTTGTTGTAGTTGATCCTTGCATTCTATGAGCTTGTTATTGCCCTGGTTAGTTTCATGTACATGTCTTCTTGCTGATTCTATGCTTATCTTGTCTTGCAATGCCTTGTGATGAGTGAATCGAGCTCGCAAAGATGCCTTCATAATTCTGTTAATGCCATCCTCTGTTTTCTGCAGTCTGAATCTGGTAATAAAACTTGCTATGTTTATATGGGTGACATCATATCTTCTGTGCCTTTTTGGCTCATGACCAGTAAGGGACTTTTGTTCTATGTATTTAGTAGATCCATGCCAAGTTTTTATTTTCTAGGATATGTTCTTGTAGCATGTCGTTTGCTTGCTCCAAACATGGCTTCCTGATGTTATTTCTAGCATGTTAGTATTTTCACAAAGTTTGTGAAGCTGATATCTTTTGCACTTTTTCCATGCTTGTTTGAGCCTGCTCTGGTGTGATTTAGCCGTAGCTCAGTGTTCATATTTTGTCGAGCATCTTGAGTACATCACTGCCATATGCCTTGTTGATATGTTGGAGTGCAGTAGTTTAGTTTCTTGTGGCATGGTACGTGGCATCATGCTGTTAATCACAGAATTGTGCCATCCTTGTTTTGCTTGCCATTTGCAAACCGTGCATCCGATTCCGGTGATATTTATATCGATTTCAACCGAAATCATCTCATCTTTCCAGCGGCATACTTTGTTTGCCAAGTTGATGCCTTGTTCATCTTCTCCCTTCCGGAGCACGCATATGCATTGCATATCACATCTCGCATATCATGCCATGTATTGTTGCTTGTGCATTGCACCGTGATTTGATTGTTGGTCCTTTGCTTGTGTTCTTGCTTTGGGTAGAGTCGGGAGACGAGTACGTGAACGAGGAACCTGTTGAGAACGCTTACGAGGATCAAGCTTTCGACAACTCTGAGAACTTTGCAGGCAAGATGACCATACCTTCACCCTATTGCTTGCTAGTTGTTCGCTCTATTGCTTTGCCGCGCCACCTACCACTTGCTATATCATGCCTCCCATATTGCCATGTCAAGCCTCTAACCCACCTTTCCTAGCAAATCGTTGTTTGGCTATGTTACCGCTTTGCTCAGCCCCTCTGATAGCGTTGCTAGTTGCAGGTGAAGATGAAGTTTGTTCCTTGTTGGAACATGGATATTTTTGGGATATCACAATATCTCTTATTTAATTAATGCATCTATATACTTGGTAAAGGGTGCAAGGTTCGGCCTTATGCCTGGTGTTTTGTTCCACTCTTGCCGTCCTAGTTTCCGTCATACCGGTGTTATGTTCCTTGATTTTGCGTTCCTTACGCGGTTGGGGTTATGGGACCCCCTTGACAGTTCGCTTTGAATAAAACTCCTCCAGCAAGGCCCAACCTTGGTTTTACCATTTGACTACCTACCACCAATACCTCTCCTTGGGTTTTCGCAAGCCCGAGGGTCATCTTTATTTTAGCCCCCCGGGCCAGTGCTCCTCTGAGTGTTGGTCCGAACCGAGCCGCCTGCGGGGCCACCTCGGGGAAACGCAAAGTCTGGTTTTACTCGTAGCCTGTCTCATCCGGTGTGCCCTGAGAACAAGATATGTGCAGCTCCTATCGGGATTTGTCGGCACAGTCGGGCGGTCTTGCTGGTCTTGTTTTACCATCGTCGAAATATCTTGTAACCGGGATTCCGAGTCTGATCGGGTCTTCCTGGGAGAAGGAATATCCTGCAGGGTATTATCTTTCGAAAGCCGTGCCCGCGGTTATGTGGCAGATGGGAATTTGTTAATGTCTGGTTGTAGAGAACTTGACACTTGACTTAATTAAAATACATCAACCGCGTGTGTAGCCGTGATGGTCTCTTTTCGGCGGAGCCCGGGAAGGGAACACGGTCTAGTGTGATGCTTGAACGTAAGTAGCTTAGCTGGATGCGCTGCCTTCGGCGCCATCCTTGTCATCTTCATTCGCACCACCCGCGCTGTCATCGGCGTCATCCTCGTCATCGTCATCCACACCGCCTTCTTCGGTCGTGACCACGACTGCGTCATCCTCAGGAGTGAACACTGCGACCAGGGCGTCCACTGTCAGCGTTCTGGGAATGGGGGTCCCCAGACATGCCTGCTTGTGGCCTATGGCGTGGCTCCATCAGCGGCCCTGTACAACCCATCTTCACCAGCAAACACTCAAGACCCTCGCAGGGGGCTGAGCCTCGCGAGGCGGACGGCACAAGACCTCCTCAGGGGAGGCCTCACTAGGCTGGCTCGCGAGGAGCGGAGAGATCAAGGCGAGGGGAACCTCGTGAGGTTCCCGTGACGTGATCCATGATGACCAAGGCCAGGCGGGTGCCAGCGGGCGCAGAGTATTGGTTTCCTCTTCGGTGCTAAAGGAGCGGGCCCAGGCGAGGAGTCCCGAGGCATCAGGAAAAGGTTTCCATATCGGTGCAACAAGACCAAGACCAGCTGGACAGCAGGACAGAGGTCATCACGGAGCCCACGACGGCGTCACCACAAGCGCCTTTGGCAGGCGAAGACCATCTTTTGTCAGGATAGCTTGTACTAGCTGTCCCCCTTCAAATTGGTGGTTGTAGGATCCCTTCCTGCCTGATATTTGGGAAGAGGACCCGGGCCTCCATAAATAGGACTAGCCACCACCATAGGAGGCAACTGTTCTTGGACCGGATCCATTCCATCCACACACGCACAAGCTCACCGAGCTCAAGAACACCTCTCCTCAGGAGGTTGTTCATCCCTTGTACTTGTCCATCCTCAGCCTACTAGGCAATCCACCACACCACACTGGAGTAGGGTATTACACCACATCAGTGGCCCGAACAAGTATAAATTCTTGTGTCCCTTGTTCTTCGGGTTCGTCAAGCTGAGCTTTGAGATTGCGGTGAGAGTGAGAGCTAGGGGGAGAGAGATCTTCGTGCGCACCCCAGAGTTCAAACCTTAAGGGTTTTGCCGAAACCCGTAATCTGACCTTTGGCGCAAGGTAGGGGTGCGCTGAAGCTTTCCTTCTGTTGATCCACGCTCCACTGCGTCCATGGCAGACGCGCGTCGAGGCCGCGCCGAGCGTCGGGGCGCCCTCGCCGCCCGTGTCATTCAGACAGCCCCTGTCGGCGGGCCTCCCCGTCCTGTCTCCATGGCCGGTGTTGCTCCTCCGACAGGTTCAATGCACGCCCACGACGGCGCCAGGGGGCTCAGAGCTTTTACCCTCGCCTTGCGGCGGGTCCAGTGGCCGCCCAAGTTCAAACCGGACATGCCGCCGCGCTACGACGGCGCGGCGGATCCATCGGCCTTCCTGCTAGAGTACGAGGAGCCCGTCCTGGAAGCTGGAGGCGACGACAAGGTCATGGCCAAATGGTTTCCCATGGCCCTCGCTAGTGCACTGCGTGCCTGGCTGCTCACCCTCCCAAGATCCTCTGTGGCCTCTTGGGAGGATCTGCGTGGCCTTTTCATCGCGCACTTTGTAGCACCGGCGCCTGTCGCTGTTGCGGCCCTCCTCGGCGGCTTGCAAGCACCACACTCAGACCTCACACCAAGCAGTTCTTCCGCTAGATCGGTGCCGCCTCTATGCAGCAAGGAGATCCTCCAGGATGGGCGGCGCCCAAGGCTGACCTCACCTTCGACTCAGGGGATCACCCCATCAACACTGCCGGCTCGGGCGTGCTCCCAATGCTTTGCACGCCCACCATCTGCAATGTGGCCATCACCAAGACCCTCATCGACGGCGGGGCCAGCCTCAACGTGCTCTCCGTGGAAGCTTTCGGCTTGCTCCAGGTGCCGCATGAACGGCTCCGCCCCACCAGGCCTTTCTCCCGAGTTGGCGGCGGCTCCACCAGCCCCCTAGAGCAGATCCGCCTTCTTGTGACCTTCGGCACTCGCGACAAGTACCGCACTGAGCTGATCAACTTCGACGTCGCCCACATCGGCCTCCCATACAACGCCATCCTCGGCTACCCGGCCCTGGCTCACTTTATGGCAGCAACCCGTCCAGCCTACAACCTCATGAAGATGCCCGGGAGCAACGGCGTCCTAACCGTGGCGGGGGACACAAAGGAGGCTTTGACGGTGCTCAAGCTTGCCTTCAAAGCCGCCGCGGTAGCACGCCCGGCCGAGGAGGCCACCCTCAGAGCTAAGGAGGCCGTGCCAGCAAAGAAGAAGCAGTTGTTCACTCAAGGTCGGGCTGAAATGAAGAAGTGCCGGTCGAGGAAGGTGGACCCCTAGGAGCCACCTTCACCATAGGCGCCAACCTCCACCCAGTTCACGAGGAGACATTGGTGAACTTCTTGCGCGCGAACAAGGAGGTATTCGCCTGGGAACCCAAGCAGCTGGTAGGGGTCCCGAGGGACGTGATTGAGCATCACTTAAGGGTGTGCCCCAATGTGCGCCCTGTGAAGCAGAAGGTGTGGCGATAGTCCACGGAGAAGTAGTCCTTCATCGTCCAGGAAACCCGCAAGCTGGAGGCAGCGGGTGTCATTCGCGAGGTCCGATACCCGGAGTGGCTGGCGAACCCCGTTGTTGTGCCAAAGAAGGGCGGGAAGGAGCGCATGTGTGTCGACTTCACCAACCTCAACAAGGCCTGTCACCAAGATCCGTGCCCGCTTCCGCGCATCGACCAGATTGTCGACTCCACCGCCGAGTGCGACCTACTGTGTTTCCCGGACGTGTTCTCAGGCTACCACCAGATCAAGATGGCTGTGGAGGATGTGGAGAAGATGGCTTTCCTAACACCGTGCAGGGCATACTGCTACACTTGCATGCCGTTCGGCCTGCGCAACGCAGGGGCAACCTTCCAACGGCTGATGCACATCGCCCTGGGATATCAGCTCGGGAGAAACGCTGAAGCCTACATCGACGACATCGTAATAAAGTCCTGGGAGGCGAGAACTCTGATTCAGGACCTGAAGGAGACCTTCGCAGGCCTACGTCAGGTGGACCTGCGGCTTAACCGAGAGAAGTGTGTGTTTGGTGTTCCCTCCGGCAAGCTGCTGGGCTTCCTTGTGCCCCACAGGGGGGTCGAGGCTAACCCGGAGAAGGTCAAGGCGATAGAAGACATGAGCCCACCGCAAACCCTCAGGGAAATGCAGAAGCTTGCGGGCTGTGTAACCTCGCTAGGCGCTTCATCTCCAAGCTGGGGAAGCGCGCCCTGCCTTTTTTCAAGACGATGAAGAAGAAGGGCCTGTTCGAGTGGACCCCGGAGGCTGACCTGGCGTTTCAAGACTTCAAGAGATACCTGACCAGCCCTCCGGTAATGGTGGCGCCTCGTCCCGTCGAGCCCCTGGTGCTTTACCTTGCCGCTACTCCCTACTCCACCAGCGCGGCGCTGGTGGCGGTCCGGGAAGAGCGCCAGGCCAAGAGTCCGTTGCACCGTGCCGCACCTCCAGCCGGGGCGATACGGCACCAAGAGGATACCGCAGAGGCTGCAACAACGCCAAGAATGATCAGGCCCAGCAAGGCGGCATTCTCGGGCCTGTAGAGGCCCCAATGGATGACCAGGCTCCTGAGGACCCGTCGCCTCAGGAGTCGACCCAACCTCCGGTAGACACAGGCTCCATCAACGCTCCCGCCCTCGTCGAGCACCCGGTGTACTTCGTCAGCACGGTACTGCGGGATGCAAGGGCACGATATCCCATGCCACAGAAGCTTCTGCTCGCGCTCCTGGTGGCCTCATGCAAGCTGCCCCACTACTTCCAAGGCCACACGATCAAAGTCATCTCAACTTACCCACTGGAGAGGGTGCTCCGGAGCCCTAATGCCGCGGGAAGGGTCGTCGAGTGGAACATCGAACTTCAGGAATTTCAGCTCGAGTTCAGCACAACCAGGGTCATCAAGGGGGCCGCCCTAGCCGACTTCATGGCCGAATGGACAGCCGTCCCGAAACCTGAAGGAAGCAGGAGCATGTCTCTCTCGCCAGGAAGTGAAGCACCAGATGGTTGGGTCATGTACTTCGACAGCGCCTTCGCACGCCAAGGCACGGGGGCTGGAGGCGTGCTCATCTTGCCCACCAAGACAAGCTCTACTATGCCGTGCAGCTCTGCTTCCAGCGGGGCGAGAAGGTCTTCAACAACATTGCAGAGTACAAGGGGTTGATCGCCGGCCTCAAGGCCGCCGTGGCCTTGGGGGTAAAACGTCTCACCATCAAGGGCGATTCGCAGCTCCTCGTCAACTTCCCAACAAGGTGTACGAGCAGAAGGATGAGCACATGGAAGCGTACCTCGTGGAGGTGCGCAAGATGGAGAGGCAGTTCTTGGGCCTGGAGCTACAGCATGTGCCTCGCGGCATGAACAAGGAAGCCGACGACATTGCCAGAAGGGCATCCGAGCGCCTGCCCCAGGAGCCCGGCGTCTTCGCAGAGCGGCTTTTCAAACCATCAGCAGCACCCCCAACTGCGAGGGCGTCACCACGGGAGGAGCTCCCTCAACCACCAGCCTTGGTAGCCCCCACCTGTGGCCCGACCACAGGAGCACGCCTACTCCTGGCGATCGAGCCTCGGGAGGGGTGCTGGACCGAGGAGTTCAAGGTGTACCTGATGCGAGGGACGCTGCCGGAGAAAGAGTAGGACGCGGAGCGCGTGGCCTGGCAGTCTACGGCGTACTGCATCCAGGATGGTGAGCTATACAGAAAGTGGCCAAATGATGTTTCTTTACAATGCATCTCCAGGGAGCAGGGGAACGAGTTGCTAGCTGACATACACGACGAAGATTGCGGGCACCACTCATCATCGCGCACCCTGGTTGGCAAGGCATTCCGCAGCGGGTTCTACTGGCCCACGGCACTCAACGACGCAGCCGAGCTAGTGAAATCCTGCGAGGCCTGCCAATTCCACGCCAAGCAGATTCACCAGCCAGCTCAGGGCCTCCACTCTATCCCGCTCTCATGGCCGTTCATGGTCTAGGGGCTGGATATCCTAGGCCCGTTTCCTCAAGCGCCTAGGGGCTACCACTACCTCTACGTCGCCATCGACAAGTTCACCAAATGGGCGGAGGTGGAAGCCATCCGCACCATCCTAGCCCGGTAGGCAGTTAAGTTCATCAAGGGCCTGGTGGGCCAGTTCGGGGTCCCTAACTGCATCATCATCAATAACGGCTCGCAGTTCACTAGCAACCCCTTCAAGACATATTGCGCTAACCATGGAACGCAGATCTGCTACGCTTCGGTGGCACACCCCAGGAGCAATGGCCAAGTCGAACACGCCAACGCGGAGGTCCTGAGGGGCCTGAAGCCCAGGACCTTCAAGAAGAAGCTCGAGGTCTGTGGCAGGGGCTGGCACGACGAGCTCCAGTCCGTGATGTGGTCCATCTGCACCACCAGCACCAAGCCAACGGGCGAGACCCCATTCTTCCTCGTCTATGGGGCAGAAGCAGTTCTCCCTCACGAGGTCAGGCATCGCTCCGCGCGGGTCCTGGCGTTTAATGAGACGCAGTAGGACACCATGCGGGGGATGGACCTTGTGCTGGGGGAGGAATGCCTCCGTGAAGCCTGGCTCCGAGCGGCAAGGTACCAGCAGGCACTGTGACGGTACCACTGTCGCAGCGTCCGCTCCAGGACGCTCGAGGTGGTCTATCTCATCCTGAGGCGGATGCTCTCCAGGGAAGGGCTGCACAAGCTCTCACCCATGTGGGAGGGTCCGTTCAGGATCGCCCGTGTCTCCAGGCCTCGCGCCGCGCGCCTGGAGACGTAGGACGGGACCCCCATCCAGAACGCCTGGAACATCCAGCACCTCCGGAAGTTCTACCCATGAAGCAAGGCCCAGCGCCTGCGAAGGTCTCCGCTCGTGACACTCTCACGTAATGAGTGGGGCTGTACACGCCCCGGAGTCTCTGGATTGCCGCCCTCGGGCCTCGGGGGCTCCCTCCCACGTCCTAGTGGCAGCACTTAGCTCCGCGCTGGTGAGAAGACTTGCCGGACGCAGCTGGTCATTTGCTTTCTGTAGTTGGCTTGCCCCTTTTCCTTTGATGAAATTTGAAGTTTTGGCGTTTCTCGATGGCTTAGTTGAATCCCCTCTTCTTTCTGATTCTTCCCTCGATTCTTCGTTTTGCGCCAAGCAGGGCGGCAGTTGCCCGATGCTCTCCCTCACGCGCCTCGCGAGGGGGGCTAGACAGGTATGCATGCGTGCGCACTCTCCTGGTCTCCGTGAGGCGCCCTCGTTTGAGCTTGTGATCGGCGCATCCCCTTTTAGTACGTGCCCCACGAATACCGCGGCGCAGTGCGTTTGGCCATGACCAACTCATGCCTGAGGCTTCGCACAGGAAGGGATAAGGATTTCTTAACGAAATTTTGCAACATCGCGATATTGCCCGAGTCGGCAGCAGGGAAGCCCCACCAGGGGCCCAGAGGCGCGCGCGCTCACGAGGTCAAGTCTACCCCGGATACATCAAGCTAAGTTGCCCCTCTACACCTGTATAAGGCACAAATCTCATGACACAACCCGGAAACAATAAACACACCACAAAAGCGACATAATCACCATGGTTCATCACACGCCCCCGTAGGGCCCCATACTTGTTTGTGATAATGCAAGAGGAAAGGGAAGGAGAGGACAAGGAAAAGTGGCTTCCACGACGCGGCTACTCACGAGGATCAGCCCGTCGGACTCAGACGGAGACCTCTTCGCACTTCATTGGGGCGCGGTGACGGGACGATCCGCCACCATCCTCGAAGTGAGCCAAACGACGTGGCGGCTGGTCGTAGCCGCTGCCGCTGGAGCTTCCGCCGGAGGAGGAGCCGTCGTCGCCGAACGAGCCGTGGCCGTCGTCGAGGGCGAGTTCACCCTCGTCCTCGTCACGACCGTCGCCAAGGCCGAGCAATTTGTCACTGTCATTGTCTTCAGGGTAGCATCCGGCGTGGCGACCATCTTCCCCAAACACCCTCACGAAGAGGGTCGCTGCGCCGTGGTACCTGAAGTGGAGGGTGCACCGCCTGCTCAGGCCTCGCGCGCAGGAGAACGTCTGCCAGCCGCGGGCCAGGGCTACGTTGCCCTTGACGGAGACCTCCACCGTGACCCATGAAGCCTTGCTGCAGCAGCCAGAGGCTGCCAGGACCGGAGGCCGGCAGTTCACCAGCGAAGGAGCGTGCAAGCTGAAGCCAGGTGCCGGCCGGGTTATCCGACCACACGACAAACTCCGGCAGCACCTCCGCCGTGTGGAAGCGCGGCCGGGGAGGCCAAGCGACCATAGCGCGCCTCCCCTCATTGACAGGGCTGCCACAACCTAGGCGGCTCCCGTCGCGGCCGCCAAGGATGGCGCAGGACCCCGAGGAAGTTCGCCCACGCCCACGAGGGACCGCAGGGGTTGCGGCATGCTTTAGCGGGCGACCGCGCCCCCTCTTAGGCCGCGGCGAGCCAGGCCCCTCCTGGCAAGCCTTCCCCTTCTCGGTGGCCGAGAACCTCTTCACTGGCGCCATGGCTGTCGCGCCAAGGAAGAGGAAGAAGCGGGCGGAATGGAGGAAGAGATGGGCAACGGGGGCTCTGCCCCTCTCCTCATTTATAGCCTGAGGGAGGCCAACCGCCGGCCTCCATGATCGCAGGCAATGATGGTTTTCCTGCATGCAGCAGGGACTCGTCAAGTCGGGCAGTTGCCGAGGCAGTGTGGGGAAGCGAAGATGCCCACGTCCTATCCATCGCCACGCATCAATCAAGGCCGAAGGTTATTGGGGCCCGCAGTGCTCCGCACTTGACCCTTGGCTTCACCTCAAAGCCAAGTCCGAGCGTGCCTTGGGCCCGGGGGGTACTATCGGCGTTATGGGAACGGGGGTCCCTAGACTTGCCTGCCTGCGACCTATGGCGGGGCTCCATCAGCGGCCATGTACGTCCCATCTTCACCAGCAAACACTCAAGACCCTCGCGAGGGGCCGAGCCTCGTGAGGCGGACGGCACAAGACCTCCTCAGGGGCGGCCTCACTAGGCTGGCTCACGAGGAGCGGAGAGATCAAGGCGAGGGGCACCTCGTGAGGTTCTCGTGACGTGATGAATGACGACGAAGGTCAGGCGGGCGCCAGCGGGTGCAGAGTACTGGTTTCCTCTTCGGTGCTAAAGGAGCGGGCGCTGGTGAGGAGTCCCGAGGCATCAGGAAAAGGTTTCCATATTGGTGCAACAAGACCGAGACCAGCTGGACGGCAGGACGGAGGTCATCGCGGAGCCCACGATGGCGTCACCATCAGAGACTTTGGCAGGTGAAGACCATCTTTTGTCAGGATAGCTTGTACTAGCTGCCCCCTTCAAATTGGCTGTTGTGGGACCCCTTCCCGCCTGATATTTGGGAAGAGGACCGGGCCTCTATAAATAGGACTAGCCCCCACCATAGGAGGCAACTGATCTTGGACCGGATCCATTCCATCCACGCACGCACAAGCTCACCCAGCTCAAGAACACCTCTCCTCAGGAGGCTGTTCATCCCTTGTACTTGTTCAACCTCAGCCTACTTGGCAATCTACCACACCACAATGGAGTAGGGTATTACACCACATCGGTGGCCTGAACCAGTATAAACTCTGGTGTCCCTTGTTCTTCGGGTTCGGCGAGCTGAGCTTTGAGATTGCGGTGAGAGTGAGAGCTAGGGGGAGAGAGATCTTCTTGCGCACCCAAGAGTTCGAACCTTAAGGGTTTTGGCGGAACCCGTAATCCGACATCCACATGGTCGTCCACCTAGTTCGCCAGGTTGTCTTGGATGACCCTGGGCACGAGGGCTATGGCGGCGTCAATGTCAAAATGAGGGTCAAGGTTGAGGAGGTAGCTGAAGACACTGAGAACACACGCCCGAGAAGGCCCCGACTTCTCTCTTCAACGCGCTCGCAAGCCCTTGCGGCCCGGTCCTCCAGACGGGTCACGATCTCGGTGAAGAACCGGAGGTGGCTGACGTCGTCATCCTCGTGCGGGTGAGAGACACTCTCCTCGCAAATGGTTTCCAAGGCCCGGTTGACCCTAACCCTGAGGCCCTGGAGCATCGACGAATACCCGCGCTGCATCGTCCAACGGGGGCACGTTTCGTTCGCGTTCTCCTCCACTAGAGATGCAGTGCCCTCAACCTGCTGCTGAAGTGAAGACAGGTCGGCGCGAGCGGAGGCCAAGTCCACTTGAGAGGGGGCCTGAGCTTCTTTGCCGGCCCTCTCGTGCTGCTCCGCCGCATCCAGCTTCATCTGAGGGCAGTGGTCCTGCCCTAAATCTCAGCCTCCAGGAGCTCCAACTTCAAGCAGTGCTCGTCGGCAAGAGCTGTGCGAACCTTCGCCACCCTCTGGTCGACCTCATGCTGGATCCTGGCCTCCCAGGCGGCAACGGCGTCCTCAGCCATGTCTACCTGGCGCTCCCTCACATCCAGCCGCTCACGCTCTAGGCTGTGCTCCAAGACCTCCAGCACCAGCGCCTCCTCGCGTTCCTGGACCTCCTTCTCATCAGAGGAGGCTTCGCTCAGTGATGCTGCTAGGGCAGCCCTACGCGTTTCGATCCGCCGCTCGAGGGCGGCGTTCGTAGCTTGAAACTCCCGCTCCCGCTCCTCGACCGCCTCACGATGGCAGTCAGCGGCCCTGTCTTCCTCCTGAGCACGGGCCCAAGCCTCGAGAGAGTCCACAAGGTACACCACGGCGCTCACGCGGGCACGCTCGTCCTGAAGATGCCCAAGGTTAATGGCGACCTTTAGCTGGCGCCACTCGTGCACCAAGCGGAGGCCCTCCGTCTCAAGGCGGGCATCGACATGGGCAAGCTCTCCTCCAAGATGGCTCAGTGCACCCATCGCCTCTCGGAAAAGCTCATGGCGTACGGAGCTGTGCCCCCGCGCGAGCTCCAATGCGCCGCCAACCCCGTCCTCCGCGCCGAGGGCTGCTAGAGAGGTGCGGAGTGGCTCGCCTGCCTCCGGCAGGGGGCTAGAGGCTGGCACCTTCCTGGCCGCTCCCCAAGCCTTGGCGAAGGCGCTGGGTGACACGGTCTCGCTGCTCGAAGATGAAGCCGATGTTGGGGTTGCCCAGCCACAGGTGATGACCAATGGAAGAGCCCTCGGCACGCCTCATGCGCCCCAGAACTGACTGCGAAGGAAGGATGCTGGGAGCATAGGCTCACGGCCACACAGTGGCGCACCCACCTCGTGGACTAGCCCGCCGCCTTGCACGGGTGTCTGGTGCAGGGGGTTCGAAACCATGAACCTCCGGAGGTTGCTTCACAGAAGGTTTCGCCGCCGCAGCCGGAGGGATCCTGAAGAACCAGGTTCAGGAAGGAACGCGACATGCAGAAAGTCACAAAGATAAGGTACATACTCGTCTACGGCTATGTACTACCTCTGCTTCAGCAGCCGGTAGGCGTCACCACTGCAGCTTGGAGGCCCTTCCTCTTGCGGAGCGCTTCAAGGTTCAGGCGAAGCGAGCCAAGGTTCGGCGCACGACCCTGGGTAGCTGGAGCACTCACAGGGGCTTCAGGGGCGGCGGCCTGAGGAGCATCAGGCCGCACCTGTTCACCAGCCTCAGGAGCATCAGGACGCACCAGCTAATCCGCCTTGGCCTTAGGAGCATCAGGCCGCACCTGCTCGCCAGCTTCAGGAGCATCGGGCAGCACCAGCTCTCTAGTAGACACTTCGAGAGCACTCGTTGGAGCTTCACGAGCGGTTACCTTGGAAGCGCCTAGCGACGCCCGCTCCCCAGCGGTCGCCTCAGGAGTACTCGAGGGCGTTCGCCCCCTGCATCCTCAACCTGGGTGCTTGCCGCGGGTGGACAAGCACGAGAGCCACCAAGATGGGGTTCTCACGAGGCCCTTCAAGGCCCGCCGGGCGAAGCCCCCACTCGTCTAAGAGAGGCATCTGCCTCACGAAGTCCTCCTTGTTCGAGCAAAGGTACAAGAGGCAACTATCCTCTGGAAGCGCAGAAGGCGCAGGGTCACCTGTTAGGAGCTCTAGCATCGCGGGCAGCATCTTGGGAGCAAGCAAAGGCACTTGGAGCCTCATGGGATCCTTGGAGCCGGTGAAGTCCCGCATGTTGGGGAACGCAGTATTTCAAAAAAAATACGTACGATCACGCAAGATCTATCTAGGAGATGCATAGCAAGCGGGGATAGTGTGTTCACGTACCCTCGTAGACCGAAAGCGGAAGCGTTTAGTAAAGCGGTTGATGTAGTCGAACTTCTTCGCGATCCAACCGATCCAAGCACCAAACGTATGGCAGTTCCGCGTTCAGCACATGTGTAGCTCGATGATGTCCCTCGATCTCTTGATCCAGTTCAGGACGAGGGAGAGTTCTGTCAGCAGGACAGCGTGGCGACGATGATGATGAAGTTACCGACGCAGGGCTTCGCTCAAGTACAACTATGATATGACCGAGGTGTGTAACTATGGAGGGGGGCACCGCACACGGATAAGAAAAGGCTTGGTATGTCTTTGGGGTGCCCCCTCCGACGTATACAAAGGGGGGAGGAGAGCTGGCCGACACAATGGGGGGCGCGCCATGGGGGGGAGTCCTACTTGGACTCCTAGTCAGAGTAGGATTTGGCCCCGCCTTTCCTATTCCCACTAGGAGAAGGAGGGAAGGAGGAGGAGGAGAGAAGGAAAAGGGGGGCCGACCCCCAAACCCTAGTCCAATTCGGTTTGGGTTTGGGGGCACACGCCTCCACCTGGGCGCCGCCTCCTCTCTCCACTAAGGCCCATGAAGGCCCATTAACTCCCCCCCCCGGGGGGGGGGGTTCCGGTAACCCCCGGTACTCCGGAAAATGTCCGAACCTTTCCGAAACCATTCCGGTGTCCAAACACAACCTTCCAATATATCAATCTTTATGTCTCGACCATTTTGAGACTCCTCGTCATGTCCGTGATCTCATCCGGGACTCTGAAAAAACTTCAGTACATCAAATCACATAACTCATAATAAAAATCGTCATCAAACATTAAGCGTGCGGACCCTACGGGTTCAAGAACTATGTAGACATGACCGAGACACATCTCCGGTCAATAACCAATAGCGGAACCTGGATGTTCATATTGGCTCCTACATATTCTACGAAGATCTTTATCGGTCAAACCGCATAACAACATACATTGTTCCCTTTGTCATCGGTATGTTACTTGCCCGAGATTCCATCGTCGGTATCATCATACCTAGTTCAATCTCGTTACCGACAAGTCTCTTTACTCATTCCGTAATGCATCATCCCGTAACTAACTTATTAGTCACGTTGCTTGCAAGGCTTATAGTGATGTGCATTACCGAGAGGGCCCAGAGATACCTCTCCAATACACGGAATGACAAATCCTAATCTTGATCTATGCCAACTCAACAAACACCATCAGAGACACCTGTAGAGCATCTTTATAATCACCCAGTTACGTTGCGACATTTGATAGAACACAAGGTGTTCCTTGTGTATTCGGGAGTTGCATAATCTCATAGTCAGAGGAACATGTATAAGTCATGAAGAAAGCAATAGAAATAAAACTAAACGATCATTATGCTAAGCTAACGGATGGGTCTTGTCCATCAAATCATTCTCTAATGATGTGATCCCATTCATCAAATGACAACACACGTCTATGGTTAGGAAACTTAACCATCTTTGATTAACGTGCTAGTCAAGTAGAGGCATACTAGGGACACTCTCTGTTTGTCTATGTATTCACACATGTACTAAGTTTCCGGTTAATACAATTCTAGCATGAATAATAAACATTTATCATGATATAAGGAAATATAAATAGCAACTTTATCATTGCCTCTAGGGCATATTTCCTTCAGTCTCCCACTTGCACTAGAGTCAATAATCTAGTTCACATCGTCATGTGATTTAACACCAATAGTTCACATCTTTATGTGATTAGTTCACATCCCCATGTGACTAATACCCAAGGGGTTTACTAGAGTCAATAATCTAGTTCACATCGCTATGTGATTAACACCCAAAGAGTGATCATGTTTTGCTTTGTGAGAGAAGTTTAGTCAACGGGTCTGCCACATTCAGAGCCGTATGTATTTTGCAAATTTTCTATGTCTACAATGCTCTGCACAGATCTAGTCTAGCTAATCACTCCCACTTTCAATATGTATCCAGATTGAGACTTAGAGTCATCTGGATCAGTGTCAAAGCTTGTATCGACGTAACTCTTTATGATGAAATTTTGACCGTTGTCCAGTAATCAACTCCTGGATCACTATTGTACCCTCTTGCCAAACTCATGATGAGCTACACAATAGGTCTCGTACAGAGCATATCATACTTTATAGAACCTATGACTGAGGCATAGTGAATGACTTTTCATTCTCTTTCTATTTTTTTGCCGTGGTCGGGTTTTGAGTCTTTACTCAACTTCACACCTTGCAACACAGACAAGAACTCCTTCTTTGACTGTTCCATTTTGGACTACTTCAAAATCTTGTCAAGGTATGTACTCATTGAAAGTCCAATTAAGCGTCTTGATCTATCTCTATAGATATTCATGCCCAATATATAAGCAGCTTCACCGAGGTATTTCAATGAAAAATTCTTATTCAAGTATCTTTTATGCTATTCAGAAATTCAGTATCAGTTCCGATCAACAATACGTCATCTACATATAATATTAGAAATGCTACAGAGCTCCCACTCACTTTCTTGTATATACAGGCTTCTCCAAAAGTCTGTATAAAACCATATGCTTTGATCACACAATCAAAGTGTATATTCCAACTCCGAGAGGCTTGCACCGGTCCATAAATGGATCGCTGGAGCTTGCACACTTTGTTAGCACCTTTTGGATCGACAAAACCTTCTGGTTGAATCATATACAACTCTTCTTTGAGGTATCCATTAAGGAATGCAGTTTTGACATCCATTTGCCAGATTTCATAAAATGTGGCAATTGCTACCATGATTCGGACAGACTTAAGCATCGCTACGAGTGAGAAAATCTTATCGTAGTCAACACCTTGAACTTGTCAAAAACTTTTTTTGCGACAATTCGAGCTTTGTAGGTACTAACATTACCGTCAGCGTCAATCTTCTTCTTGAAGATCCATTTATTCACTATTGTTGGTCGATCATCGGGCAAGTCAACCAAAGTCCACACTTTGTTCTCATACATGGATCCCATTTCATGGCCTCAAGCCATTTCGCGGAATCTGAGCTCATCATCGCTTCATCATAGTTCGTTGGTTCGTCATGGTCAAGTAACATGACCTCCAGAATAGGATTACCGTACCACTCTGGTGTGGATCTTACTCTGGTTGACCTACGAGATTCAGTAGTAACTTGATCTGAAGTTTCATGATCATTATCATGAGCTTCCTCGCTGATTGGTGTAGGAATCACTGGAACTGTTTTCTTTGATGAACTACTTTCCATTTCGGGAGAAGGTACAATTACCTCATCAAGTTCTACTTTCCTCCCACTCACTTCTCTAGAAAGGATCCATTCTTAGCAACAAATATCTTGCCTTCGGATCTGTGATAGAAGGTGTACCCAACAGTCTCCTTTGGGTATCCTTTGAAGACACATTTCTCCGATTTGGGTTCGAGCTTATCAGGTTGATGATTTTTCACATAAGCATCATAGCCCCAAACATTCAGAAACGACAACTTGGGTTTCTTGCCAAACCACAATTCATATGGTGTCGTCTCAACGGATTTAGACGGGGCCCTATTCAATGTGAATGCAGCTGTCTCTAAAGCATAACCGCGAAACGATAGCGGTAAATCAGTAAGAGACATCATAGATCGCACCATATCCAGTAAAGTACGGTTACGACGTTCGGACACACCATTATGTTGTGGTGTTCCAGGTGGCGTGAGTTGTGAAACCATTCCGCACTGCTTCAAATGAAGACTAAACTCATAACTCAAATATTCACCTCCACGATCATATCGTAGAAACTTTATTTTCTTGTTACGATGATTTTCCACTTCACTCTAAAATTCTTTGAACTTTTCAAATGTTTCAGACTTATGCTTCATCAAGTAGATTTACCCAGGTCTGCTCAAATCATCTGTGAAGGTCAGAAAATAACGATACCCGCCGCGAGCCTCAACACTTATCGGACCACATACATCAGTATGTATTATTTCCAACAATTCTGTTGCTCGCTCCATTGTTCCGGAAAACAGAGTCTTAGCCATCTTGCCCATGAGGCATGGTTTGCAAGCATCAAGTGATTCATAATCAAGTGATTCCAAAAGCCCATCAGCATGGAGTTTCTTCATGCGCTTTACACCAATATGACCAAAACGGCAGTGCCACAAATAATTTGCACTATCATTATTAAACTTATATCTTTTGGCTTCAATACTATGAATATGTGTATCACTACTATCGAGATTCAACAAACATAGACCACTCCTCAAGGGTGCATGACCATAAAAGATATTACTCATATAAATAGAACAACCATTATTCTCTGATTTAAATGAATAACCGTCTCGCATCAAACAAGATCCAGATATAATGTTCGTGCTTAAGTCTGGCACCAAATAACAATTATTCAGGTCTAAAACTAATCCCGGAGTTAGATGTAGAGGTAGCGTGCCGACGGCAATCACATCAACTTTGGAACCATTTCCGACGCACATCGTCACCTCGTCCATGGCCAATCCTCGTTTAATCTGTAGCCCCTGTTTCTACTTGCAAATATGAGCAACAAAACCAGTGTCAAATACCCAGGCGCTACTACGAGCATTAGTAAGGAACACATCAATGACATGTATATCAAATATGCCTTTCACTTTGCCATCCTTCTTATCCGCCAAATACTTGGGGCAGTTCCGCTTCCAGTGACTAGTCCCTTTGCAGTAGAAGCACTCACTCTCAGGCTTAGGTCCAGACTTGGGCTTATTCACTTGAGCAGCAACTTGCTTGTCGTTCTTCTTAAAGTTCCCCTTCTTCCCTTTGCCCTTTTTCTTGAAACTAGTGGTCTTGTTAACACTACTGCACGATGCTGCTAACGCGACACTAAGATCAGAGACCCTTCAACGAAACTGTGTGCCATGCAATAATCACATACGATGGTGTAAAAAACCGTCAAAAAGCTGCAAAACGTTTGCGATGGAGGATGTATCAAACACGGTTCATATTTTAGTTGCGTGTGCGATGCAGGGCATACGGTTCAGTTCAATTAACTGTTTGCGATGATGAGGAACAAAAGAAACAGGCAGCCAGATGAAGGTGTGTGTGATATACAGCATATGGTTCACTTGGATGAACTGTGTGTGATCAGGCAACACAATGGAAACGGTTCAACTGAACAAGATGTGTGTGATCCGCGGCAAACAGGTCCGTAATCAGAAATGTGCGCGAAGACCAATAATAACATAGACGATTGCTGCTAATAAGCCGTGTGATTTGCTCTGTCTACAGAAGAATAACATGTATAAGGACTTGATTCCATAAACAGATTCAACATCGAATTACATATGTGGCTAGTACACACATGACCTTTGCACACACGAAAGTACGTTCCAAAATGCCTATGAAACTCAAATAATGTATAAAAAGGCAAAACGAACCGTGATTAATTTCATATTTTTAGGACGACGCTACTATATATAGTTGCATGTTACCTCTGTAAAATAAATCAAGGCGGGAAGAGGCATCGTATGTTGTTTCGCAGACATAGGTGACAAGGTCCCTCTCGGAACCATGAGCCTTTTTGAGAGATGCTCCGGTTTGTAAGAAGATTGTACCAAAACTTGTCCCAAATTGGACTATTTTTTTTACCACAACATGTTGGTGCTATGACATAACACCATGCCAAGTTTCATGATTTTGAGGCGAGTTTTGGATTTACAGTCATTTTAATACCAGGTTTCTCAATGTTTACTGTCGAGTCGGCACCGCCCTGGATAGGCTTTTTCCTCGTGGGTCCGAAATGATAAATCCAAATCTCTGACTACCATGCAACTTTTCTTCTTAAGAATTACAACCCTTGGTGTGCAAGCTGAAAATAAGTTTGTGGGTGCTGGTGGGCACTAAAAACTTGCGGTTCTGTAATGAACAAAGATCTCAAGGATCCCGCGAGAGTGATGTTCTTTGCCTACGTTTTGAATGCTTATAATTTATGTCTTAATTAAAGAAATGCCAAGCCATTGGCCCAGTATGAAAGAAAATATGGGTCAAAGCCAAGTTGAAGAGGGCAACAATATCTAACTCCAGCTAACAAACAGTACAAAAGCACGAGGATTAATTGCTCATCAGGTTTAGACAAAATCCAGATTGAACAGGACAATGACATCTAAATCAACCAAAGTTTTCGGCAGTCACAATCAAATGGATCAGTTTGATCCATAAAATCAAAATCAATGGCCAGAAGTTCTACTGGTCCATGATGACAAGCTGTTGTAAATAGAAGCCGAGCACGATCAGAAGCCCTTAGGTCCACATGAAACTTCTTTTTATGTTGTTCAACACCTGCAGCCGTAAGAAATTTCTTGTTGAAAAACTTAATCCTCACAGACAATAGTGCCCTCGCATTCAACATGAAGAATGTGACAAAGCTAGTGTTTGCATTGTTGGATGCATATCCTTCCAGTGTTACTATCTTCAAACGAATGTCGTGAGATCTGAGAAAATCCCGGTGCTTCTTGAACCATCGACTGGTTATACCTTTTTCTCCATGTGTTAGTGCCTAAATAGAGATGAAGATTGAAAACAGTTAATGTCTAAAAAAGATTATGTTGAAAGAGTGATAGCTGAATGATTAATTATAGTACATTATATATGGGCTTTCAATGTGCATGAAATCATCACCTTCATATACAAATTCTCCAGACATGGAAAGCATTGCATCAAGGCAATAATGATGTTGAGATCAAAACACCACATAGTGATATACAAGGTCTTGACAGAATCCACCACCACTGATAGGATGGACAAGCGCTTCATTGAGCATAGAACATAATATTAGCACTGAAAGTGTACTCCAAGATGATACTTAACTTATGCGCACAAATGAAAAATGCAAATTACAAAAGTGTACATGAATAATATACAGTACCTCAATAGGTGTGGAGGCAAAGACCATCTGGAAACAATCAAACCGATCACTAATTGCACCCAAGGTCTCCAGTTTAGGCGCAGAGACCACAGTTATTTGTGAAGGTTTATAACAACAACTAAGGAGCAACCTTTGAAGTGAAGGGGCGTCTTCGATGATGAGCTCCTGTCCTTCAAAATGAATTCCAATGTTTACAAGGTGAGACGACTTTATTTTGAGACCAGGAATATGGATTCCTATTCCAAAAACAAGCACCAAACGCTGCAGTGCAAGGCAGCTAGAGTGGATGATGCTGTGAAGTGAGGCCACCGACAGACCATCCAACACAAGCGCACGTTTTTTCAGCACTGGCAGTCGAAGCATTTGTACCAGATAGTCTGCTAGATAGCACCGTGTCGAGGCGGCGGTGTGGAGAGAGGAGGAAAACCATGAGATGGGCATCGGTGGTGAGGGCATAGATGCAGATCTTGGTGGTAACCTATCGCTGTAATGGTAGAATTCAAGCTGCTGGAGTTTATCGAATTGACGGGATGTTAGCCAGGCGGCCACCATGCAGGGTACGTCTAGCAGGTTGCATGCCAGGATGCAAAACTGTTGAACAGAGCCCCCGTGGGAGGAGATGATGGCTCCGGGGAGCTCATAATCATCATTGACAGATAGCTGACGACGGTCGAGATTAAGAGGCGCGGTGCACCACAGAGTGCACCACCGAGATGCGAGGACTTGTGTGTGGCAGCCATCCTTGGTGGGGAGAAGGGAGATGATCCCCCCAAGGATTCCGTCCGGGAGAACGCTGATGCAGTCCGCCGGAGATTCTACTGGTTCCTCAGGTCCAGGGTGGCGCTCCTGGCCGCACAGCCGGGTCCAAGATCTACATCTGGCGGCGGCGCTGGTCGGAGCCTCATTTTGTGTACATACCAATATGAAAGACAAAATGGCATAACATGTAGGACATTCGACATCAATTCTCAAGATCAGGAAGAAAAAAGGCACAAACATATATGTAGGTGACTAACCGGTTTTCCGTCGAAGTCGTAGTTGTTGCCAGAGTTGCTGTTGACCTCCGGCTCCAGCTGGGGAGCACGACGGCGTCGACGAATTCAAGGTCATCCTGCTGCCCGTGCGAGATCTCGTCGGCGGCGATGGAAACCTCTGTGGCCAGCTTGACGCATTGTGTGGGTGCTTCACCAGCCCCGGCATCGCCACTCCCTCCGATCGTGCGCTTCGGCGGCATCGTCATACACTCCGGAGTCCAGATGTCGGTGACCACTGTGGACTGGGGGTGCGGCCGCCTATTATGGCCGGCGGCTCAGGCGCGCAATTAATACGGACAAGTGGGAGCGAGGCAAGCTGCGGTCAAAAGTTGTCTCGCCTCCTGGTGAGCCTGCGTGGCGGACGTCTGCCATTCCTACCATCTTTTCACACAGCTACTCACACGCCTCCCCGTCAATACGCACACCTGCACGCACGCCTCCCGGTATGCCTGCGTGGTGGACTGCTCGCATGTGTCCCGTCAACTCACGCCTGCTCGCACAGCACACGGGGCGTGTGGCAGCACATATATTTTTTGGTTTACTTTCTACCGCTTTACTGCTTCACCGAACCATTTGCGTTGAAGAGATGCACAAATACTGTGTTGAACATCTCGCACGCTTCCCGGTGAACCTGCGCACCGGACGAGTTTTGGATTTACTAGAATTTAAAAACCAGGCATCTCAATGTTTTGCTGGTAATCAACAGTGCCCTGGTGTTTGAAATTTATTCCCATTTCTTGCATGGGACCTAAGCATGCACATAAGGACACAGATTTGATTTTTGAACCAATTTATATGCACTGGAACATGTGCATGTAGTTCAAATTTGAATTATGCACATAAATGCATTGAAGACTCAGTGAATGCATAAAATGTCCAAACGAACCCCGAAAAATCACAAAAATTGACACAACACTCCTGTTGTTCTATGTTGACACGAGAAAAAAATTGAAAGCAATAAGAGGCAATGGATATCGTTTCGTCCCCAAAGGCGGGACGTTTTTTACCGAAACCATCATGCTTGTTGTGAGAAGCTCTAGTTTGTGAGAAGCATATACCCAAACCTGCCCCAAATGGGACAAAAAATTTACCACGGCATGTTGATGCCCACCATGATAGCATGCCAAGTTTCTTGAATTTCAGACGAGTTTTGGATTTACTAGAATTTAAAAACCAGGCATCTCAATGTTTTGCCGGCAATCAACGGTGCCCCGGTGTTTGAAATTCATTCCCATTTCTTGCATGGGACCTAAGCATGCACCCAAGAACGCAGATTTGATTTTTCAACCAATTTATATGCACTGGAGCATGAGCATGTAGTTCAAATTTGATTTATGCACATAAACGCATCGAAAACTCAGTTAACGCAGATCTTTTTATTTTTAGTCCCTTTGGGACTTTGTACATTTGTATATATGTTTTCTCTCTATTAATAAAGTAAGGCTGTGGAACCAAGTTCTGCAGTGGTTTCTCAAAAAAAGACTCAGTTAACGCATAATAATGTCCAAACGAACCCCGAAAAATCACAAAAATTGACACAACACTCCTGTTGTTCTATGTTGACACGAGAATTTTTTTGGAAGCAATAAGAGGCAATAGATATCATTTCGTCCCCAAAGGTGGGACGTTCCCTACCGAAACCATCACGCTTGTTGTGAGAAGCTCTGGTTTGCGAGAAGCTTATACCCAAACCTGCCCCAAATGGGACAACTTTTTACCACGGCATGTTGATGCCGCTCCATGATAGCATGCCAAGTTTCATGAACTTCACACGAGTTTTTACTAGAAATTAAAAGCCATGTATCTCAATGTTTGCGGCCGAGTGACGGTGGCAGGGTGTTTGAAATTCATTCCCATTTCTTGCACGGGACCTAAGCATGCAACCAAGGACACGCATTTGATTTTTCAACCATTTTATATGCACAGGAGGATGTGCATGTAGTTCAAATTTTAATTATGCGCCTAAAATGCCGGGAAAACCTAGTTAATGTATGAAAATGTCCAAACGAACCCCGAAAAATTCAAAAATTGAACACAACACTCCTGTTGTTATATGTTGACACTCAAAATTTTTGGAAAGCAATAAGAGGCAACGGATATCGTTTCATCCCCAAAGGTTGCATGTTCCCTACCGAAACCATCACGCTTGTTGTGAGAAGCTCTGGTTTGTGAGAAGCTCTGGTTTGTGAGAAGCTTATACCCAAACCTGCCCCAAATGGGACTAATTTTTTGGCATGCCAGGTTTCATGAATTTCAGACGAGCTTTGGAGTTACTAGAATTTAAAAACCAGGTATCACAATGTTTGCGGTCGAGTGACGGTGGCAGGGTGTGTGGCATTCATTCCCATTTCTTGCATGGGTCCTAAGCATGCATCCAAGGACACATATTTGATTTTTCAACCAGTTTATATGGACTGGAGAATGTGCATGTAGTTCAAATTTTAATTATGCGCATAAAATTCCGGGAAAACCTTGTTAATGTATGAAAAAGTCCAAACGAACACCGAAAAATTCCAAAATTGAACACAACACTCCTGTTGTTCTATGTTGACACTCGATTTTTTTTGAAAGCAATAAGAGGCAAGGGATATCGTTTCGTCCCCAATGGTGGCACGTTCCCTACTGAAACCATCACGCTTGTTGTGAGAAGCTCTGGTTTGTGAGAAGCTTATACCCAAACCTGCCCCAAATGGGACAAATTTTTTAGCATGCCAGGTTTCATGAATTTTAGACGAGTTTTGGAGTTACTAGAATTTAAAAACCAGGTATCACAATGTTTGCGGTCGAGTGACGGTGGCAGGGTGTGTGATATTCATTCCCATTTCTTGCATGGGTCCTAAGCATGCATCCAAGGACACATATTTGATTTTTCAACCAGTTTATATGGACTAGAGAATGTGCATGTAGTTCAAATTTTAATTATGCGCATAAAATGCTGGGAAAACCTTGTCAATGTATGAAAATGTCCAAACGAACCCCGAAAAATTCCAAAATTGAACACAACACTCCTGTTGTTCTATGTTGACACTTGAATTTTTTTGAAAGCAATAAGAGGCAACAGATATCGTTTCGTCCCCAAAGGTTGCATGTTCCCTACCGAAACCATCACGCTTGTTGTGAGAAGCTCTGGTCTGTGAGAAGCTTATACCCAAATCTGCCCCAAATGAGACACAAAATTTAGCATGTCAGGTTTCATGAATTTTAGACGAGTTTTGGAGTTACTAGAATTTAAAAACCAGGTATCTCAATGTTTGCGGTCGAGTGACGGTGGCAGGGTGTGTGACATTCATTCCCATTTCTTGCATGGGTCCTAACAATACTGGAATCAGCTAATTTGCTATCTGCCAGCTCTTTGCCGTCTGCTAGCTGATGGCAAAGAAGCTCTTTGCCATCAGCTACCCAAAAGCAGACGGCAAAGAACAGGAAGACGGCAAAGAAGCTCTTTGCCATCTGCCAGCTCTTTGCCGTCTGCCAGCAGACGGCAAAGAATCTTTGCCGTCCGCTGGTAGACGGCAAAGAGTGTGGTGGCCCCCACCCCCCGCTCGTTTGAAAAAAATCTTAACGGCCACCTCTTTGCCGTCCGCTAGCAGACGGCAAAGAGGCAAAAAGGCGGACGGCAAAGAGGGCACTTGACTAACGGCAGGTACCCCCCCGCCCGTTACTCACTTCCTCCTCGCCCTTCTCCTCCCACCCCGCCGCCGCCGCCGCCGCCCGCCGCGCGCCGCCGCCCCGCGCCCCCGCCGGCCGTCGCCCCACCGCCCCGGCTCCCGCCGCCCCACCGCCCCGCCGCCCCACCGCCCCGGCCCCCCGCCGCCCGCCGCCACCGCCGCCCCGGCCCCACGCCGCCCCGCCCCCCGCCCGCCCCCGCCCCGTGCCCCCGCCGGCCCACCGCCGCCCCGGCCCACAGCCGCCCCGGCACCCCCCCGCCGCCCGGGCCCCCCACGTCGGCCCGGCCCCCCGCCGCCCCGCCTCCTCCACCGCCCCGCCCCGGCCCCCCGTCGCCGGCCCCTTCCCGACCGCCTCCTCCACCGCCCCCGCCCCGGCCCCCCGTCGCCGGCCCCTCCCCGACCCGTCGCCGCCCCCACAGTGAGCCCCTCCCATTTTTTTCTTCTGTTTTTTTGTTTTTCTTTTCTGTTTAGATAAGGTTTTTTAGTTTTAAGTTTTTCAGTTTAGAATTAATTAGTTAGGTTATTTAGTTTAATTAGTTTAGGTTTAATTAGTTTAAATAGTTTAGTTTAATTAGTTTAGGTTTTTAGTTAGGTTAAGGTTAGTAGAAGGGGGAAGAGAAGAAGAAGAAGAGGAGGAGGAGGAGGAGGAGGAGGAGGAGGAGGAGAAAGAAGAGAAGAAGAAGAAGAAGAAGAAGAAGAAGAAGAGAAGAAGAAGAAAGAAGAAGAAGAAGAAGAAGAAGAAGAAGAAGAAGAAGAAGAAGAAGAAGAAGAAGAAGAAGAAGAAGAAGAAGAAGAGAGGAGGAGGAGGAGGAGGAGAAAGAAGAAGAAGAAGAAGAAGAAGAAGAAGAAGAAGAAGAGGAGGAGGAGGAGGAGGAGAAAGAAGAAGAAGAAGAAGAAGACGGGGATGAGAAGAAGTAGAAGAATGAGAAGAAGTAGAAGTAGTAGAAGAATGAGAAGACCCCCTGACCCCCCAACCCCGACACCACACCCCGACACCAGACCCCGACTCCACCCGACACCCGACCCCCTAACCCCTGACCCCGACACGACACCCGACCCCCCGACCCCTAACCCCCTGACCCCGACACGACACCCCGACCCCCGACCCCGAAACAGCACCCCGACCCCGACACGGCACCCCGACACCGACACGGCACCCCGACACCGACACGACACCCCGACCCCCGACACGACACCCCCGACACCCCGACCCCGAGACCCCGACCCCGACCCCGACCCCCGACCCCGACACCCCGACCCCGAGCCTGACCCGACACCCCGACCCCGACACTGACCCGGCACCCCGACCCGACACCCCGACCCCGACCCGGCACCCCGACCCGACACCCCGACCCCGACACGGCACCCCGAGACCGACACGACACCCTGACCCCCGACACCTCTCGAAAAGGTGTTCTTGGCCTTCCAGAAGCCGACGGGGTCATATATTTGTGAATTATTAGTTAGGTCATATATCTTTCGATTTTGTTATAAAAACATCATATATAATTGTGTTGATCGGGTAGTTTTAAATGTGCAGTTGTTTCATCGCTGCGAGGTTTGGTGTTCGACGACCTCGCCGTGCGTTTGATGAGCTCTGCCCCTTCGTTCGTTGGTGAGCACTAATGACATGTCCTCCTCCCCCATTAATTATTTGATCTATTCCGATGAAACTTGATAGCTAGATATATATGTGTCTTGAATCATCAGTATGCGTAACCAATATGTGTCTCCCGTTCGAAAGCGTCATAGTTATAAATATGCATGCATTTGCATATTTATAACCTTGATTCTTTCAAATTGTCCAACGCTATCCATGGACAGACCGAGTATGTTTAGATTGGGTTCGTTTTCCCATATGCTTTGCTGCGGATCCGAAGCATAAATTTCGTCAGTGCCTCCCATGTTGTTCTCCGGGTACACATCCTCTCTGTTTATTGCAGAGACGTGTATCAGGAGAACAGCGGGGAGGTGCTGCCGAAATTTTGCGTAGGATCCGGGGCATAGCATGGGAAAATGAACCCAATCTAAACATACCCGGGTGGGATTAGGACCTATCATTACCTATTAGAGTGTAGGTTGCATGGACGTAATAAAATTGACAAAGTAGATCAACTGATGAATACATACATGGTGAATTTTATATATATATATATTTGTTGTGTGTCTAGTAGCTCTGAAAGTCAAGATGAGTGATCGTGCGTGGATGTACACCGGTCACACTGGTCAGAACAAATGGAGCACTGAATGGTTCACAAAAACCAAGGGGTTTGTGCGAGCCGCATTTTCAAATGGCCAGAGGAAAACCTGGTGCCCCTGTTTACGGTGCGGCAATTGGGAAAAGAGGACAGAGGCTGAAATGGGCAAACACCTGCAGAAGAGTGGTTTTACGCCCGATTATACGGTGTGGACATTTCATGGTGAGTCTGCCCAACGTGACCGAGCTGAGGTGGATCGTCATCGCACCGACGAGCATGGTACCGGGATGGAAAACATGGTGCAAGACTTTGATGATGCTCGGGATTCGGACGAGGAGATGGAGGAATCTGCAAAGGCCTTCAATGAAATGTTGGAGTCTTCAAAACGTCCGCTCCAATGGCACACTGAGCTTTGTCAGTTGGATGCCATCTCACAAGTAATGGCTCTGAAGGCTCAGTTCAACTTGGGCAGAGAATGCTACGATGCAATGATGACAGTATTTGGACGCTTTCTACCCAAAGGCCATGTAATGCCTGCAAACCTGTACCAGTCGGACAAAATCCTCCGTGCACTGAAGATGCCCTAGGATAAGATACATGCCTGTGAGAAAGGATGTGTCTTGTTTAGGCTTGACTATGCGGACTTGAACTATTGTCCCATTTGCAAGTCTTCCAGGTATGTTGTGGTAGACAACGGTATGGGTGAGAAGACACATACCAAAATCCCCGTTAGTGTTCTTCAGTATATGCCAATCGTACCAAGACTTCAACATCTTTTCATGGTCGAAGAGACGGCCAGACAGATGACATGGCACAAAACGGGCAAAAGAACCGAACTAGATGCAGATGGGAATCTGATGATTGTACACACATCGGATGGTGTTGCGTGGAAAAAGTTTGATGAATTACATGGTGACAAAGCGGCAGATCCGAGGCATCCTCGAGTCGGCATCAGCACGGATGGGTTCAGTGTGTTTGGTATGACGGCAGCCCAATACAGTTGTTGGCCCGTATTTGTCTTTCCACTCAATCTCCCCCCCAGACAGATTATGCAAAGAAAGAACATTTTCCTGACGTTGATAATTCCAGGGCCCAACTATCCGGGGAAAAATATGAATGTGTACATGCAACCGCTTAAGGACGAATTGCAAGAAGCCTGGGATAATGGGTTCAAGACATACGATGCCTATAGCAAACGGAACTTCATAATGCGTGTCTGGTACATGTACTCGACGCATGACTTGCCGGCGTATGCGCTATTCGTTGGCTGGTGTGTGCATGGAAGGTTCCCGTGCCCCACATGCAAGGGAGCTCTTGAGTTTCGTTGGCTTCAGGCCGGTCGCAAGTTTTCTTGCTTCGACATGCATAGACAGTTCCTGAATCCTCGCCATAAGTTCAGGAAAGACAAGAAGAACTTCATCAGAGGTAGAGTTGTCAAAAACTCTGCACCACATGCATTGACAGGCCAACAGACCCTGGATCAGTTAAACGCTCTCGAGCCAGATCCAGAGCGTCCAGGGTACTTCAAGGGGTATAATTCTAAGCACGCCTGGACTCACAAAACATGCTTATGGGATCTGCCTTACTTCAAAGACCTCCTTTGCCCACACAACATCGACGTGATGCACACTGAGAAGAATATCGCCGAGGCACTTTTTGGTACATTGTTCGGCATAGATGGGAAGTCAAAGGATAATACTAAGGCTAGAGTCGATCTGGAGGCGCTATGTGATATGCCGTTACAAAACATGAAAGAACCGAAAGGAAAGCAGAACTGGACGAAGCCAAAGGCATGGTTCAATCTTGGAAGGCCAGCTATGAGGGAAATTATCTTGTGGGTGAAAATGCAGTTGATGTTCCCCGATGGGTATGCAGCGAATCTACAGAGGGGAGCCAGTCTTGATAAATTGAAGATATTTGGTCTCAAGAGTCATGATCGGCACATATGGATTGAGCGGGTAATGCCGGTGATGTTGCGTGGCTTCATCCCTGAGGATGAATGGCTAGTACTGGCAGAACTCAGCTATTTCTTCCGTGTTCTTTGTGCGAAAGAACTATCGCCTGTCGTGCTAGAAGAAATGGAAGAGTTGGCGCCGGAGTTGATCTGCAAGTTAGAGAAGATCTTTCCACCGGGCTTCTTTAATCCAATGCAACATTTGATTTTGCATCTCCCGACCGAGGCAAGATTGGGGGGGCCCGTGCAAAATCGTTGGTGCTACCCAAACTGAGAGGATGCAGAAGACGCTTCGACAAAAATGTAAAAATAAACGTAGAATTGAAGCATCGATGGCTGAGGCATTCATCACTGAGGAGGCGGCAAACTTCGTGACAGCACACTACGAAGCCAAAAATCGTCATTTGCATAATCCGAAGCCTCGGTACAATGCTGACGACCCTAAAAAGGGTGGATCCAACCTCAGCCTATTCAAAGGGAATCTCGCACCAGCCAGTGTTTCAAATCCAGTATCTTTGGATAACGAACAATGGCGGACCATTTCGTTGTATATCTTCAACAACCTGATAGAAGTGCGGCCGTACATCGAGTAAGTTCTCGGTACATAGTTTCGCAACTTCTATTTCCTTTGAACTGCTCTTATTCCTGGATATTTCATACAGTCGATACGTCGCCTTATTCTCGTATGGAGCGGTGATCCAAAAGGATTCTGTCGAAGAGTATGAGCTTCTCGCAAAGCAAGGAGGCGGCTATCCCGGTTTCATCTCTTGGTTCAAACAAACGGTAATTTCTATTAGACTTGTAGGCTAACTTGTAGGGCTATCCCGGTTTCAATCGCTAATTTGTGCGTAATGCAACAATCCTTTCATATTAAACTTGTAGGCTAATTCAGAGTCTATGGACGCCGAATTGAGACAAGTCGCTAATGGTTTTCACTATAAGGTCCGTTCATTTGACAAATACGACATCAACGGGTATCGCTTTCGTACCTCTGGCAAAGAGCTATCTATGGCCGACCGAAAGTCTACAAATTGTTGTGTATCTGCTATCGGCGAAGGAGGTACCGAGTATTATGGGAGAGTTGAAGCAATTTATGAACTTCTATTCTATGGTGAAAACCCACCGAATGTCGTAGTCTTCAAATGTTATTGGTTTCAGCCGAAGGAGACTAGAAGGACTCATGAACATATAGGGCTAGTTGAAATCAACCAAAGCACCCATTTAGATGTTCCTGATGTCTATATTACGGCTCAACAGGCGACCCAAGTATTCTATCTACCGTGGGCCTGCCAAACTAATCCAAATCTGAAAGGTTGGGATGTCGTTTATGAAGTGCCGCCACGTGCTAGACTATCTCCCCCAAAGGAAGAGGATTATGAACCTCACATTAACCCAGACACATATGAAGGAGAATTCTTCCAAGAGACACGTCTTTCCAAAAAGCGTTTCAAGAACCGCTATACTTCACCCCAAAACATTGAAGTAGACAGCGACAGTGAATCCGACATCACCCCAGAGGAGGAACAAGAAGAGCCGGAACAAGAAGAGGTTACTGCTGCGGATGACCTGTCATTGCTTGACCGATTACGTCAAGGTGGCCTTGCACATGTTGATGCCACTGAACCCTATGAGCCCGTCATTGATTATAGTGATGATGATGATTATGCATTTATTGATGATACTGATCGAGATTATTAGTAGTGTCAGGTATTAAATTTTTTAATGTTGTACTTGATGATGATACACTTAAGTGATACACATATTATTATTCATGTCGGTCTTTTTTTTATGTTGTACTAATTTCGTTTACTGTTTGTCATGGCAGGTGTTGAAAGATGGTGGGCGCTGGTCGGGAGCGCGCCAAGGCCCCTTCTTCGTCGGCGCGTGGTCTGAGGTCTTCGATTCCAGACGTACCTCTCCGCCGAGCGTTGCTGGACAGTATGTCCACACCGCCGGGCCCTTCTTCGTCGACCGCGGTGCCCAGCAGGGGACGAGGTAGGAAGAGAGGAGGTGGGGCACGTGGTCGCGGGAGAGGAGGTAGGGTGACTGCTACGGCGCCTTCCTCGCCGCCACCCCCAGCTGTTTCACCCGAGCACGTGACTGCTAGGGTGGACTCGTCCGAGGAGGAGGCTACACGGACTCCGGTCCACGAGCCTCCGGTCCACGGGTCTTGGGCCCACGAGCCTCGGGTCGACTGGCCTTCGGCCCACGAGACCCCGGAGGAGCACACGTCCGGATGGGGTACCTGGCCGGATCAGCCCGAGGAGCCGAGTGGCCATGCTGATGATGGCGGGGAGCCGACTGATCTTGAGGAGGAGGGTGGCACCGTCTACCAGCGTGGTGCTACACGGCTCCCGTCCATGCCGGCGACCCGCCAGCAGAGGTGGTTGATCTTCCCTGATGGGGAGAGGTACGTAAGTGCATTTAATATTTTTGTACCTTCTGCATTCACGTTTCTTCAAATAACTAATGCCTTGGCCTTGTCATGCTGCAGGGGTTGGGACCACCATCATAGTGTCCGACGGCCCAACTCCGTCCTTGTAGTTCTTTGCCGGCAAAACTTCCCGGGGTTTGTCACGTTGCCTGGTGAGGGTCGGCTTCCAGAGCTTGGGTTGAGCTGGGAGCACTTCGTGGCTGCCCCGGCCCGGCCGGATGTCATTATCGACGGTGTCGTGTGCGACACGAGGGCAGACATGGTGATCAGGACGTTCTGGGTAATTTCTCCTTTACACATTTCAAAATCTTCAACTAGCTAGTTATTAATTGTACTAATCAATATTGTCTCATTTGATTGCAGACATTCTACAGGTGTGAGGAGGGATACGAGGAGGACAGCGCAAATGTTATCCAGAACGTCTGCAAGCGCCTACTCCAGAACTTACGGCACGAGGCTCGGGTGCAGGCTGTTCGAGACTACTACGCCTTGCGTGGTATCAAGAAGACCAAGCCGGCGTGCCGCGATAAGTTCCTGAGTAAGGAGCAGTACATGAAGGTAATTCTTAAGGCCTTCTACTTAAGTTCCTTCATTTAGTAATTCTTAGCCGTAGCGCTCAAGTTTCTATTTGCTAACTTAGGCGCCTCCGAGATGGTGTGCGGATCGGATGGATTGTTGGGAGGTGTTGGTCGATGAGTGGTGCTCACAAGAATGGCTAGCCCTCCACAACCAGGCCAAGGACAAACGTGCCCAAATGGAAGGTGTGCCACACCATCAAGGCAGCTCCAACTTATATCAGTTCGGGCGCAACTGGGTATGTGGTTTGCTTCATGATTCATGCAATTCATTCATCATGCTAGCTTGAGCCCTTTAATTACTAATTTTCATTGTTTCTCTCTTTCAGGCACGCCACAATAAGGCGGATAAGGTGCCAGAGGTGTACGACCTGTATGCCATGGCCCACACTGGCTCTTTCAAGAAAGTCAAGGCTTTCTCTCAGTCTGACCTCGATGATGCAAACAACTTCACCAACATCTCCTCCCACAACAAGCTCGTGAGATATAGAGATGAGGGGAAGGCGAGGAAAGGGGAGGACTTTAACCCGAGCCAGGGTCCCATTGATCCAGAGCTGGTGATGATATCTGGTGGCGGGAGGTCCCATGGCTCCATAGCCATTGGAGATGGACTTATCCGTTGTCCTAGCACTCTCCCGGAGATCAAGGCGCGCCAGTCGAGCTCCGCTCCTGAGATAAGGCCTCGTGAACGGCCAGTGCAACTCGCCATCAAGGTTAGTGATACGTACTCAGTTATCTTTCTCCATTACATTGTGTGCGCTTCCATCAATGATTACAAATGGTCATGTGAGTGGTGTTGCAGGCTGCTATACAGACTGAGAGAGATAGAACGGAGAAACTTCTGGCGGAGGCGGCGGAGAGGCAGCGGGAGATGGAGGAGAGGACGAGAAAGATGATGGAGGAGGAGAGGGCACGGAATGACATGCAGGCAAGGGCCATGTACGAGCTCCTTGTGGTAAGTTTCTTCTGCAGATTACTTGCTAGTCTTAACATTTGAGTCTCATTACTAACTAGTATGACTCTGTTCTGAAAACCAAATGTGCAGTCTGTGTGCGAGAAGTCCGGTCAGCCCGCTCCGCCGATGCCAGTGATTGCTCCTGGGAGCACGGTGAGTTTAGTTTGAATGGACATTACTTGGTAGTCTTAACATTTGAGTGTCGTAATGCTAACGAGACATTGGAAATGATCTTTGGTGGCAGCTTAACTCCAGAAACGCATCGCACGATCCTTCTCCAGGTAGCGGCACTAGCCAGCCCGCTCCTACACCTCCCTGATCACGGTAAGTTTCTCTAGTGTTTTGCTTAACAAATGCATAAAGACCTAGACTTAGCTTTATTTCCTCCAATATGCTTACCATAATGACCTAGAGTTAGCTTATTTTCCTCCAAAATGACCCATTTTACCTAGGTTAGCTTATAAATGATGCAGTTCATCCAAGTTAGCTCAAAAATGACCCATTTTACCTAGATTAGCTCCTAAATGATCCATTTTACCTACGTTAGCTTTAAAATGGCCCATTTCACCTACGTTAACTCCAAAATGACCCATCTTACCTAGGTTATCTCATAAACGATCCATTTCAACTAATTTAGCTCACAAACGATCCATTTGACCTAAGTGAGCTAAAAAACGATCCATTTCACCTAAATTAGCTCTTAAATGATCCATTTCACCTAAGTTAGCTCAAAAAGATCCATTTCAACTAAATTAGCTCATAAATGATCCATTTCACCTAAGTTAGCTCAAAAACGATCCATTTCAACTAAATTAGCTCAAAAATGATCCATTTCAACAAAGTTAGCTCAAAAACGATCCATTTCAACTAAGTTAGCTCAAAAACGATCCATTTGACCTAAGTGAGCTAAAAAATGATCCATTTCACCTTAGTTACCTCAAAAACGATCCATTTCTAACTTTCTTATTTTGCCATTTTGCAGATTTCATTATGTGCTGGATGGAGTGCTTGTTCTACTCTTCTTGTTCTTGTCTTCTCATTCTTGTCTTCTCATTCTATTCACCTTAGCTATGGAGTGCTTGTTTATGTATGGATGGAACTTGTTTATGTATGAAATGATGGATGGAACTTGTTTATGTATGAAATGATGGATGGAACTTGTTTATGTATGAAATGATGTATGAACTTGTTTATGTGATGAATGCCTGTGAAATATATCTATATGTCATATATATTTTCTGTGCAAATTGTGGGATTTAATAAAAAACAGAAGAAAAAAAACCCAATATGCAGGCTCTTTGCCGTCTGCCACAGACGGCAACGGCCTCTTTGCCGTCTGTGGCAGACGGCAAAGAAGCCACGTGGCAGCCATCTGTGCTTCCTGGGAGCTGACCCATTTGGTCAGTTTGCCTACAGTGGCAGACGGCAAAGACTTTGCCATCTGTGGCAGACGGCAAAGAACCTGCACTTTTCCATCTGTGGCAGACGGCAAAGAACTTGCCATCTAGTGACGTGTAGATGACATCATACGGCAGACGGCAAAGACCAGAGAAATTTTGCCGTCAGCGGCGGACGGCAAAGGTCTGCCGTTAGCCACTTAACGGACTGACAGCGCAATTATTGCCGTCCGCCCTCTTTGCCGTCCGCCGCAGACGGCAAAGAGCCTTTGCCGCCCGCCGCCAGGAAGCAGACGGCAAAGCAGCTGTTTACCGTAGCCTTCTTTGCCGGAGCCTTTTGCCGTCCGCGGCTGACGGCAAAGGTGTTTGCCGTCCGCCTTTCGAGCCTTTGCCGTCCGCCGTGGCAGACGGCAAAGTAGTTGTTTCCTGTAGTGTAAGCATGCAACGAAGGACACATATTTGATTTTTCAACCAGTTTATATGGACTGGAGAATGTGCATGTAGTTCAAATTTGAATTGTGCGCATAAAATGCCTAGCAAACCGAGTTAATGTATAAAAATGTCCAAACGAACCTCGAAAAATTCCAAAATTTAACACAACACTCCTGTTGTTCTATGTTGACACTCAAAAATTTTTGAAAGCAATAAGAGGCAACGGATATTGTTTCGTCCCCAAAGGTGGCACGTTCCCTACTGAAACCATCACGCTTGTTGTGAGAAGCTTATACCCAAACCTGCCCCAAATGGGACAATTTTTTTACCATGCCATTATGATGCCGCTCCATGATAGCATGCCAGGTTTCATGAATTTTAGACGAGTTTTGGATTTACTAGAAATTAAAAGCCATGTATCTCAATGTTTGCGGCCGAGTGACGGTGGCAGGGTGTGTGACATTCATTCCCATTTCTTTCATGGGACCTAAGCATGCAACCAAGGACACATATTTGATTTTTCAACCAGTTTATATGCACTGGAGCATGTGCATGTAGTTCAAATTAGAATTATGCGCATAAAATGCTTGGAAAACCAAGTTAATGTATAAAAACGTCCGAACGAACCCTATTAATTCCAAATTTTTTTGACGACACACCTATAGTTGCATGTTCACTGCAGATAAAAGTTCTAACAATTCAAACACCATCCTTTGTAGCTATGACCCCATTACGTAATTCAAATCAAGAACATAAATCAAGTAGATCGCACACAGTTTATTATCACCAACCGTGTGAGATGCAGCACAAAATATCTTGGAGCACCGTCGGTGTATAGTACGCCTATGGCTTACGCGAGAAGGTGCGTCGGCTATAGTCCACAGCCGGCGTGTCAAGCACACTAGCTCACTCCCCAAATATCATTTCACTGTTCATTTGTCGCTGGTGAAAGATGGGGACGTGGTCCCAGGTCGTGAGGGCAACTTCGGCGGCCCACTTCGGCGAGAGCGCGGCCGCAGCCGCCAGGCGCGTGCTAACAAGCTTCGTGAGGGTGACCGCAGTCTGCGTCCAGGCGGCCATGGCAGCCCAAACGGCCGATGTTGCTTCTCAGGCGGCGGGAACAACATCTGCCTTGGGGATAGCAATCGGCGAGAGCGGCACAACAGCTGTCCGTTCCGCAAAGGCGGCCTTATCCCTGATGGAGGCCGCCTACTACCATGTCGAGGACATCGACGCCCACCTCATGGCGGTCACCGCACAAATCGAATGAAGCTTCTCCGACAATGGTCGGCAACCCAAAGCCGAAGAGCTGGCAATCGCCGAGAGAGTTCGAGCAGCCGTCCGTTGCTGCGCAGCATTCCCTGCCACGACGGAGCCCGCCAGAGCCCAGATCACGGCTGCCCATGCCCAGCTCGTGGTGGCCTATGCCAAAGATATGGCGGACGCGGATGGTGAGATGCTTGCCGAGTATGGTGTAATTGATGCCATGGAGCCCCTTCCCCAGGAGACCGTCGGGCGCGAGCCGGACATGGAGGCGGTGGTGGAGATCCACGAGCACCAGCCGTAGTAGTACTCTTTGTTTTGTTTAATTAAGAGCGTCAGTCTTTAATTTGTTAGAATAATGTTTAGGTCAGCTAGCTCTGTTTAATTGCTGAACTTGCTCGATTAAGAAGTTAGCCTCCTTTGTGTACCCAAATTATGCAATGACGTGGATGACCACTGTAACCAGGGAAATTCGAACCAAACATTTTGATGTTCAAACTCAACACACACGGTTTAAGCTATCTGAATCGTTTGTGATGTTCACATATCGTAAAAAGTTCTGAATAAGGGACCGTGTCTGATGACACTTTGCGCGCCTGTTTTTCACTGAAGCGATTCCTAATTTTTGGCTTCCGCGGAAATATCTACCTCCCCGCCCCCTCCCCCTTACCAAAACCCATATTTCCCCTCTTTTCGCCTTCCTTTCCAAGTTGAAACCTTCACTCCTTGCTTGCAGTGCTGCTTCCTCGTCGGCGACCCTCCTTCACGCTGCTCGCCCTCGTCTATCCAGGCAGGTTATCCACACCCAACCCCCATCCTCCTCCTCCTTCCACATCAAACATGCCCCGACCGCCGGTGCGAGCGTGACACCCTCCACCCAAATCACCACTCCTCCACCAAATAAGCACCGGCCTAAGCCATGGTGCACGCAGTATAGCCAGGATCTCGAGGAGCATTTGGCAGCGGAGAAGCAAATCGCGGCCGCACGCGCGGATGAGGTCGCGATGGCTGCCATTCATGCCAAACCCCAGATCTTGGAGGAGCACCTCGCCATCGAGGCCACTGTTGACGCCTCGCGCGCCGACGCCGCGACGCGGTTGGCTGCTTTAAACGACAGTTCATGGCGTTTTCACGAGGCCACCGTCGGTGCCTTCGACAAAGACTACGAGGTATTTTCTCAGTGTGCACGTTCTTACCTCATCTCGAGAGCCAGCAGGCTGGTGCCCGAAGAGGCTCAGGCAACTCACCACTACAACGAGGGCACCCACGATGCGGAGGCCACGCCCTCCTCCATGTCCAAGGATCCAATCGTCATCGATATCTCCGACAATGAGGAGTAGCTTGTCTTATTAGCTCACTATAAGGACCCATGTTCAGTTTGCTAGCTGCTGCCTTTCCTTAACAAATTCTAGTGAATTGTGATATCTACGTTTACCACGCAATCTTCTGCTATAGTGTATATGTTCTATATGTCGTGCAATGTGGTGTTCAGTTAACTGCTTGGTTCAATTCTGCAAATGTGATGTTCAATTCTTCAGGTTGCAATATTTCCAAGTTGTTAAGCATTCTTGGTTTGGTTAACTGTCTGATCTTCTATTACGAGTATGTTATATTGTGCAATGTGGTGCTCAGTTAACATTTGGTTCATTGGTTGTGGTGTCTAGTTAACTGCTTGGTTCAATTCTGCAATGCGATGTTCAATTGTTGTGGCTGCATTCTGTTATTGTATACCATGTGAGGAATAAATCGAATTTGGCTGTACTAAATACATGAGAAACAAATACAATTGCTATATTTCCCGGTTGTTAAGCATGCTTGTTTTGGTTAACTGTCTGATCTTCTATTAGGAGTATGTTATATTTTGCAATGTGGTGCTTAGTTAATGTTTAGTTCATTTGTTGTGGTGTTTACCTAACTGCTTGGTTCAATTCTACACTGCGATGTCCAATTGTCATGGGTAGAATTTTGTATTGTTGTGCATGTGAGGAATAAATCAAATTTGGCTGGACTTAATACATGAGGAACATATACAAGTGCTATATTTCCTAGTTCTTAATCATGCTTGGTTTGGATAAATGGGTTTTCCATGTGGCTTGAATTAATCTGATGAATCTGCAATGTGCTTATTTTTCATCAACATACTTTACTGATAGCATGCGAACCCTTACTTAACCTCATGACTAACTACCTTATATGTGTTGCAGGGAAACTATGGGAAGCACTGAGGTTTACAATCGAGGTTAGCACGTGCATGGTCCTTTCTGTAATAGCACATTATTGTGCAATTGCAGGAACCATTCTAATTTTTGGTTTTTAACAATTTGGTCTTGCACATGTAGGTCCTGCTGTTAGAGGTTTTGACCCACTATTCGACCCTTTTTGCATATGGGGAAATGAGTTGTCCATGAATATCAATCAAATCAAGAAACTCAGAAAGATTGCTAGGATAAAGAAATTAGCGACAAAAAGCAATAAGATCTTTGCCTGCACAATGAAGAAGGCATCAATTCACTACAAGATGGTACAAACTATTATACCTTGCCTTTTTTATTCCTTTGCCCCATTTCCAATGTAGAGAAGATATTTATGCACATCCTTGTTTTTAGGCCTTTCCAAAGGAGTTCAGTGATGATTACCTCTCAACCCACCTCTATGGTGAGGAGGCGAGGTAGGTTTTCATACAACACCCACGGTTCAATATTGAAGTCTTCCTGAAGAGGACGAAGGACGGATGTGTTGGGGATCGTAGCAGAAATTAAAAAAATACGCATCACCAATATCAATCTATGGAGTTTACAAGCAACGAGAGGGGAGGAGTGCATCTACATACCCTTGTAGATCGCGAGCGGAAGCGTTCAAGAGAACGGGGTTGATGGAGTCATACTCGTCGTGATCCAAATCACCGATGATCCAAGCGCCGAACGGACGGCACCTCCGCGTTCAACACACGTATGGAGCGGTGACGTCTGCAACGCCTTGATCTGGCAAGGAGGAGGGAGAGGTTGAGGAAGAAGGCTCCAACAGCAGCATGACGGCGTGGTGGTGGTGGAGTGACAGTTCTCCGGCAGGGCTTCGCCAAGCACATGCGGAGGAGGAGAGGTGTTGGGAAGGGAGGGGCTGCGCCTTGGATGTGGTGTTGCAGCCCTCCCCTCACCCATCTATTTATAGGGAGAAGGGGGAAGGGGGCCGGCCCCTCTAGATGAGATCTAGAGGGGGGCGGCGGCCAAGGGGGGGAGGTGGCTTGCCCCCCAAGAAAGGGGGGCGCCCCCTTTTAGGGTTCCCCCCCAAACCCTAGGCGCATGGGCCCTAGGGGGGTTGGCGCCCAGCCCACTCAGGGCTGGTTCCCTTCCATCTATAGCCCATAAGGCCCTCCGGAGCAGGTGGACCCTCCCGGTGGACCCCCGGAACCCCTCCGGTGGTCCCGGTACAATACCGGTATACCCCATATATATATCTTTACCTTCGGACCATTCCGGAACTCCTCGTGACGTCCGGGATCTCATCCGGGACTCCGAACAACATTCGGTAATCACATACAAACCTTCCTTATAACCCTAGCGTCATCGAACCTTAAGTGTGTAGACCCTACGGGTTAGGGAATCATGCAGACATGACCGAGACACCTCTCTAGCCAATAACCAACAGCGGGATCTAGATACCCATGTTGGCTCCCACATGTTCCACGATGATCTCATCGGATGAACCACGATGTCGAGGATTCAAGCAATCCCGTATACAATTCCCTTTGTCAATCGGTACGTTACTTGCCCAAGATTCGATCATCGGTATCCCAATACCTCGTTCAATCTCGTTACCGGCAAGTCACTTTACTCGTTCCGTAATGCATGATCCCATGACTAACTACTTCGTCATATTGAGCTCATTATGATGATGCAATACCGAGTGGGCCCAGAGATACCTCTCCGTCATACGGAGTGACAAATCCCAGTCTCGATCCGAGCCAACCCAACAGACACTTTCGGAGATACTTGTAGTGCACCTTTATAGCCACCCAGTTACGTTGTGACGTTTGGTACACCCAAAGCATTCCTACGGTATCCGGGAGTTACACAATCTCATGGTCTAAGGAAATGATATTTGACATTAGAAAAGCTTCAGCAAACGAACTACACGATCTAGTGCTATACTTAGGATTGGGTCTTGTCCATCACATCATTCTCCTAATGCTGTGATCCCGTTATCAATGACATCCAATGTCCATGGTCAGGAAACCGTAACCATCTATTGATCAACGAGCTAGTCAACTAGAGGCTCACTAGGGACATGTTATGGTCTATGTGTTCACACATGTATTACGACCTCCGGATAACACAATTATAGCATGAACAATAGACAATTATCATGAACAAGGAAATATAATAATAACCATTTTATTATTGCCTCTAGGGCATATTTCCAACAGTCTCCCACTTGCACTAGAGTCAATAATCTAGTTACATTGTGATGAATCGTACACCCATAGAGTTCTGGTCTTGATCATGTTTTGCCCGTGGAAGAGGTTTAGTCAACGGATCTGCGACATTCAAATCCGTATGTACTTTACAAATATCTATGTCTCCATTTTGAACATTTTCACGAATGGAGTTGAAGCGACGCTTGATGTGCCTGGTCTTCTTGTGAAACCTGGGCTCCTTGGCAAGGGCAATAGCTCCAGTGTTGTCATAGAAGAGAGTCATCGGCCCCGATGCATTGGGAATAACTCCTAGGTCGGCAATGAATTCCTTCATCCAGATTACTTCATGTGATGCCTCCGAGGCTGCCATGTACTCCGCTTCACATGTAGATCCCGCCACGACGCTTTGCTTGCAACTGCACCAGCTGACTGCCACACCATTCAAAATATACACATATCCGGTTTGTGACTTAGAGTCATCTAGATCTGTGTCGAAGCTAGCATCGACGTAACCCTTTACGACGAGCTCTTCGTCACCTCCATAAACGAGAAACATATCCTTAGTCCTTTTCAGGTACTTCAGGATGTTCTTGACCGCTGTCCAGTGTTCCATGCCGGGATTACTTTGGTACCTTCCTACCAAACTTATGGCAAGGTTTACATCAGGTCTGGTACACAGCATGGCATACATAATAGACCCTATGGCCGAGGCATAGGGGACGACACTCATCTTTTCTCTATCTTCTGCCGTGGTCGGGCATTGTGCCGTGCTCAATCTCACACCTTGCAATACAGGCAAGAACCCCTTCTTGGACTGATCCATATTGAACTTCTTCAATATCTTGTCAAGGTATGTGCTTTGTGAAAGACCTATGAGGCGTCTCAATCTATCTCTATAGATCTTGATGCCTAATATGTAAGCAGCTTCTCCAAGGTCCTTCATTGAAAAACACTTATTCAAGTAGGCCTTTATACTTTCCAAGAATTCTATACCATTTCCCATCAATAGTATGTCATCCACATATAATATGAGAAATGCTACAGAGCTCCCACTCACTTTCTTGTAAACACAGGCTTCTCCATAAGTCTGTGTAAACCCAAACGCTATGATCATCTCATCAAAGCGAATGTTCCAACTCCGAGATGCCTGCACCAGCCCATAGATTGAGCGCTGGAGCTTTCATACTTTGTCAGCATTCTTAGGATCGACAAAACCTTCCGGCTGCATCATATACAATTCTTCCTTAAGGAAGCCGTTAAGGAATGCCGTTTTGACGTCCATTTGCCATATTTCAGAATCGTAGAATGCGACAATTGCTAACATGATTCGGACGGACTTCAGCTTCGCTACGGGTGAGAAGATCTCATCGTAGTCAACTCCTTGAACTTGTCGATAACCCTTAGCGACAAGTCGAGCTTTATAGATGGTAACATTTCCATCCGCGTCCGTCTTCTTCTTAAAGATCCATTTATTTTCTATCGCTCGCCGATCATCGGGCAAGTCTGTCAAAGTCCACACTTTGTTTTCATATATGGATCCTAGCTCGGATTGCATGGCTTCAAGCCATTTGTTGGAATCTGGACCCTCCATTGCTTCTTCATAGTTCGAAGGTTCACCGTTGTCCAACAACATGATTTCCAGGACAGGGTTGCCGTACCACTCTGGTGCGGAACGTGTCCATGTGGACCTACGAAGTTCAGTGGTAACTTGATCATGATCGTCATCATTAACTTCCTCTCTAGTCGGTGCTGGCACCACAGAAACATTTTCTTGTGCTGCGCTACTTTCTGGTTCGAGAGGGGTCATCTCATCAAGTTCCACTTTCCTCCCACTTACTTCTTTCTAGAGAACCTCTTTCTCCAAAAAGGACCCGTTCTTGGCAACGAAGATCTTGCCTTCGGATCTGAGGTAGAAGGTATACCCAATGGTTTCCTTAGGGTATCCTATGAAGACGCATTTTTTCCGACTTGGGTTCGAGCTTTTCAGGTTGAAGTTTCTTGACATAAGCATCGCATCCCCAAACTTTAAGAAACGATAGCTTAGGTTTCTTTCCAAACCATAATTCATACGGTGTCGTCTCAACGGATTTCGACGGAGCCCTATTTAAAGTGAATGCGGCAGTCTCTAAAGCATAACCCCAGAATGATAGCGGTAGATCGGTAAGAGACATCATAGATCGCACCATATCCAATAGAGTGCGATTACGACGTTCGGACACACCATTACGCTGAGGTGTTCCAGGCGGCGTGAGTTGTGAAACAATTCCACATTTCCTTAAGTGTGTGCCAAATTCGCGACTCAAATATTCCCCTCCACGATCTGATCGTAAGAACTTTATTTTCCTGTCACATTGATTCTCAACCTCACTCTGAAATTCCTTGAACTTTTCAAAGGTCTCAGACTTGTGTTTCATTAAGTAGACATACCCATATCTACTCAAGTCATCAGTGAGGGTGAGAACATAACGATAGCCACCGCGAGCCTCAATGCTCATTGGACCACACACATCAGTATGTATGATTTCCAACAAGTTGGTTGCTCGCTCCATTGTTCCGGAGAACGGAGTCTTGGTCATTTTGCCCATGAGGCATGGTTCGCACGTGTCAAATGATTCATAATCAAGAGACTCCAAAAGTCCATCTGCATGGAGTTTCTTCATGCGTTTGACACCAATGTGACCAAGACGGCAGTGCCACAAGTATGTGGGACTATCATTATCAACCTTACATTTCTTGGCATTCACACTCTGAATATGTGTAACATCACGTTCGAGATTCATTAAGAATAAACCATTGACCAGCGGGGCATGACCATAAAACATATCTTTCATATAAATAGAACAACCATTTTTCTCGGATTTAAATGAGTAGCCATCTCGCATTAAACGAGATCCAGATACACATATACCTTTGGTATTTCCGGCCTTCTTATCCGCTAAGTACTTAGGGCAGTTCCGCTTCCAGTGACCGTTTCCCTGGCAATAAAAGCACTCAGTCTCAGGCTTGAGTCCATTCTTTGTCTTCTTCCCGGCAGCTTGCTTACCGGGCGCGGCAACTTGCTTACCGGGCGCGGCAACTCCCTTGCCGTATTTCTTGAAGTTCTTCTTACCCTTGCCTTTCTTTAACTTAGAGGTTTTATTCACCATCAACACTTGATGTTCCTTTTTGATCTCCACCTCCGCTGATTTCAGCATTGAATATACCTCTGGAATGGTCTTTTCCATCCCCTGCATATTGAAGTTCATCACAAAGCTCTTGTAGCTAGGTGGGAGCGACTGAAGGATTCTATCAACGACCGCGTCATCCGGGATATTAACTCCCAGCTGAGACAAGCGGTTGTGCAACCCAGACATTTTGAGTATGTGTTCGCTGACGGAACTATTTTCCTCCATCTTACAACTGTAGAACTTGTCAGAGACTTCATATCTCTCGACCCGGGCATGAGCTTGGAAAACCATTTTCAGCTCTTGGAACATCTCATATGCTCTGTGCTGCTCAAAACGCTTTTGGAGCCCCGGTTCTAAGCTGTAAAGCATGCCGCACTGAACCAGGGAGTAATCATCACTACGTGACTGCCAGGCATTCAGAACGTCTTGAGTTGCTGGGAAAACAGGTGCATCACCTAGCGGTGCTTCAAGGACATATGCTTTCTTGGCAGCTATGAGGATAATCCTCAGGTTACGGACCCAGTCCGTGTAGTTGCTACCATCGTCTTTCAGCTTGGTTTTCTCTAGGAACGCGTTGAAGTTGAGGGCAACATTAGCGTGGGCCATTTGATCTACAAGACATATTGTAAAGGTTTTTAGACTAAGTTCATGATAATTAAGTTCATCTAATCAAATTATTAACGAACTCCCACTCAGACAGACATCCCTCTAGTCATCTAAGTGATACATGATCCGAGTCAACTAGGTCATGTCCGATCATCACGTGAGACGGACTAGTCATCATCGGTGAGCATCTTCATGTTGATCGTATCTGCTATACGACTCATGTTCGACCTTTCGGTCTCTTGTGTTCTGAGGCCATGTCTGTACATGCTAGGCTCGTCAAGTTAACCTCAGTGTATTGCGTGTGTAAATCTGGCTTACACCCGTTCTATGCGAACGTTAGAACCTATCACACCCGATCATCACGTGGTGCTTCGGAACAACGAACCATCGCACCGGTGCATAGTTAGGGGGAACACTTTCTTGAAATTTTAGCGAGGGATCACCTTATTTATGCTACCGTCATTCTAAGCAAATAAGATGTAAAACATGATAAACATCACATGCAATCAAATAGTGACATGATATGGCCAATATCATTTTGCTCCTTTTGATCTCCATCTTCGGGGCGGCATGTTCATCATCGTCACCGGCATGACACCATGATCTCCATCATCATGATCTGCATCATTGTGTCTTCATGAAGTTGTCTCGCCAATTATTACTTCTACTACTATGGCTAACGGTTAGCAATAAAGTAAAGTAATTACATGGCGTTTCAGTTGACACGCAGGCCATAAATAAATTAAGACAACTCCTAGGCTCCTGCCGGTTGTCATACTCATCAACATGCAAGTCGTGAGTCCTATTACAAGAACATGATCAATCTCATACATCACATCCTTCTGGCCATATCACATCACATGACACTTGCTGCAAAAACAAGTTAGACGTCCTCTAATTGTTGTTGCAAACTTTTACGTGGCTGCTATAGGTTTCTAGCAAGAACGATTCTTACCTGTGCCAAAACCACAACGTGATATGCCAATTTCTATTTACCCTTCATAAGGACCCTTTTCATCGAATCCGATCCGACTAAAGTGGGAGAGACAGACACCCGCTAGCCACCTTATGCAACTAGTCCATGTCAGTCGGTGGAACCAGTCTCACGTAAGCGTACGTGTAAGGTCGGTCTGGGCCGCTTCATCCCACGATGCCGCCCAATCAAGATAAGACTAGTAACGGCAAGTAAATAGACCTAGCTCATGATGCCACTGTTGGGGATCGTAGCAGAAATTAAAAAAATTTACGCATCACCAAGATCAATCTATGGAGTTTACTAGCAATGAGAGGGGAGGAGTGCATCTACATACCCTTGTAGATCGCGAGCGGAAGCGTTCAAGAGAACGGGGTTGATGGAGTCGTACTCGTTGTGATCCAAATCACCGATGATCCAAGCGCCGAACGGACGGAACCTCCGCGTTCAACACACGTACGGAGTGGTGATGTCTCCCACGCCTTGATTCAGCAAGGAGGAGGGAGAGGTTGAGGAAGAAGGCTCCAACAGCAGCACGACGCCGTGGTGGTGGTGGAGTGACAGTTCTTCGGCAGGGCTTCGCCAAGCACACGCGGAGGAGGAGAGGTGTTGGGGAGGGGAGGGGCTGCGCCTTGGATGTGGTGTTGCAGCCCTCCCCTCACCCCTCTATTTATAGGGAGAAGGGGGAAGGGGGCCGTCCCCTCTAGATGAGATCTAGAGGGGGGCGGCGGCCAAGGGGGGAGGTGGCTTGCCCCCCAAGCAAGGGGGGCGCCCCCTTTTAGGGTTAACCCCCAAACCCTAGGCGCATGGGCCCTAGGGGGGTTGGCGCCCAGCCCACTAAGGGCTGGTTACCTTCCACCTACCGCCCATAAGGCCCTCCGGGGCAGGTGGACCCTCCCGGTGGACCCCCAGAACCCCTCCGGTGGTCCCGGTACAATACCGATATACCCCCGAATATTTCCGGTGACCGTATGGTGACTTCCCATATATAAATCTTTACCACCGGACCATTCCGGAACTCCTCATGACGTCCAGGATCTCATCCGGGACTCCGAACAACATTCAGTGATCACATATAAACCTTCCTTATAACCCTAGCGTCATCAAACCTTAAGTGTGTAGACCCCACGGGTTCGGGAATCATGCAGACATGACCGAGACACCTCTCTAGCCAATAACCAACAGCGGGATCTGGATACCCATGTTGGCTCCCACATGTTCCACGATGGTCTCATCGGATGAACCACGATGTCGAGGATTCAAGCAATCCCGTATACAATTCCCTTTGTCAATCGGTACGTTACTTGCCCGAGATTCGATCGTCGGTATCCCAATACCTCGTTCAATCTCGTTACCGGCAAGTCACATTACTCGTTCCGTAATGCATGATCCCGTGACTAACTACTTAGTCACATTGAGCTCATTATGATGATGCAATACCGAGTGGGCCCAGAGATACCTCTCCGTCATACGGAGTGACAAATCCCAGTCTCGATCCGAGCCACCCAACAGACACTTTCGGAGATACCTGTAGTGCACCTTTATAGCCACCCAGTTACGTTGTGACGTTTGGTACACCCAAAGCATTCCTACGGTATCCGGGAGTTGCACGATCTCATGGTCTAAGGAAATGATATTTGACATTAGAAAAGCTTCAGCAAACGAACTACACGATCTAGTACTATGCTTAGGATTGGGTCTTGTCCATCACATCATTCTCCTAATGATGTGATCCCGTTATCAAAGACATCCAATGTCCATGGTCAGGAAACCGTAACCATCTATTGATCAACGAGCAAGTAAACTAGAGGCTCACTAGGGACATGTTATGGTCTATGTGTTCACACATGTATTACGATTTCCGGGTAACACAATTATAGCATGAACGATAGACAATTATCATGAACAAGGAAATATAATAATAACCGTTTTATTATTTCCAACAGGATGGTCAATCATCCACAGGCACTGGCGTAATGTTGCAAAGACCTTCAACATGAATGAAAGCTCAATATTCGTGTTCCGCTTCAGTAGTTTTCCAGATGAGATGCATCTGTCTATATACCGTCTATGATGCTAATTTTGAAAGGTTCTACATGTTGCATGTGAAAGTTGGTGCTGGTGCAGTTGTGTAATGGGGTAGCTGAGTGCTGAAGCTATATCATGTTGTACTCTGATGTATTTCAATTATGAAATTCTGCTTCCTTAATAAGGAAATGAAATATATTATGTGCTTAATATGAATGTCAATTAGATTAATAAATGGAGTATTAATAATAGGGCAATTAGCCTGCTAATGGTGAATTAGCCTGCTAATTGGGTTTTGCTATTACAAACGGTTGTTGAAAAAATACAGTGGGCGATGATCTCAGGCAACGCACACAGTTTCTAGGAAAAAACCGTGTTGGATCAATGAACAATCACACACGACTTTCTCTTGAAAACTGTTTGCGTTAGGCCACCTTGCACAAACGTTTACCACATAAAAACTGTGTGTGATGGACAGCCTTTGCCACACAGTTTCTTCTACGGACCTTGTGGGATACATTCAATAACGCAAACGATTTAACGGGAAAAATTGTGTGTGATATACCTGTGAACGGAACCGTTTTCCTTGGAGCGACTGTGTGGGATGTACATACGAACGGAAACATTTAGCGGGGACTGACTGTGTGGGATGTACTTGCGACCAGAAACAATTTTGTGAGTATAATTGTATTTTTTAGCTCTACTGTACGTATTTCTGTATTTGAGTGCTCGCCGGTCGCACACGACCTCATTTTGCCGAGTGTGTGCCAGGAGGGCATATCCCCGACGGTTTCTGGGTCGTGTGGGAAGGACACCCCTATCGCCCACACTCACTTGGCGACGGTTCCATATGCCGTCGCGGAAAGGGGTTAAAAACAGTTTGTTTAGGACCGACGCGTACTAGTGTAACCATCAACACTTGATGCTCCTTCTATATTTCTACCTCCGCAGCCTTTAGCATTGCGAAGAGCTCCGGAATTGTCTTATCCATCCCTTGCATATCATAGTTCATCATGAAGCTTTTGTAGCTTGGTGGTAGTGATTGAAGAACTCTGTCAATGACACTATCATCAGGAAGATTAACTCCCAGTTGATTCAAGTGGTTGTGGTTCCCAAACATTCTGAGTATATTTTCACTGACAGAACTATTCCAGTGTCCAAACACAACCTTCCAATATATCAATCTTTATGTCTCGACCATTTCGAGACTCCTCATGATGTCTGTGATCGCATCAGGGACTCCGAACAAACTACGGTACATCAAATCACACAACTCATAATACAAACCATCATCGAACATTAAGCGTGCGGACCCTACGGGTTCGAGAACTATGTAGACATGACCGAGACACATCTCCGGTCAATAACCAATAGCGGAACCTGGATGCTCATATTGGCTCCTACATATTCTACAGAGATCTTTATCGGTCAAACCGCATAACAACATACGTTGTTCCTTTGTCATCGGTATGTTACTTGCCCGAGATTCGATCGTCGGTATCATCATACCTAGTTCAATCTCGTTACCGGCAAGTCTCTTTACTCGTTTTGTAATGCATCATCCCGTAACTAACTCATTAGTCACCTTGCATGCAAGGCTTATAGTGATGTGCATTACCGAGAGGGACCAGAGATACCTCTCCGATACACGGAGTGACAAATCCTAATCTTGATCTATGCCAACTCAACAAACACCATCGGAGACACCTATAGAGCATCTTTATAATCACCCAGTTACGTTGTGACGTTTGATAGCACAGAAGGTGTTCCTCCGGTATTTGGGAGTTGCATAATCTCATAGTCAGAGGAACATGTATAAGTCGTGAAGAAAGCAATAACAATAAAACTAAACGTTCATTATGCTAAGCTAACGGATGGGTCTTGTCCATCACATCATTCTCTAATGATGTGATCCCGTTCATCAAATGACAACACATGTCTATGGTTAGGAAACTTAACCATCTTTGATTAACGAGCTAGTCAAGTAGAGGCATGCTAGGGACACTTTATGTTTGTCTATGTATCCACACATGTACTAAGTTTCTGGTTAATACAATTCTAGCATGAATAATAAACATTTATCATGATATAAGGAAATATAAATAACGACTTTATTATTGCCTCTAGGGCATATTTCCTTCACCGCATTGGGCGAGAATGGCGCTGGAGCGGGGCGATGCACCGTCGGACAAACTCCTTCACCACCATCGGCACCGTCACCCCGACCTTCTTCAACTTGGCCAGCCTGGACCAGACGTGGGCAAGCCGATGGTCGACGAGCTTCGCGTGCCCCCAGCCGGAGCTAGGCACCGCCGGCACTCATGGGAGCAGGAGCAGGGGGCTAAGCGTGCCGGCATCCACATACACCCACTGCTTCCGGAATCCCCTCACATCTGGGCAGAGCGTGAAGTCAATGCCCGAGCCAACCGTCACCGCTACGGCCTGGAAGGCCACGCACCCCGAGCGCTGGCGGGCATCGACTAGGTGGAGCGAGAAGAAATGGTGAAACAAGGCGACAGAGGGAGCAATGCCCACCATAGCCTCGCATAGGAAGGCGAAGACGGCAAGGAGGATGATGGATTGGGGGTCCAGATCCAGCGCCTGGATCTAGTAATGCGAGATTATGGCATTGAGGAAATCAGAGAAAGGGGGATCAGGCCAGCGAAGAAGGCATGAAGATGGATGGGGATCTCGGTGGCTTCCATGTCGACCAAATCCGAGGAGGCGGGCCAAGCCATCGTTTCTTTCCATTCGTTGGAATCGGCGGCAAGGGCTGCCCGGACCTTCGCCAACCCCTCCTGATTAATCACGTTGACGGCTCAAGAGCAGGTTCGAAGACTAGCAGAGATTCGACTGGGGCGCAGGCCTTCCCCTTCTTCTTCGACCACGGGGCCATGACAGTGCAAGAAGATTGGCACCGGCGTCGAGTCTGGGAGAAGAGCTGCGAGGTCGTGGGAAAGAGGAGGAGCCAGGGACAAGCACGGCGGGCAATGATGGCAAAGCTGTGCTAGCAACAGGCGGCCACCAAGACTAGCAGTTATTGAGGCTGCATGGGGAAGTGGGGGCGCCCACGTCCCATCAAGCACCACACGTCGACCAAGGCCGTAGGCAGTTTGGGCCCGTGGTGCTTCGCACTTGCCCTTTGGTTTCGCCTCGAAGCCAAGTTCAAGGGCGCCTTGCGCTCGGGGGCTACTATAAGCATTCTGGGAATGGGGGTACCCAGACTTGCCTCCCCGCGGCCCACGGCGTGGCTTCATCAACGGCCTGGTATGGCCCAGCTTTAGCAACAACAACTTAACACCCTCGCGAGGTGGGCAACACCAAGACCTCTAGAAGGAGCGGCCTCCTTAGGCTGGCTCATGAGGAGCGGAGATTTATATGCAAGCCTCACCTTGTGAGGTTCGGGTAATGTGAGCCATGATGACCAAGGCCAGGCGGGCGCCAGCACGCGCAGGACAGCAGTTTCCTCTTTGGTGCTAAGGAGGCAAGCGAAGGCGCGGAGTCCTGAGGAATTAGCCAAAGGATTCCATTCCTGTGCAACAAGTCCAAGACCGCCAGGACGGCAGGACGGAGGTCAGCACCGAGCCCACCGCGGTGTCACCACCAAAGGCTTTTGCAGGCGAAGACTACTTTTGTCGGGATAACATGTACTAATTGTCTCCCTTGAAATTTGGCCTTTGTGGGATCCCTTCCTGCCTTCATTTAGGAAGAGGATCAAGGCCACTATAAATAGGACCTAGCCACCACCACAGGGAGGGGGAACCCAACCGGAGGACCGAACCCCATCGGATTCATTCCATCCTCACCAGCTCACTCGAGAAAAAGAACACACCTCCTGAGGTTGTTCTCCCACTGTACTAGTTCATCCTCAGCACCACGAGGCCAATCCACCACAAAGCAGGAGTAGGGTTTTAAACCGCAAGGTGGCCCGAACCTGGGTAAACTGTTGTGTCCCGTTTCCTTCCCGTTCATCGAGCTAGGCCGTGAGATTGGCGACTAGGCAGACTGGGGATGTTAAGTTCTTGCAATGTCCAGTGTTCGAACCTCTCAAGGGTCTACGGAGCCCGAAATCTGACATTAACCATGTCAGAGCACGATCAACATGACCACGAAGGTCTATTTCCTGCAAGCAAAGAAAGAACAAGCAAGAAACTGAAATTGCAATCTGGATATTGCGGATAAAAGATGAAAGCTTTATCGATGAAAGTGTGGTTCTGTGATGTCTTGGTCTGGTCGTTGAACACAAACGAAGTACGCGAAGTTGCAGCTATGGCGAACTTTTACTCTGAACAAAACCCAAATCAAAACGATGCCTTAAGGGCTATATTTATAGGGGAAAAGAGAGGGGATTTCGTCCACCCTTGGCAAGGCGGGACTAAAATACCTCCCGGTTCGTTTCCCCTACAATATGGACTCTAAAAATAGCCTATGAAGTAGTATTTCGAAATTACATGGGCCTAGCCCAAAAATAAGGTGGCGCAGCACCAGTAATAAGCTATGGACGAAATTTATAAAAGCCCATCTTGTATATTTTGTCCATCTTTTTGTATGTCATCATGGTGGCTTCAAAGTGTGGAAATCTCCATTAAAAACTCCGTTCTTGTTCTCTTCGCACGCGCCTTCGTCTTCATGCTTGATAATGCTCCTATGTTCATCCTTCTTGTCCATGCTAGGCCCTTAAAATGTAAGCAACAAAAATGCATCGAAGATAGGCAGCATCATATTCTCATGAACTTCTGAAACATTACCAAGAAACGAAAGTACCTAAGAATATAACTAGCGTGCGCGATCTATACTAATCGATCCAATAGGTATAGTAGTAGGGGCTGTGGGTGTAACTATGGCCTCCATGTCCTCATCATCGCGTCCACTTAGTCTCCTACCTCCCCAAGCCTATATAATTCGTACCTAGGGTTATGTTTAGGGTTAGCAAAGTATATGTGAGATATTTGAGAGCTTTGCTCCTTCTACCACTGCATTGGAGATCTTGGCCTCTTAGGAGAGGATCCACTGGTGGATTTCAAGACCTCCTCTTGGAGAACACTACCATCAAGACCTCATCTCTTAGGAGTGGGAAGAACTCTACCTAGGGCTTGTTTCCTTTGATTGTGCTTGTAATCTTGTGGATCTATGTTTTTCCTATTCTAGTGGATGTGTGATTGGATAATGTTGGAGTGAATTCCTCTTTGTGTTCTTGGCGTTCATCCTCTTTCCCCCTCCAAGTGTGAAAATATCCATCTTAGGTTTCTACCCTATAACAAATCGCGTATGCGTTCGTGAGTGTTTTTTTAGGGGGGGGGGTGGGGTGATTTCGTGAGTGTATTTGTGGGAATATGTGTCGATGATATCTCGAAAAAAATGTGACACATACAATGTGTGTGAAATAGAGGCCTAGATATATCATATATAGAGGGGGAGATCCACGAGAAGAGAGGGAGGGATAATAGGCGTGAGATATAGATAAAATTGAAGAGAGGATCAAGTGTGTGGATGCAAGATCGATGAAGAGAGCCATCGAAATTGTGTGTGTGCGCATCGTAGATATAGGGCGATTGACCTACCGGAACATCAGAATGGAGAGGGAAAGTTTGTGTGTGGCAGGGAGACATGACCGGAGCACTCGATGTATCGGTGTGTGTGGGGTGGAGTGGGGGAGGTAGAGACTTAACTAGAGAGGTAGATTGACACATATGTATATGTGTGGAGAAGGAGAGACCTAGCTATGTCTTGATGGAGATCGATCGACATCCATATATAACTGTAGGAAGGGAAATAGAACTACTGCAGGATGCTACTAACGCGACACTACGATCAAAGACCCTTCGACGAAACTGTGTGCGATGCCATAATCGCAAATGGTGGTGTAAAAAAACCGTCAAAAAAGGTGCAAAATGTTCACGATGGCAGAGCCATCAAATACGGTTCAGATTTTAGTTGCGTGTGCGATGAAGGGCATACGGTTCAGTTCAATTAACTGTTTGCGATGAGGAGGAACAAAAGAAATGGGCAGCCAGATGGAGGTGTGTGCGATATAAAACATACGGTTCACTCGGATGAACTATTTGTGATTAGGCAACACAAAAGAAACGGTTAGCCAGATGAAGGTGTGTGCGATATACGACATGCGGTTCACTCGGATGAACTGTTTGCGTTGAGACATGAGAACAGAAACGGTTCAACTTAACAAGATGTGTGTGATACGCAGCAAACAGGTCTGTAATCAGAAATGTGTGTGAAGACCGATAATAACACAGACGGTCGCTGCTAATAAGACGTGTGTGTTGTGTGATGGGATTGCATACAGAACAACAACATATATATCTATACACATTTATAAGGACATGCTTGCATAACCAAATAAAACATCCACTTACATAGGTGGCTACTACAACCATGGCATTTGCACATGCCAAATTAAACTATTACATGCATAATTACATAGGTGTCTACTACACACATGACATTTCCACACACCAATAAAGTAAACTATATATTACATAAATCATTAACTAGCATAAACGATCATCTGATCATCATCTACTTCTTGTGACGCTTGCTCTTCTTGTGGCTCGATCCGGGCTCGTCGATTTGGGTAACGAGGCACTTCCTCATGTCAACGATCCGCCTGTGCATCTTGTAGCACGTGTACACGCTCTTGGCTGCGAACCTGAGGTGAGGTTCATCCACTTGCCGCATCCAGGCCCTGTGCCAGGATAGGGGACTTGTTCTCTGGGCATCCTGCTTCACCTTTTCGTAGTAGGGGTCGATGATGGCTGAGGCGAGTTCGACCAGGGAGTCCTTCATGCTGCCCCAGACCCTGTAGTGGTCACAGATTTCGACAAGGTTCTTGCAATCCAAGCCCGTAACACTGAGCGCGTTTACATCGTCTTTGGTTTCCACCGTGGCAAACTTGTAGTCGGTGCTGTTGACAAACCTGTTGAAACGGTCGCACGGCTATGTGGCCATGCAGTAGTGGTAGATGAGGACATGATGGCGCACACACAACTGGGCGATGGCAACCTTCTGATCTATGCCGGGAAGACCGGCGGTGTACTGGAGGTCGATGCCGACCACCTTGTACTTGTCTCGAGCAAGCAACTGCTCCACGCTGTTGATGTAGTCGTCCACCACGGCCGGGTCGATGGTGTACACCACCAAGAGATCCGTCTCCCTCGCGTGGGTCTCCACTCTATGCTCGACGAACTCCATTGGAGCGCCGCTGGACATACCCTCTCTATGTGTCATCGTGGGTGTGCTTGTTGTGTTGTGGGGCACGATCGAAAGGTTGAAGATACTAAGGTTATAATGGCCGCGGGAATTAAAGGGGAAGCCGGATGGCCAGGAATATCGGGAGGCCCTGATGGTAGTTCTAATTTGCAGCGCGTAACTCCACAGTAATCATGCGGTGTGTTGTGAAGATAATATACAAACGATTGTTTAACTTGACAACAATCATGATTGTACATATTATTCAAATAGAGAAACGAATTCAAATTTAGTTCATAATGAAGCGGTATTATATATGTTTGGAATGCACTAAAATGTTCATTTGAGTAGCAGATTACATGCATTATAGATCTAGCGAAATATTTTAATTGAACATAACATGGATTCAAAGTTTTGAATGACATTTTTAGTAACTCATATAGTAAAACGGGACTAGACCCTCTTGTGTGGTGCAAATTGATTTCTTTTCATTTTTATGCCGAGGAAGTGCGAACTGATTTGGTACAGTACACGTTAGGCCTGTCCCGCAAAATTTCAAGTCGTGTCTTGTTATCCCAAAATTTTAAGATATCTCTTTGTCTCATTGTGGTCCAAAAACTCCATCCATCTCAACCTGCGCCTTCCTATCCCAAAATTACAACGCGCACGAAAACTCCCACCTGCTGCATAATCCCAACACACAAAATTCCCGTGATATCCCTGAACCGAAAGAACCACATAGTACAAATCGGTGGGGGTACTTTTGTAACTTACCCCACATATCGGACAAGCGCATCCCTAAGCCATGGTACCCCCTCCCATCCGCTCCGCCCCTACCCCGTTCATGCACCGAGGCCGCAAAAACCCGTGAAGCCCCACACCCTTCTCTATCCGCCACCTAGCCAGAGCCTCTTCCCCGAGGACATCGTTCACTGCAACATCTCGACGTCCCTCATGCACCGCACCAGATGAGGATCCGTCATTGATTTCATCGTCCCGCTGGTTCAGCCAACCCCGTCCTCCACCTCCAAGGACCTACCCCAACGTCCACCTCATCTATCGCGCCACCTCCATTCCCAAAGTGTCGTCTTCATCTGCACCACCGAAAGAGCAGCACCATCACCGATTCCTCGGATGAAGCTAAGGCCTAATCGGTGTCGTCGAAGAGGTTCTACACTAAACGCTGCATTTTCTTCTTGATTCGTGCTCACGGTGCTACCGGCGCTTGGTCCCAAGCCGCCATGGCGAGCCTCCATCTACGGCGGCGCGGTTGGCCACTTCCTTTACGGCGCCTCTCCCTGAGCGGTGACATCCACATCAGTAGGAGCTGCTGCTGCTGCTTTGGCTCTCGCTCGCGCTGCTGGTCTGCTCTTGGTCTCAGTCCCCTGCCTGGTCTACTCTTGCTCTTGCTCGCGCTGCTGCTCTTGCTCTTGCTCTATCTTTTGCTCTTGCTCTTGCTTGCGCTGCTGCTCTTCTCTTGCTCGCATTGCGGCTGGACCAGCAGCAGATCCAGCTCTCGCTCGAGCCCCTGCAGCTGCTACCCGAGATGCTACTACACGACCAACGGCCCCTGCTGTCGCACGCGCTGCTACTCTGGGCACTGCTGCTACTGCTTTTCTGCTACTAGTGCATTCAGTTTCGATAGTAAAATTCTGTTTTGACAGCAAAATTCAGTTTCAACAGTAAAATTCGGTGATGACAGTTAACTTTAGTTTCGACAGTTAAGTTCAATGATGAGCAGCTGATGTATTTAACATCTAGCACTTTTTTTGTTATGTATTTTACATCATCTATTGGAAATTCTATAAGAATACCACTTCAGGTTAATGTTGTCTCTCTTGTCCTGCTTCAGCCTCGCCGTCATACACCTCACTGGAGCTGCTCCAATGATGAAACCCTCCATCACAGCGGAGCAATACCCTCGGCTCCATCTCCAGATGCCTAAGATCTTCTTCCCCTCCTCCGAAAGCCACATCAGTCGCAACATCCTCAGCGATGAACCAAACGATGCTGATATCGACATGCCTTCGCCAAAGAGGTTGTACACTTGTTGCATCACTTTTTTACTCTACATGTCATATATATTGTCCACAGGGAACACATAGTAATGTGAAATACGATTAGTTTCTCCTACTATATGACAAGTAGTGAGGTACGAGGCAACTTAGCTATCCGTGATGGACTCTCCCGAAAGCCATCATTATTCATTTCTGCGCGTTTGAGTTGTGCATGTGTAGATGGGCCTAGAGTTGGTCTTGTAGGGAAGTGGCCTTGGTCTAAAGTAGTAGAAGTATCACAAAAACATTTTTGGAGTCTACGCTTTTGCCTGTTCAATCCTACATACTAGAATCATTAGTGATTGAAAGGAAAAGTGAAGGAAAAACATAGGAATTGGAAAGTTTCCTATGGTACTACTATTCATGCATTTGGTTCAAAGGAATGGAACAAAGGAAAACTATAGGATTTGTTCCTTTAGTGTCCCTTTCAAAGAATAACTGTAGGAGTTTTAATATCCACTTGGCCCTCCTTCTCAAATTCCTATTCATGAAGAAGAAGACTAAGTGATAGTAGCATAAAAGCATTATAACTGTACATTTTCTTGTGGTTTGACTTAATTTGACCATGCTTCTTTGCATTCTTGTGACCTTCGAATTCCTGTGAACCAAACACCCATATTGACAGAAATCCTGTGATTTTAAATTCTCTGTTTTGCACGTGCATTCCTATCATATTCTTGTGTATTTCCTATCCCTGCATTGGTAGAATCTACCAATTCAAACGAGGCCTTACAGAATTACTTCGGTTACTGATAGTTGTAAAAGAAAACCTTGTGTGGTTTGTCCCTCTCTTGTCGCATCGTCGTCCACCCCAGCTCAGGTGCTCCAACGACGGAAGGGTCAACCGCAATAGAGATCCTCCCTCCAGACTTTCTTTTGCCGCCTCCGATCTTCTTCCTCGCTGACGGCAGCCATGACAACTGCATTAACCATCATCAACTGAGCAGGTGACCTTGAGGACTACACGGGTCCGCAAGAGAGGTCGCACCCTTTCGTGTCTACTTACGTAATGCATCGCTTAATATGACATGCTACTTTATCGTCCTATTAAGCGATTAGACTCCGAGTCAGCTCCAAACTAATGCTCAAACTTGAGTTTTTAAATGGTTGTGGGGTACATATTGGGGCCGCAATCAGTAGTATATGTCTACTATGTGGTTAATCTCTGGTGTCTACTATGAGTTTCATGTTGGGTGGGAAACAAACAGTAAAGAAGCCATTATCTATATTTTTTAACTGAAGCTATTATCTGCCTGCTTTCATTAGTTTTGGGTCTATCCATAGGTTGGTAGCATCACTCGGGATTTCTGTATGCACTCCATACATAATCTCGCTATGTTTTATTCCTATGCATGTCAGTTATTGTACACAATGGTACTGAACATGTAGAGCAAAAGAGACGAGCCTTACATGGCAATAAAATTTCATGCAGACGTCGCTCCATGGTGTGCGCAAAGGCAGCCCCCTTCCCCCCATTTCATATGGTAATCATGAGGAAGATAATTGTTCTGAGGGAGATTTAGAAGGGGAAGACCACTCCTATTTATCCCCTGAGGACTTTGCTCTAACTTGGCATGCTGATGTTGGTCATATGATGCATATGGTGGCTTGCATTACTTACTTTATACATCAAATATGGCATCTTCTTAGTTTAGTAAATGCCATATGTTTAGTTTCTATATCGTATATGTGAATTACGCAACGCCATCTTGTTTAGCCAGGCATCATATATGTGAATTCTGCAATGCCATCCTGCTGAGCCAGTCATCTTATATGTGAATTATATCACGCCATCCATTTTTCATTATGTATTACATTTGTCAACCAAGTTAGCACATTCAACTGCTCTTCTTGTGCATCAGCCATTTGACACGGTGATGGAAAAATCTGGAGTGAAAACAAGGTCTTTATAACACACAGTGCTATCTGACGAAGCCATATCTTGCTGGTTACGGATAGCTCCTCAGAGGATGATTCAGAGATAGCTGACCAATCCTATCCCCCCGAGGTGTATGCTCTAACTTGGTAGGGTTATGTTGTTGCTCATATTGTGCGTATGGTGTATTGCATTGTTATGCCATTTGCTTACTTTAGACATGCTTTGTGTGAATGCCACCTGCTTAGTGTCTAATTACCATATATGTGAATTGTGCAATTCCATCTTGATGCAAGACATTATAGATGTGAATTTGTAATGACCCAAACCTCATAAGATTCGTTGTCTCCGTGCTTACCGTGCTAGTCCCTGGATCGACTCGCTAGCACACACAGTACATATGAATACCAAATAACAAGTGCATCATTTACTACAATGTATGATCCATAAATTATAATGTATTGGAAACTGAGTAGCACATAGCTAGATCTATTCAATAGTAACAGCGGAAAGGTAGCATAATAAACGATGAGTCCCATCAATGCCCATGGTGAAAATGATGAGTGAAGACTCGCGACCCTACTGTATCTCACTGGTCATCTGAAAATCCTGCAACATGATAAGTTGTGGCCACAAGGGCCAATACATTGAATGTATTGGCAAATCAAACAATAAGATATAGCAAACCTACATCCGAAAGCAATGTATGATAAGTAAAACACTCAAGTTAGTTTGGAGAAGAAGTTTTCACCTACCTCCACTAACTAAACTTAAAACCGCCTCTAACTTATTCGCCCAAGATAACCACAAAGATTCTAAGTAAACATGACAAGAACTTCAGAACTCTCTCAAGTGTGCTCTCTCAGTGGCTCATTCTATAGGAACAATAGAGCGCTTTGCCAAGGACGCATTCACCTGATTTAAGTTCCAAAAACTATACCTCGCCTCAAGTGCCCTCTGTCAATGGCGCATTCTCTAGGGACAATAGAGCGCTCTGCTAGTGATGCATTCGACTGGTTAATAATCCCGAGCCTACGGCTATAAACACTCACCACTTTCATTGATCACTCGACATGGGATACACGTATCATGCCAAACATACGTCATAGCATTAAAACTACACATGCATAGCAGAATATAGGATGAGCAAAATCAGAAGTGCAAACTTGCCTTAAGTCGATGAAGTAATAATTATGCTAGAAAAGTCGGACGACGGTCCTTCAGTATGGATCACTAGTTAAAAAAATGTTTGTTCGCAACAGATGATATGAGTTGATGCGCCTCGTCAAACGGAACATGAAAACCATCCGCGGTTTCACCGAAAGATCACCAAAAGTGCATCGTTTGTGACGGTTTAGATAGCACCGGTGTAGGTTGACTCGAACTATATAGATCCAACTACCCAAAACAGAAAAGTTTCAACATGAATATTGTGTGGACAAATGTGTTGCAGCTGCCGGTAAAAGTAATTTGAAAAAGAATAAACAAGTGCAACAAAGTTGTGCAAGAATACCTCTCAACTAGATTGCTAAATTGGAGATGTACGGAGCCTGGATTTCTTTCTCTGAATGGATTCATCTCAACGAAAGGAAAAAAATTCATGTTGAAATATCCACAATCCGACAAAGTCTTCCAGGTTGGTTTGACGAATCAACAAGGTATTGTCCGAAGTTTCTTGTCTTGCAGTGGCTAAGGGATCAAGATCAATCTAAGCCGAGAGAACGAAAGAGAAAGGCGATTCTTTGCGAAAAAGAGGGCAGCCAAGGCTTCCTTGTGCTATTTGTATATGGAAAGGACTTGAGGCCTACGAAAGGAAACAGGGGTGTGTCGTGTTCATATTGAACACGAACGTACAGGCAAACAAACAGGTTTTCATATTGAGGCAATGTACGTGAAGATGACTAGATCGTGTGCTCATTTGGCTGAAAGCAAGGTGGCCCAAGGTGAAAGAAAAGAGAAAAAAGACAACATAGTGGGTTTGGCCCAGTTTAAGGAGAGAGAGAGAGAGAGAGGCATGCATGTGTTGCGCTGCTGGGCTCTACGCTGGTTATCTTACGCGCCAGGGCGAGAAATAACAAATGTGTCATGCGATGAACAATAATATTTAGCAGATAAATAGTAATTTATATAGAATGCTCTTAGATAAAAAAGACCATTTAAGATACAAGAAACATCAAAACATACGTAAAATATAAATATATTTTTAATAAAAAATAGAACATTTTTCCAGACAAAAAATTGCATAAACTATACATAACATTTTATAAAATTATTTTTGGCTTTGTAAATGTTCCCTAAAATATATTGAACTCCCAATTAAATATCCAAAATTAAAATGAATATGCGAGAAGGTCCTTTTATACTTTCTAATTTAATAATCATCTAACTCCAAAAAAAATCTTAACAAAATTGAGCAAGGTGCAAGCAACATAAGCAAGTTTAAAGCAATTCTATTAACATTCCAAATTTGAAATTTAGGATGTTATAAATCCACTCCCCCTTAAAATGGATCTCGTCCTAGAGATTCTCATTGTCTAGCAATGGTTAAAGTAGGGTGCACTTAAAAACATCCATATTCGAAAGTCTCATGCTTGCTCCAATAGTTCTAGTTGACGGCATCATTTTCTAGGTTTAGCATACATAGGATATGGACAGAATAAAGGCCTAAGGAAAACACTACCCACAAGCATATGATACAAGAAACTCCAATACAAAGCCAAACACTCGATTCACACAAAATCACGAGAACAATTTCAAGGTAGTCACATCTGGTCAATCACACTGACATGGCCTCTTGATCCTGGTTGTGTGTGTAGTCCCCAGGATATGATTTATTACTTCTCTGCTAAATATTTCCCCGCTAATAAGAAACAAGCTGCTTTAAGGGAAATATATAATTTTGTGCAAATTGAAGAAGAGACTCTCCCACAAGCTTGGGGGAGGCTTCTCCAATTACTTAATGCTTTGCCTGATCATCCTCTCAAGAAAAATGAAATATTAGATATCTTTTATAATGGACTAACCGATGCTTCCAGAGACCACCTGGATAGTTGTGCTGGTTGTGTATTCAAGGAAAGAACTGTTGATCAAGCTGAATTGCTATTGAATAATATGTTGACTAATGAAAGTAATTGGACACTTCCTGAACCAACTCCTAAGCCAACTCCGAAGAAAAGGAGTATTCTATTTCTCAGTCCTGAAGACATGCAAGAGGCAAAGAAATCTATGAAAGAAAAGTGTATTAAAGCTAAAGATGTTAAGAATTTACCACCTATTGAAGAAATACATGGTCTTAATTTGCCGCCTGTTAAAGAAATACATGGTCTTGATAACCCGACACAGGTAGTAAAGGTAAATTCTCTCTATAGATTTGATGAAGGTGATATTCCTCGCGATAAGTCTGCTAGCCAATGCTTAGATGAATTTGATAATTTTATTGTTAAACAAGAAAACTCCAATGCTTATGTTGGTAGACAATTGAAACACAATGCTTATATGATTGAACACTTGAGTGATTATATGTCTAGTGTTAAAGGTGAACTTAAACTTATTAGTAAACATGCTTCTATGGTTACCACTCAAGTAGAACAAGTGCTTAAAGCTCAAAATGACTTGCTCAATGAATTAAATAATAATAAAAAGGATAATGTTGTTAGAGTTATGACTAGAGGAGGTAAAATGACTCGGGAACCTTTGTATCCTGAAGGTCACCCAAAGAGAATTGAGCAAGATTCTCAGAGAACTAATGTTGATGCACCTAGTCCTTCTAAGAAGAAGAAAAAGAAAAATGATAGGACTTTGCATGCTTCTAGTGAACCCGTTGTTGACACACCTGAGAATCCTAACGATATTTCTATTTCTGATGCTAAAACACAATCTGGTGATGAACATGAACCTAGTGATAATGTTAATGATGATGTTCATGTTGATGCTCAACCTAGCAATAACAATGATGTAGAAATTGAACCTGCTGTTGAGCTTGATAACCCACAATCAAAGAATCAACGTTATGATAAAAGAGACTTTGTTTATAGGAAGCACGGTAAAGAGAAAGAACCGTGGGTTCAGAAACCCATGCCTTTTCCACCTAAACCATCCAAGAAAAAGGGTGATGAGGATTTTGAGCGCTTTGCTGACATGGTTAGACCTATCTTTTTGCGTATGCGTTTGACTAGTATGCTTAAAATGAATCCTTATGCTAAGTACATGAAAGATATTGTTACAAATAAAAGAAAGATACCGGAAGCTGAAATTTCCACCATGCTTGCTAATTATACTTTTAAAGGTGGAATACCTAAGAAACTTGGAGATCCAGGAGTACCAACTATACCACGCGCACCCGCACTCCCCCTGTTCACACATGCTCGCGCACACACGCTTGCGATGCCCATAGCCCAGCATGGACCTGCACCCCCGCGTGCACCCTGCCTGCTTGCGTCGCCCGCTCGCCGTGTCGTGCCACACACGAGACGAGCATGAGCTCGTGCTCGAGCGTGTGCATGCGTGCAACCGCAAGCACACTCCATTGCCACTCCCGCACGCCCGCCGCCACCTACGAATCCCCCTCGTGCCGCCGTTGATCGCCGGCGATCACGCCGTCTCCTCTGACTCCGTAGAAGAAACCAAGCCAGGGCCTTGGACTATATATAGCAGGTCGACCGCACCTTTCTCCAACCCCCCCCCAGCTTAGCCAAGTGGTTCAGCCTCTCCCGCTCACCCTGCAGACCAGGGTTCGAATCACGCCGGGTACACGCATAAATCCCCGCCTTTTGTTGCCACTTCTAACACTCGCTGACAGGTAGACCCCACTGTTCATACTCACACACACACACCATGGCCCACCAGTCAGCCTCTCAGCGCCCTCCACCTTTTTTTTTTATTATCCCAGCGAATTTCCGTTTTTGGAAAGATGCCTTATTCCATTTCTGGTAAATTCCAATTCTGGACATTCCATCTTAGGAATTGCCTAATTTGGTTACATCCTTTTTAGGCAGGTTCCAACTTATAGCATTTTCATGATTTTTCTATATGAACCCCTAACATATTATATATGTTTTTGGGGTAGAAAAATCCCACCAATCTAGTGGTGGCATTAGTTTCGGCATTTGAGCAAGTTCATGAACATGTCATTTTACACCATGTTGCTATTTTGTCTTTTATGTGTATATTCATGCAAATATGCTATGTGGTTGTTTTGCACATGGATAGCTTCATCTTCATGCCTACTACATGCTAGATTTTACTACTTTCCATGACATGCTTTATAATGAGTTAAACAAGCTTGCAAAGTTGCTATCATGAATCTTTTTTCTGCCATGACATGAATTCTACCAAGTCTGAAATCTGTTCATATCACTTGCCATATTTGCATTGATGTGTTCATCTTTTATGTGGGCTTTTGGATCAAGCTCAGCAAGGAGTTTGTTCATTGCTTTTAGTACTAGCATGCCATGCTCAAGTTTTCCATGATAGGTTACTGTAACATGTATTTTATTGGCTCTAAACATTGCAACTTGATGCTGTTTCTGCCATGCTCAGTGAATTTCTGCTAAGTCTGTTAAACTGTTATTATTTGCATTTTGACATGCTGTTTTAGTTATGTTCTAATGGTTTCTAGCAGTAGCTCACTGTTCATGATTTGTAGAGCTTCACCTGTACTTCACTGCCATGTATTTTGTTTTCATGTTTGGGTGTTGTAGCATATTTAATGTATGCATCGAAGTGGTCATGTTGCTATTTTAACAGATTGCATTACATCTTGTTTTGCTTGTCATTTGCATACCGTGCATCCGTTTCCTGTGATCTTCATATCGATTTCATTCGAAATCTTTCAATCTTTCCAGTGGCATGCTTGGGTTACCAAGATTCTGCCCATATCCTTCTTGACTCCACCGTTTTCCTTCTCGTTGTCTGTCCCCTTCGTTCCGGTAGAACCGTAACTCCGTGTCTACCGTTCTTCTTACGCATCCTTGTAGTCCTGCATGTAGAACTTGTTCTTGCCATGAGTGGTTGTTTATTGTATGCTTGTATTTTCTTTGGGTAGTTCCGGGAGACGAGTTTGAGTACGAGGACCCTGTCGAGTACGTTTCCGAGGAGCAAGCTTTCGACAACCCTGAAAACATTGCAGGCAAGATGATCATTACCCCCGATATCACTTCTATATTTGCTTGCTAGTTGTTCATTCTGTCGCTATGCCGCGCTACCTACCACTTGTTTATCAAGCCTCCCTTATTGCCATGTCAAGCCTCTAACCCACCTTCCTAGCAAACCGTTGTTTGGCTATGTTACCGCTTTTGCTCAGCCCGTCTTATAGCGTTGCTAGTGGCAGGTGCAGTGCAGGTTGTTCCATGTCGGAATATGGATATGTTGGGATATCACAATATTATATTATGTTTAATTAATGCACCTATATACTTGGCAAATGGTGGAAGGCTTGGCCTTTTGCTCGGTGTTTTGTTCCACTCTTGCCGCCCTAGTTTCCGTCATACCGGTGTTATGTTCCTTGATTTTGCGTTCTTTACGCGGTTGGGGTTATGGGACCCCCTTGACAATTCGCTTTGAATAAAATTCCTCCAGCAAGGCCCAACATTGGTTTCCTTTTGCCTAATAAGAACTAATGTTTGCATAGGGAGTAATTAACCCGAGGATTACTAATCAACCCCCGGGCCAATGCTCCTCATGAGTGTTGGTCCAAACCGGGAAGACTACGGGGCCGCCTCGGGGAAACCCGAGGTATTTGGTATATACCTGTAGGCTGACCCATCCGGATGTGGCTTGAGACGAGATACACGCGACTACTATCAAGGTGTCGGCACGCCGGGAGGTCTTGCTGGACTTGTTTTACCATTGTCGAAATGTCTTGTAACCGGGATCCGAGTCTGATCGGGTTGTTCCGGGAGAAGGAATATCCTTCGTTGATCGTGAGAGCTTGTGATGGGCTAAGTTGGGACACCCCTGCAGGGTTTAAACTTTCGAGAGCCGTGCCCGCGGTTATGTGGCAGATGGGAATTTGTTAATATCTGGTTGTAGACAACTTGACACTTGACTTCATTAAAATGCGCCAACCGCGTGTGTAACCGTGATGGTCTCTTTTCGATGAGGTTTGGGAAGTGAACACAGTTGGGTTATGATTGTACGTAAGTAGTTCAGGATCACTTCTTGATCACTTCTAGCTCTACGTCTGTTGCGTAGTTTCTCATCTTACTCTTGTACTCGTATGTTAGCCACCATATATGCTTAGTGCTTGCTACAGCTCCGCCATATATCCACACCTTACCTTTAAGCTTAAATACTCTTGCTACCGCGGGTTTTCAGATTGCTGAGTCCTCGTGGCTCACAGATACTACAAACACGATTGTAGGTACTGACGAGGCTAATACAGGTGATGCCACTGAACTCAAGTGGGAGTTCAATGAGGACCTTGGCCGTTACTACGTTTCTTTTCCGGATGATCAGTAGTGGTGCCCAGTAGGGTCGATCGGGACTTAGCATGGGTGGTTGTCTTTTATTCCTTTGATTTCGTCCGTAGTCGGACTTTGTGTTCATCTTGAATGATTGTAACTTGATGATATTGTGTGACATTGTGGCGATTGTAAGCCGAAGCTCGTATTCTATCTATTCAGTACATGAGATGAGCAAAGATACAACCACTCTTGCGACCATTCCAATATGCGCTTATAATCCAAGTCGTGCCTCGACACGTATGGAGTATAGTCGCATATTGGGCGTTCCAGTTCGCCCTGCCGCGTCTTGCTGGCCCTGGTGGCGGTGATCAGGGGATCCCTATGCCGCTCTCTTCACCATCATCTTCGTTCGTGCCATCCCGATCTTTGTCAGGCTCCTTCCCATGGATCCTGACGGGGTCAGGGTTGGCTTCCGCCCAGGTGCTCCTTCTGCCCTCTTCACCTCCCACCATAGTTCCTAGGAGGAGAGGGACAATAAAGGTATTACAGGGCACTTATCTTTTTTTAGTCAAACATTTAGGCACTTGCCAAACTTTAGTCTAAATATGTAATCTATTTTATCCATGTTTATGCTCTGTAAGATTTGTACTTGCTTATCAGCATATTAATGAAAAATACAAGCCTTGCCGGGTACTTGTGCATCTCTCCTGTCCACGCGAAGAATGAACGCCTTTATACTCTTAAGTAAACAAGTTTCCTCGGTAAGCTATCTTGCCGGTGCCTTCCATTGTTGCCGCGGAGGCCAGGCCTTCCGGGCTTCCAAATAATGGAGAGGGACTAGCCCCTTGTCAACCTTTTTCTTGTCAAATGAAACTACAACCTTAATGACCGAAGCGATGTTCGGGTCAAAGGATGGGAGCAGAAATGCTTCGAAGGCGAAAAGGTTTCTCTATGCACAAGTTTCTTCTTACAAAGACATATATGGATAAAAGGAGAACTTATCTTTTTGGCTTGTTGGGGATCGATATGTAGGCTTGTTCCTTTTTCTTCCTTTCGAGATCGAGTCCGCGGAAAGAATCATGCAGTTAGTGCAGAGGGAAGCAGTAGCAACATATGATCTCATCTACATGCTCATGGAAACTTCATGTTTATGCATGCATGCATGCAAGTTTTAGGGGCCCCCCGGCGCTTCATTTATTTATCTGCTGCTCAAGGTCTGCGCCTGGCTTGGTCCAAAGGGTTACATGCAGCATCGGCAAGGCTTGTACAAAAGGGTGGCTGCTGGGGCAAGGGCCCGGCAGCCACACCTTACAGGTAGAACTTACGAAGATGCTCAATATTCCATGAGTTTTGCACCTTGATGCCATCTTCGGTCTCCAGACGTACTGTTCCAGGTCTGGTGACTCGTACTACCCGGTAAGGGCCTTCCCACTTCAGCGTCAACTTGTTGGAACCCTTGGCGGACTGAACACGCCTAAGGACAAGGTCGCCTTCCTCAAGACACCGGGCATGGACCCTCCGGCTGTGATAGCGACGCATGGCCTGCTCGAATTGTGCTGCACGTACAGTAGCCCGAAGACGGTTCTCCTCGAGTAGCACAGCGTCGTCACGCCGGTGCTGTTCTTGTGCTACTTCATCGTAGGCAAATACTCAAGGTGGCCCATATATGAGTTCCGTGGGGAGCATTGCTTCTGCCCCATAGACTAGGGAGAAGGGAGTCTGGCCGGTAGCTCGATTTGGTGTCGTATGGCGGGACGAAAGAACCATCGGCAGCTCGTCGGTCCATCGCCTGCCACAGTTCTGCAGCCTATCAAATGTTCTTGTCTTGAGTTCTCACAGCACTTCAGTGTTTGCCCTCTCAGCTTGCCCGTTGCTTCTGGGATGGGCAACAGAGGTGAATGAGACTTTGCTTCCGAGGGCATGAACGTATTGCGTGAAGTTACGGCTTGTGAATTGGGTGCCATTGTCAGTGATGACTCTTGCGGGTACTCCAAAATGGCACACCAATCTCTTCAAGAACTTGATAGCTATCTATGCGGTCACCTTCCTCATGGGCTCCACCTCCGACCACTTTGTAAATATGTCGATTGCAACATAAAAGAATTCAAAGCCCCCGGTAGCATGGGGGAAGTGGCCCAAGATGTCGAGCCCCCAGACCGAAAATGGCCATGACAAAGAGGTCATCTGGAGAGCTTGAGCGGGCTGATGGATATTTTTGGAGTGGAACTGGAGGCTTCACATCTGGTGACTAGCTCAGTTGCATCTTGGAGTGCCGAGGGCCAGTAGAAACCTTGCCGGAAAGCTTTCCCAACCAAGGCTCTTCATCCAATATGAGAGCCGCACGTGCCCTTGTGTATTTCTGCCAATAGTTCCTTTCCTTCTTCCCGGCAAATGCACTTCAGTTTGACACTGCTAGGCCTCCTTCTGTATAGTGTGTCATAGACAAACTGATACAAACTGGCCGTCCGGGTTACTCTTTCGGCTTTTCCTTGCTCTTCGGGGAGTTCTCGAGGTTGGAGGTAGTGGACGATGTGTTGTGCCCAAGTTGGAGCATGCGGCTCGACAACTAGAATCAATGGCACCTCCTCACTCGTGGAGAGCTTGCCTCGACCACAAAGAGCTAGGGTCCTATGGAAGAGCGCGGCTCGCCAAGCGTGGTGGAGTCATTCCCGGCAGCCCCCTTACCGGGGACCTTTGAAGGTACTACCAGTGAGGGCTTCCCGGAGTCTAGCTTCCTCCTCTTCTTAGCTATTGCCAATGGGGATATGGATGGCTGAGTCCAAAGGAGGACAAAGGTTCCAGGTTCCACAGGGAGCTTTTGTGCGGCACACTTTGACAGATAATCAGTAGTGTTGTTCTCTGCACGTGGTACATTCTATGTTTGCAACCCGTCAAAGTGCTCCTCCAACTTCCTCACTCCTTCAACTTATGCCTCCATCAACGGGCTCTGGTAACCCTTGTTGAGTTGTCTCACCACAAGCTGTGAATCTCCACAGATGATCAGCTTCTTAATCCCCAACTCTGTCGCAATCCTGAGCCCATAAAGGAGCCCTTCATACTCTCCAGTGTTGTTGGTAGCCCTTTCCCAGGGAAAGTGCATTTGGACTACATAGTGCGACGAAGAGCATGCCAGCCCCCGCACCCTGTAGTGAGAGAGCACCATCAAAATACATGATCCACTCTTGGGGCGCTTCCTTGCCGAGAATGACTGTTTCATCGTCTCTTAATCTGGAGTTGGTGTCCATTCTGCAATAAACTCCGCCAGTGCTCTGCTCTGAATGGTTGAGGTGCTTTCGTACATCAGTCCAAAGCTTAATAATTCCAGTGCCCATTCAACTATCTTGCCGGTGGCTTCAGGGTTCCTCAATATCCGTTGCAGAGGAAAACGGGTGACAACTGTGATCTCGTGGACTTGGAAGTAGTGGCGCAGCTTCCTCGAGGCCATGATGAGGCCGAAGATCAATTTCTATACCCCAGAGTACCTTGATCTAGCCCCCTGTAATAGGAACCTAACAAAGTAAACTGGTCGCTACACTACCATCTTCCTTGCCAAGGTCTTGGAATTGCCTTCACTATCTTGCCCTTCTTTCTCTTGATCCGCGCTCAATCCTGCTACAGGGGAGGGCAGTAGCTACAGCTGCTCTTTCTTCCACTTCCTGTTGTGCCACCAGGGCTGCACTAACCACTTGATTAGTCGATGCTAGATATAGCAGTAACGCCTCTTGTGGTTTGGGAGCGACCAAGGTGGGAACAGAGGAAAGCTAGGTTTTTAAGTCTTGTAGTGCTGCTTCTATCTCCAGGGTCCACTTCACGGGCCCTGCCTTCTTCAAAAATTTGAAGAGCAGTAGGGCGTGCTCGATAGACTTGGAGATGAAACTACTCAGCGCGGCAACACATCCAGTTAAACGCCTCACATCCTTTACTGTCCTGGGTGCTTGAATCTGCTCAATTGCTCTGATCTTGTCGGGGCTGGCCTCTATCCCTCGGTGAGACACAGATAAGCCAAGTAGCTTGCCGGAGGGAACGCCAAACAAACACTTCTCTGGATTAAGCTTCAGGTTGGTATTGCGTAGATTTGCAAAGGTTTCTTCCAAATATTGAATGAGAGTTGATTTGTCCTTGGTCTTCACCACAATGGCATCCATGTAAGCATCAATATTCCTATGCAGCTGAGGCTCGAAACCAATCTGCATGGCTCTTGCAAAGGTGCATCCGGCGCTTTTTAACCTGAAGTGCGTTCGTACAAAACAGTACATGCCACATGGGGTTATAAACACGGTCTTCTCCTCGTCTTCCTTGCACATAAATATCTGGTGGTATCTGGAGTAGGCATCCAAGAAGGAAAGCATGTCACATACGGAGGTGGAATCCATAATCTGATCAATGCGCAACAAAGGGGAATGGGTCCTTCGGGCATGCTTTATTCAGATATGTGAAATCTATGCAAAGCCTCCATTTCCCATTCGCCTTGCGCACCACCACTAGATTCACCAACCATGTTGGATGCAGCACTCCTCTGACCAAACCAGCAGCTTCAAGTTTCTTGACTTCTTCGGCAATGAATTGCCGCCGCTCCAAAGCTTGCTTTCGGACCTTCTGCTTGATGGGCCGGGCATGGGGGCTGACAGAAGGTGGTGCTCGATTACCTCCCTGGGAACGCTGGGGATGTCAGATGGTTGGCAAGCAAACACATCGACATTTGCCCATAGTAAGGAAACGAGCGCGCTTGCCTATTTGTCATCAAGGGTGGAGCTGATAGTGAACGTACCATCAGCGCCAAGCAGCCCTGCCGGGACCTTCTTCATAGCAGGTGTACCAACCTTTAATCTCTTGCTATTGGAACTTTCCAGCAAGTCATCGACATGCACATGGCACTATGAAGAGGTGCACCTCCCGGATTCCTTGTTGGTATCCTTGCTAGCTTTTCTCCTTTGCTTGTTTTCCTTGGCGGGGACTGTGGCTTCCGCAGCCTCGGCAGCGACCGCCTCCCAATACATCTTGTCTATGCATATAATTGCGTCCTTCTTATCTGACGGGATGGAAATAACGCCCATTGGTCCTGGCATCGTCAAAGTGTTGTAGGCATAGTGGGATGCCGCCATGAATTTTGCCAAGGCAGGTCATCCAAGTATCCCATTGTACGACAATGGTAGTTCAACGACACTGAACACAATCTTTTCAGTCCGGTAGTTCAATTCTCCTCCAAACGTCACTTGCAGCATGATCTTCCCCTTTGGACGACTCCTGCTGGGGTTGATCCCTCAAAAGGTGCCAGTAACCTTGAGCACTTCTTCTGTTATCTGCAGCTTGCTAATGACCTTGGGAGAAATCAGATTCAACTCGGTCCCGCCGTCAACAAACATCTTTGTGACCTTGAGGTTGCGGATCGTTAGTGAAAGATGATGGGCGCGCGGGACCACTTGAATGGTTTCCAAGAATTTGACGCTGGCTCCAGAGCATTGACCTCACGCGCCCATTGTTTAAGCTGGCGGTGAGAGGAGTGCAAGGATGCACTTCCATCAATGCACAGGGCGTCAGTTGCCTTCTGAAACTCATGCTCGCTAGTTTCCTCTTCATCCCCTTCATCACTCTCGTTATCACATTCCTTCTTCTCATGGCCTCTAACAGGTTTCCCTTGATGCTGAGGGACCTTGTCGGGGTGGCCTCCTCTGCCACCTCGGCCCTTCCCGCCAATGCCATCTTGGTCTCTCTCTTTGTCACACTTCTCGTACTCAGACTTCTGCTTCTTGACGACTTGCTCAACTTGATGACACTCTTGGAGATCATGGCCCTTGGTACGATGGATCTTGTAGTATGCCTCGTCAGCCTTCCCAGCCTTCTCGGCCGCCGCAGCTTCCCGGCAGTCAGTGCACGCGGCAACTTCCTTGCCGAGAGCTTCGGTCTTGGCTTTCTTGCCAGAACTAGGAATGCCAGATCCCTCGACAGCTAGAACTGTTTTCTCCTTGCTCTTCTTATTGCGTTTCTTGTTCTTCTTCTTCTGATTGGTAGCATCGTCGTCTTCTTCTGAGTCAACGTTGACGCCATCTTCTTCTCCAGGGAGTCGCCTCCCCTCCTCTATTCGGGCACACTTATCTGCCAAAGTGTACAACTCAATTACAGTCTTGGGCAACTGGACATTCATCTTGGAGCGTATCCCGCGGTTGCATACGTTGGACTGGAATGCAGCAATCAGAGCTGCCGGGTGGATATCTGGATTGTTCCTGTGCACCCGGTTGAATCTCTGTATATACTTCCGTAAACTCTCTCCTTCCTTCACTGGAAGGAGCTACAAGTTACTGGGCCACCCTGGTTCTTGATGGCCGGCCGTGAAGGCACCAACAAACTCATTGCATAGGTCAGCCCAGGTCGATATGGAGTTGTCCGGCAAGTGCATCAGCCATGACCTCACGTTTGGCTTGAGTGCCAAAGGGAAGTAGTTGGCGAATACCTTTCCATCCCTTCCTCGGGCAGCTTGAACAGTGATGGTGTAAATGCTCAGGAACTCTGCAGGGTTCAATCTTCCATCATACTTTTCTGGAATCTCTAGCTTGAACAAACGGGCAAATGGCCAACGGACTTGCCGTAGCTCACAAGTGAAGGTGCGACACCCAACCTTGAAAGGCAGGTAGCCGTCCACCGGGCACAGGCTCGTCGATCTCGGGGCCATTGCGCCTATCACACTAGCGGCTGGTTTCTGGGCGTCGCTCTATGATGACGTGCGCGTCGTCCCTCCGCCTGTCTTCTAGGACCTGCCGGTGGTCTCAATGGGCTCGAGGATCAGACGAAGCCATCAACACATCGTCGGGTTCTTGGTCATGTCGCTCTGGCTGCGGCCCGTGCACTGGCTGCCGTGGAGGGGACTGCATTGTAGGAGTGTCGCCTTCGGCACGGCCAGCGGCTCGGGCCGTTATTGCTGCCTGTGGAGAAGATTCACCCTGCATGACACCCATCCAGATGCGTGTCAGGCAGACAGGGCAAGAGATAGCTAAAGTGGCACGACAACGCTTGCAGGGCTACATCCACGACGTGTCACTGAGTGATGCATTTAATGCGCCTTGTCCTCTCTATAGAGTTAGGTACGATAGCATTGTTTGCTATCTAATCAGTGTGTAATGACTGATTTGCCACTGAGGCAACTCCTTAACCTATAAAAGGAGGGCCATGGCAACCTAAAATAGGATTCGGACCCTTGTACACTCTTACGCGCGTAGCTGCTCTCCCAGAGGCGACCTTGCCGGGCTTGAGCGCTGCGTCTACGTCACGGTCCTCCATCAAATCTACCAAAGTAGGAGTAGGGTTTTACGCTTCCCAGCGGCCCGAACCTGGGTAAAAACCACCGCGTCACCATTTGGCGTGTTGCCCGTACAATCTCCGCTCTTTGTGCAACGTGCCCCTCCCCCTCGCCAAACCACAAGGGGCCAATGGCCCCAAAGGTGATCGTCTTCTGCCCCGACATCTTTGGCACGCCAGGTAGGGGAGGCACTTGCGCGAACCCGAGGTTGTAAGTAGCACAGCAATCGTCATCATCTTCTTCTTCATCGACGGCTTCATAATCCATGGCGCCCCAGAAAAAGTACGATGCTACAGCTCACCCGTCCACCTCGAAGGCCCCCTCGCATGCAGCCACTGATGCCATGGGGCTACGTGGGTGCACGGGGACGTGGACGCCGCGGGGAACGTGACCGGCGCAGGCGGCGCCATCACCGTTCCCCCTGCGGCCAAAGCGGGAGTAGGAGGTGCCGGAGGAGGACAGCATCAAAGCTGGCAATGTTCCACAAGATGCGGATGGGGAGAACATTCCATCTCCGCCTCTACACCTCACTGAAGGACGCAGCCGCAGTGATGGCGCTCGCTCTGGTGTGAATCAAAACCCTCTAGCTGCCCCTGCTGCGGGTGTGGCTACGGGGAACGCGCCATCCCTAGGGCAAGTTAATGAAGACGATCCGCCGAACGGGGTCTTCAATCCCCAAGCGCATCCGCCTCATCGCCACGCCACCCTGGCGACCGGCTCACGGCGACAAGAGCACGACGCCACCACTACCGACACCTGATACGTCTCCAATGTATCTATTATTTTTTATTATTCCATGCTATTATATTATCCATCTTGGATGTTTTATATGCATTTTTATACTATTTTATAAGATTTTTGGGACTAACCTATTGAACTAGAGCCCCATGCCAATTCTGTTTTTTCCTTGTTTTTGAGTTTTACAGAAAAGGAATACAAAACAGAGTCCAATTGACATGCTAATTTTTGATGATTTTTTATGGACCAAAAGAAGCCCCCGGAGTAAAAGAGTTGGGCTAGAAGAGTCCCGAGCCATCCATGAGGGTGGATGGCATGCCCTACCCCCCTCGGCGCGTCCCCCTATCTCGTGGACGGCTCGGAGACCCCCCTGACGTGAGACCGATGGCAAAAATTCCTATAAATACAGAAACCCCAGAAAGAATCCTAGATCGGGAGTTCCGCCACCGCAAACCTCTGTAGCCACCAAAAACCAATCAGGACCCTGTTGCAACACCCTGCCGGAGGGGGGATCCCTCACCGGTGGCCATCTTCATCATCCCGACACTCTCCATGATGAGGAGGGAGTAGTTCACCCTCGGGGCTGAGGATATGTACTAGTAGCTATGTGTTTGATCTCTCTCCCTCTCGTGTTCTTGATTTGGCAGGATCTTCATGTATCACGAGCTTAGCTATTAAAGTTGGATCTTATGATGTTTCTCCCCCTCTACTCTGTTGTAATGGATTGAGTTTTCCCTTTGAAGTTATCTTCTCGGATTGAGTCTTTAAGGATTTGAGAACACTTGATGTATGTCTTGCATGTGCTTATCTGTGGTGATAATGGGATATTCACGTGATCTACTTGATGTATGTTTTGGTGATCAACTTGCGGGTTCAGTGACCTTGTGAACTTATGCATAGGGGTTGGCACACGTTTTCATCTTGACTCTCCGGTAGAAACTTTGTTGCACTCTTTGAAGTTCTTTGTGTTGGTTGAATAGATAAATCTGAGATTGTGTGATGCATATCGTATAATCATACCCACGGATACTTGAGGTGACATTGGAGTATCTAGGTGACATTAGGGTTTTGGTTGATTTGTGTCTTAAGGTGTTATTCTAGTAGGAACTCTAGGATAGATCGAATGGAAAGAATAGCTTCGTGTTATTTTACTATGGACTCTTGAATAGATCGATCAGAAAGGATAACTTTGAGGTGGTTTCGTACCCTACAATAATCTCTTCATTTGTTCTCCGCTATTAGTGACTTTGGAGTGACTCTTTGTTGCATGTTGAGGGATAGTTATATGATCCAGTTATGTTATTATTGTTGAGAGAACTTGCACTAGTGAATATAAACCCTAGGCCTTGTTTCCTAGCATTGCAATACCGTTTACGCTCACTTTTTCGCTTGTTACCTTGCTGTTTTTATATTTTCAGATTAGAAATACCCATATCTACCATCATATATTGCACTTGTATCACCATCTCTTCACCGAACTAGTGCACCTATACAATTTACCATTGTATTGGGTATGTTGGGGACACAAGAGATTCTTTGTTATTTGGTTGCAGGGTGTTTGAGAGAGACAATCTTCATCCTACGCCTCCCACAGATTGATAAACCTTTGGTCATCCACTTGAGGGAATTTGCTACTGTCCTACAAACCTCTGCACTTGGAGGGCCAACAACGTCTACAAGAAGAAGGTTGTGTAGTAGACATCAGCACTGTCAAAAGTCAGGCGACGTCGTGATTTGAGTCGTCGTCTATGCCAAGCACTGCTTTGGAAGCCATGGCGCGAGCCCAGCTCCTGTTGAGATTTCCTATGCAGCTGAGGTTTCGTTGAGGCGGGAGGATTTTCACAAAGAGCGGAGATCATAGAGGCAGCACGACAAATGGTGACATGGTGGTTTTTGCCCAGGTTTGGGCCACAGCAAAATGTAAAACCCTAGTCCTTTGGTAGATTTGATCGAGGACCGTGACGAACACGCAGCGCTCAAGCCCGGCAAGGTCGCCTCGGGGAGAGCAGTGATGTCTACTACGCAACCTTCTTCTTGTAGACGTTGTTGGGCCTCCAAGTACAAAGGTTTGTAGGATAGTAGCAAATTTCCCTCAAGTGGATGACCTAAGGTTTATCAATCTGTGGGAGGCGTAGGATGAAGATGGTCTCTCTCAAACAACCCTGCAACCAAATAACAAAGAGTCTCTTGTGTCCCCAACACACCCAATACAATGGTAAATTGTATAGGTGCACTAGTTCGGCGAAGAGATGGTGATACAAGTGCAATATGGATGGTAGATATAGGTTTTTGTAATCTGAAAATGAAAAAACAGCAAGGTAACAAGCGATAAAAGTGAGCGTAAACGGTATTGCAATTCTAGGAAACAAGGCCTAGGGTTCATACTTTCACTAGTGCAAGTTCTCTCAACAATAATAACATAATTGGATCATATAACTATCCCTCTACATGCAACAAAGAGTAACTCCAAAGTCACTAATAGCGGAGAACAAACGAAGAGATTATGGTAGGGTACGAAACCACCTCAAAGTTATTCTTTCCGATCAATCCATTGGGCTATTCCTATAAGTGTCACAAACAACCCTAGAGTTTTTAGTAAAATAACACCTTAAGACACACATCAACCAAAACCCTAATGTCACCTAGATACTCCAATGTCACCTCAAGTATCCATGGGTATGATTATACGATATGCATCACACAATCTCAGATTCATCTATTCAACGAACACATAGAACGTCAAAGAGTGCCCAAAAGTTTCTACCGGAGAGTCAAGACAAAAACGTGTGCCAACCCCTATGCATAGTTCATGGGCGGAACCCACAAGTTGATCACCAAAACATACATCAAGTGAATCAATAGAATAACCCATTGTCACCACGGTTATCCTACGCAAGACATACATGAAGTGTTCTCAAATCATTAAGGACTCAATCCGATAAGATAACTTCAAAGGGAAAACTCAATCCATTACAAGAGAGTAGAGGGGGAGAAACATCATAAGATCCAACTATAATAGCAAAGCTCGCGGTACATCAAGATCATATCACCTCAAGAACACGAGAGAGAGAGAGAGATCAAACACATAGCTACTGGTACATACCCTCAGCTCCGAGGGTGAACTACTCCCTCCACGTCATGCAGAGCGCCGTGATGATGAAGATGGCCACCAGTGAGGATCCCCCCTCCAACAGGGTGCCGAAACAGGGTCCCGATTGGTTTTTGGTGGCTACAAAAGCTTGAGGCGGTGGAACTCCCGATCTATTCTATTCCCCGAAGGTTTTAGGGTATATTGGTATATATAGGAGGAAGAAATACGTCAGGGGAGCCAAGAGGGGCCACGAGGGTGGATGGCGTGCCCAGGGGGGTGGGCGCGCCCCCCTGCCTCGTGCCTTCCTCGTTGATTCCCTGACGTGCACTCCAAGTCCCCTGGATTGCTTCCGTTCCAAAAATAACTTTCCCGAAGGTTTCATTCCGTTTGGACTCCGTTTGATATTCCTTTTCTGCGAAACACTGAAACAAGGGAAAACAGAAACTGGCACTGGGCTCTGGGTTAATAGGTTAGTCCCAAAAATAATATAAAAGTGCATAATAAAGCCCATAAACATCCAAAACAGATAATATAATAGCATGGAACAATCAAAAATTATAGATACGTTGGAGACATATCAGCATCCCCAAGCTTAATTCCTGCTCTTCCTCGAGTAGGTAAATGATAAAAACAGAATTTTTGATGTGGAATGCTACCTAACATATTGATCAATATTATCTTCTTTAATGTGGCAAGAATATTCAGATCCATAAGATTCAAGACAAAAGTTTAATATTGACATAAAAATAATAATACTTCAAGCATACTAACTAAGCAATCATGTCTTCTCAAAATAGCATGGCCAAAGAAAGTTCATCCCTACAAAATCATATAGTTTGGTCATGCTCCATTTTCACACAAGAATGCTCTCATCATGCACAACCCCGATGACAAGCCAAGCAATTGTTTCATACTTTAGTAATCTCAAACTTTTTCAACTTTCACGCAATACATGAGCGTGATCCATGGATATAGCACTATGGGTGGAATAGAATATAGTGATGGGGGTTATATGGAGAAGACAAAAAACGAAAAAGTCTCACATCAACGAGGCTAATCAATGAGCTATGGAGATGCCCATCGATTGATGTTAATGCAAGGAGTAGGGATTGGCATGCAACGGATGCACTAGAACTATAAATTTATGAAAGCTCAACAAAAGAAACTAAATGGGTGTGCATCCAACTTGCTTGCTCACGAAGACCTAGGGCACTTGAGGAGGCCCATTGTTGGAATATACAAGCCAAGTTCTATAATAAAAAATTCCCACTAGTATATGAAAGTGACAAAACAAGAGACTCTCTATCATGAAGATCATGGTGCTACTTTGAAGCACAAGTGTGGAAAAAGGATAGTAGCATTGTCCCTTCTCTCTTTTTCTCTCATTTTTTTGGGCCTTCATCTTTTTTATGGCCTTTCTCTTTTTTTACCTCACTTGGGACAATGCTCTAGAAAAAGATGACAATCACACTTCTATTTATTTACAACTCAATGATTACAACTCGATACTAGAACAAAGTATGACTCTATATGAATGCCTCCGGCGGTGTACCGGGATATGCAATGAACCAAGAGTGACATGTATGAAAGAATTATGAACGGTGGCTTTGCCACAAATACAATGTCAACTACACGATTATGCAAAGCAATATGACAATGATGAACGTGTCGTGATAAATGGAACAGTGGAAAGTTGCATGGCAATATATCTCGGAATGGCTATGGAAATGCCATAATAGGTAGGTATGGTGGCTGTTTTGAGGAAGATATAAGGAGGTTTATGTGTGATAGAGCGTATCATATCACGGGGTTTGGATGCACCGGCGAAGTTTGCACCAACTCTCAAGGTGAGAAAGGGCAATGCACGGTACCGAAAAGGCTAGCAATGATGGAAGGGTGAGAGTGCGTATAATCCATGGACTCAACATTAGTCATAAAGAACTCACATACTTATTGCAAAAATCTACAAGTCATCAAAAACCAAGCACTACGCGCATGCTCCTAGGGGGATAGATTGGTAGGAAAAGACCATCGCTCGTCCCCGACCGCCACTCATAAGGATGACAATCAAAGAACACCTCATGTTTCAAATTTGTTACATAACGTTTACCATACATGCATGCTACGGGACTTGCAAACTTCAACACAAGTATTTCTCAAATTCACAATTACTCAACTAGCACAACTTTAATATCACTATCTTCATATCTCAAAACAATCATCATGTATCAAGCTTCTCTTAGTATTCAATGCACTTATATGAAAGTTTTTATTATACCCATCTTGGATGCCCATCATATTAGGACTAGTTTCATAACCAAAGCAAACTACCATGCTGTTCTAAAGACTCTCAAAATAATATAAGTGAAGCATGAGAGTTCATCTATTTCTTCAAAGTAAAACCACCGACGTGCTCTAAAAGGATATAAGTGAAGCACTAGAGCAAATGACAAAGTACTCCGAAAGATATAAGTGAAGATCAATGAGTAGTTGAATAAATATGTAACTATGTGAAGACTCTCTCTCATTTAAGAATTTCAGATCTTGGTATTTTATTCAAACAGCAAGCAAAGCTAAAGAAAATAAAATGACGCTCCAAGCAAAACACATATCATGTGGTGAATAAAAATATAGCTCCAAGCAAAGTTAACGATGAACGAAGACGAAAGAGGGGATGCTTTCCGGGGCATCCCCAAGCTTAGGCTCTTGGTTGTCCTTGAATATTACCTTGGGGTGCCTTGGGCATCCCCAAGCTTAGGCTCTTGCCACTCCTTATTCCGTAGTCCATAGAATCTTTACCCAAAACTTGAAAACTTCACAACACAAAACTCAACAGAAAACTCGTGAGCTCCGTTAGCAAAAGAAAACAAAACACCACTTCAAGGTACTGTAATGAACTCATGCTTTATTTATATTGGTGTTAAACCTACTATATTCCAACTTCTCTATGGTTTATAAACTAATTTAGTGTCACACCCTGATTTTCATGCCACAACACTTAATCTAATAAACATGATAAAATGTGGTTTGACAAAAACTTTTGAGTGTTTGGTCCTTGCTTGATTTGATTTTTGTCTGCTGTTAGCAAGTGCTCTAAAAATCAAATAAATCCTCCAACTCTTATACTCCTTCTCCTTGATCCCAAAACCTTGCCCAATGATCATGACATGTGTATAGGGCCTAAAAATTATTTCTTACAAAAATAATTTGGCCAAATAATTATTTTCAAAAATTAGTTTCCAAAAAACCCCTGAATCGAGATTTGCACTGCAAGTACTTAATTAAGGGCAGTAAAAATCTTTCCAAAAATATATTTAACTCCTATTAGATATAGGACACCCAGAAACCACAAAAATATAATTTTAAAAGTTATTTTCCTATTTTATTTAAAGGCTTTTTCTTAAGACCAGAAATGGTCTTTAATAGGTTAAAATTATTTTAAAGCTTCAAAAATATTTGGGAAAAACCTTGGGAAACTCAGCGGACATATATTGTCCATATATAAGAGTTTAAACACATGGTCATGTTCAAATTATTGGTCAAACCCCTCAAAAACCCTTTTTGGATATTTCAAGCTTTTGAAATATTTACAAAGGAAATATTCCTCAAAAATTCCAAGAAAATTCTAGCATGTCACATATGACATGTTTGATGATCTTGCCAAGTCTCATGTCATGTAGAATAGTATAACCCCATGAAATCCTCTCAAAACCACTTCTGTCCTTTTCCAAGTTTGAACAACTTTGCACTGTCAAACATGTCCAAATGCTCTCAAACTTGGTGCACATGCTCAAATGGTGTAATAATGCATCTAGACCAAATGGCACAAGTTGGAGAGAATGCTATCTTGATCAAAGTGCCCCAAAACCCTCTTTGTCCAGAACCAAATTTGAACAGCTTTACATTGGCAACTTTCTCCTTTTGATCTCAAGTTTTGTGGACATGTTCAGAACCTCAAATGATGACACTACACTAAGTGGTGAATCAAGGAGAATAGCTTTGCATGACTAAATCTTGAGAAGTCCATTTCTGTTGATTTATAGGGTTTCCAAAAGTTGCATTGGCATCTTTGCCCAAATGAACTCAATCTTGGTGGAACCTCTTATTTTCTTATGCCATTTGACCCTGTCAAGCCTCATGACAAGGGAAGTCCATTTGCTTGCCCAAACCTACGTCAAACACCTTTTGGTAGAAATTTAAAATGCATGTTCTGTTCATTTCCACTAATCTCCATGAGCTCAACTTTTTCCCACAACCTCATCTGGTCCTCCTCTACCTCCTGCATCTTTCCCTGCCCGAGGAGCCATGATTAAGGGGGGTAGAACCCCATTTTTCTTCTCTGGGCAGCAGCATTCTCTCTCTCACAGCCTCTCTCTCCCTCCTTGACATTCCAGAGCATCCAAGGCTCTCCTCAGCTTTTGCCCATACCCCCTGCAGCTGCCAGACACAAGTGGACGCGCGAGTGCGCGCGGAAAAGCCGCGGATGCCAGACAAAGACGCGCTCTGGAGCGCCTGGCAGAGCACCCGACCATTGACGCATCGCTCCCCCACCACCTCGGGCCGCCCCAGCGCGCCAGTCGAGGCCCTCGACGTCCGCACCATGACAACCATGCTGGCCCCCTCCTCTCTCCCTCTCTATCACCTCCAGCAGCGCGTGCCAAGAGCCGTCCAGCTCGGCCTATGCGGGCGCAAGTTTGTGGCTCCACCCGGAGCTCTCCCCGCTCCTTCTCTCCCTTCCCCTGGTCGTAGACCATCTCTACAAACGCCCCGGACACGCACACGCGAGCTCCCATGACCCCTAGCAACGGCAACGACCTCGCCGGCGCACCCGTGCACGGTGCACCTCGCCCCCTTCTATTTAAGGCCACCGCCGAGCCCCCTCTCTCCTCCTTTGGCTTTCTCTCCCTCCCGTGCAACCCCTGGACCGACCCACATCCCTCCTCGCGCCCTCCATATCCCCCCATGGACGGAAAACCGCCGCCGGCCCCGTGCTAAATTCGGGCTATCCCGAGCCTCTCTTCTCTCCCTAGCCACTCCAGAGCCCCCTCACAACCACTGCCGACTCGCCCCACACTCCATTTCCTCCTCCCCGTGCCTGCCTCACTGTGCCAACCCTCGCCGACAGCCACCTCCGCGGCCATCCAGGCCATCGCCGCTACAGCCCTCCCCGGCATGCGTGAAGCACATGGATGGGTGCGGCGTGGCCTCCTGAGCACGCCGGTGGGCGGAGCGTCGCCGGAGATGCTCTATAGCGCTGGCAATCGCCGGCGGGAGCTGGTCCTCCCCACGGCCGAAGCGCGCGCGGGAGGTTGAAGACGACCTGCTGTTGGGCCCCGCGCGTCAGCGACCCAGCAAGCGGGCCCGACCGTATAAGTGGAAACGGCTTCGGCCGGATCCGCCTCCCCTGCGCAAAGGCGCACCCCCGCGAAGCCGCCTTCGACATCACCACCTCTGCCCGCGCAGCTGAGCCACTGGGCCGGCCCACGGTCTATCTGTCGCCCGTGCACAGGATAAGGTTAAAGCCTTATTTCCTTTTCTTTTTTCAGTCAACTTCATAAATCCATAAATAATTCAACAGAGCTCCAAATTTGATGATTCAAATTTGTAGTAGTTCATAAATTCATGATCTATCACATGGTGTTGTTTGCACATTTTTCTAGAAAACTTTTCTTCACACATATTTTGTAAAACCCTATTTTCCTATTTCTGTGATGAACTTTAGAAAATTACAGAGAGCTCAAAATTGATCCAAATGCCATGATTCAAATTCCTAGATGCTTCTAAGTTCATAACTTAGTTTATGAACATTTTTATTAATACTTTCTGTACCACACAAAATAATGAACCATTTCTTCATATTTTTCAGCTTTGCAAATTCATAGGAAAATCATTTGAACTCCAAATCCGATGAAACCAACTCCTGGATGCTTCTAAAATCATGCTTTGTTAAATGGGTGCCTTTGCTCATTTTTCAAAAATATATTTCTGTACACTTCTTGCAAATCCATAAACCCCCTTGATTCCATCATATCAAAATGTTTAGAAATATCCACTGACCCAATTACAATGAAACCAGTCTGGTTATTTTTCATAAAACCAGAGATGTCCTAGAAAAGTCAAATTAATATTTTTAGAGCACTTTTATTTCCTGCCTTGTTGTGTTGCTTATTATGGTTGCTTTCGACAATAGTTGACGAAGTAGACGAAATGCTCGGAGTTGGACCAGCGATATTTGAAGACCTCGAAGACTTTGTTAAAGCAGGCAAGCAGCCCTTTGACCATGTCTATGAAACCCTTTTTATGCATGACATATAGCACCATATTGTTGTTGCAACGGAATCATGATGAGGTGGAACCACTTTGATGGTTTGCCTCTGTTACTTCCTCGTTGATACTTGCATTGTGCATGACCCTACCTCCTTATGAGGGTTATGCCGGTGGGAGTAGATAGGATGCTAAAGCAGTTGCTACGCAAAAAGGGACGGGAATATGCATAGTGATGGAGACAAAGTATTTCCAAAAGACTTTTTCGAAAACCCCATCGGGTGCCACTTATGCCCAAGGGAGATGATGAGTTGGGTAGCCACTTGATGACGAAGTGGTGTACCGAGGCAAGTGTGTGTGTTGTTTTCCAAAACGGATTGGTTTAAGTTGCGACCGTTATTCCAACCTTACATGCGCAACCACTCTACCCTTATATGGGAAACGGCATTATTAATTACCTAGGTCGATACTAGCTTGGAGCCCGCATTACTAGTGACGGGAGAGTCGTTGTTAGGCTCTCTCGGGACGGGGTCGTGCCAGGTAGGGTGGCCATGACTGTTTTCGCAGGGCACCGGACACACCGTTCGTACCCCGTGCTTGTGGCATGTGATGAATATGGGAGCGAGGCTCCACAATTTTAAGATGTGAAATGTTGGGCACGGGGGTTACTACCAATCGAGTGGACTCTATGTTAGTGCCGTCTAGGGAAAGATTGTGATCAGGTGCTTACCCCGGGTACTTGAGGTACCGCGGGTCGTGGATGACACGGAAGTTCCCTGGATCTTGTGGGTAAAGTATGCAACCTCTGCAGAGTGTGAAACTATTCGAATAGCCATGTCCACGGTCAAGGACAGATGGGTAACCGCTCTTGGGCTACGTCCACATGTTTACAAACCAGTGTATGTGTTTGGATAAGTGGGAAGAACTACTTGGGTCAAGTCAAAGGACTTGACATGATCGAGTTGGGTTGATGCTCACTCTATTTATGTTGATATTTGTAACATGTCCTCATGGTTACTTGAATTCTCCTGATGCACGTTTTACAAGTTGTTGAACATGTCATTGCACTCAAAACTAGCTTTCTGCAAAAATTCACCTATATCATGCGTTGTTGTATCTTGAACCAAAACATGGGTCGCGTGCGAGTACATTCCAAGTACTCATTGGCTTGCCACTAGTTATTTTATTGGCCAGGCATGAGAGACAAGATATATTGAAGAGTTCTTTGGTGACGATCATGTGAGCTAGGACGCTTCCCAGTCAGAATGCCTGTAGGGTTAAGGCAGATGGCATGGGTCCAAGTTATCGACGAAGATTTCCGCTGCGAAGTTATACTCAAGACTTGACCATAATGGTCATAATTTATGTAAGACAGTATTTATGGATGTAAGACTCTTGTTATACAGCTTCTGTGTGTTCAGTGAGCATTGATCTCTGGGATCACTGTACACGTGGATTCTGTAACGCCCCGGATCCGATGCGCCAGGTGTCTGCCAGTTATTCGCTGTCGTTGCCATGACATTTGCTTGCGTGTTGCATTTTTCCATGTCATCATAGTCATTTCATATCATGTCATCGTGTGCATCGCATTTGCATACGTGTTCGTCTCATGCATCCGAGCATTTTACCCGTTGTCTGTTTTGCAATCCGGCACTCCCACCTCCTCCGGCGCACCCCTTTTGTTTCTTTTCGTGAGCGGGTGTTGAACGTTCTCGGCATGGATCGAGTCTTGCCAAGTGGTCTTGGTATACCACCGGTAGACCACCGGTCATGTTTCGTTCCATTTGGAGGTCGTTTGGTACTCCAACGGTTAACCGGGCAACCGCAAAGTCCGTTTGTGTGTTGCAGCAAAACCCCTCTCTAAACAGCCCAAAACCCCTCTATGTCTTCGCCATGCTCTCGGCCGTTCGATCACGATCGCGTGGGCGAAAACCGCACCTCGTTTGGACTCTCCTAGCTCCCTCTATCTATATATAGGCCCTCCCCTTCCATTTTCGCGCAGACGAAACCCTACCCCGCTCCCCTCGCGCCGCGCCTGACATGTCCGTCCGCGCCAAACGCTTCGCACCGCCGCCCCGGACCAGTGGCCGCCCGCCACGTGGCGCTCCCCGCCGCCAGCCGCCGCCGGCCCGCCCGAGCCCGCGGGAGGCCCTCCCCGGCCCGGCTCCGCCCGTGCGCCCGTCTCCTTGCCGCCGCCTCGCGCGCCCGCCTCCTCCGCCGCGCCGGCGCCCGCCCTCCACCTGCGCCTCGCCGCCGCCGTCCCGTGCCCCGGCCGCTCCCTGCTGTCGCCGCGCCGCCAGCCGCGGGCGTCGCCCCGCGCCATGGCCGTGCCCCGCGCTCCTCGCCGGAGCCGCCTCGCCGTCGCCGCCAACCGCAGCCGCCGGCATCCCCCCTCCTCTCCCCGCCGGCGTCTCGTCTCCCCGAGCTCCGGCCCGAGCCCGAGCCGAACCCTAGCCCGATCCAGATCGGGTCAACGCCGAGGTTGACTTTCCCCCCCTCGAGATTTCTCCAAGTCTGTAAAGTTTTGAAATATGTTGCCATGTTCTCTGCGTCATAACCCTCTGTATATAGCTCCGTTTCGTGCGTGTAATATATCGAAATGTTCGTCTCGTGATGCTCTACATTTTGTTCAATTGCACCATGTTTATTAGAGTCCATCTTGAATCCCAAATCATCGTTTCAAGAGTGCTAGTTGCTGTTATCTGCTGTTACTTATCAGAACTTGGTGATTTGTTTTTTTTGTTGCATTTAATCTGTGCATCTTATGAGTAGGAGCTCTACAGGTGTTTTGTTGTATGCCATGCCATCTTTCCAGTGGTGTATGCCATGTATTTTTGTGATCTCTGTGGTGACTAGCACAAGCATGCAAACTAGGCTCCGTAATGTTTCTGATTTCAGGGACTTGTTAATTTTACTAAGTCTGGGACTGCTGTTATTTTGTTGCTGTGTATCCATGTGGCTACAGAGAGATCCATGCTTATTTTGGAGATGTTCAGTAAGGATGTTTTGTAGATATTGTTGTAATTGATCCATTCATGCCTATGTTTGAAATTATGGAGTGCCATAGCATGACTCAATCTTGCTCTACTTTTGCTATAAAATGTTCCTGACAGATTGTTTACGTGTTCTTCAATTTTGCCAAGCTTGTTGTAGTTGATCATTTCATGCTATGTACTTGCTCTTGCCATGGATAGCTTCATAAACATGCCATCTTGCTGTAGGTATGCTTGTTTTTTCATGCATTGCTTTGTGGTGAGTGCATCAAGCTCATCAAGATGCCTTCATATTATTGTTTCTGCCATGCTCTGTTTTCTGCCAAGTCTGAAACCTGTTAACGAAACTTGCTATGTTTACATGGGTGCCATCATATCTTCTGGTCCTTTTTGGCTTATGGTCTGTAAGGAACTTTTGTTATATGCATTTAGTATATTCATGCCATGCCTTGTTTTTCCATGTTGAGTTCCTGTAGTATGTTGATTTCGTGCTCTGAACATTGCTACCCGATGCTGTTTCTGTCATGTCCAGTAATTTCTGCCAAGTCTGTGAACCTGTTATTATTTGCAATCTTGCCATGTCCTTTTGAGCATGTTCTAGTGATTTATGGAGATATCTCAGTGTTCATGTTTTGTTGTACTTTACCTGTACATCATATCCATGCCTTTTGTTTTCATGTTGAGTTGCTGGAGCATATTGTTTTGATGATTTCTATATGCCTAAATGCTGTTTTGGACAGATTGTTGCTATGACTTGTTTGTAGTGTATGTGTTGCACCGTAGCTCCGCTTTGAGCATGCTCTATATGAAACATGCTTAGTTTTACATGTTGTCTCATATTATCATGTTGCATCCTTGTTTTGAGGTGTTTGCTTGATGTTGGTATGCATTTTGCATCAATGCCATGTTTAACTTGTTTTGCTCATATCTTCTAGGCCGTAGCTCCGAATCTAATGAATTTTATATGTAACTTGACTAGAATTTCGTGTAAATCATCATGGTGCTATTTAACTTGCTGTTTAACAACTTCAACTTAATGCTTGTTCAGTTCTGGACCAATTTTGAAATTTGCATATGAGGACTTACCGGAATTGTTATATGTTGTTTCCGGCCTCATTTAAACTTGCTTTGATGTGTTGTTCTTGTATGCATCATCTTTTGTCATGAGTAGCTTCATATAGCCTTGCCATGCAGCATACTTGGTTGAGCATCATGCCTTGTTCATGTGTGGTGTGTTTACCATGTTGTGTGCTTCTTCTCGATAGTTCCCGTGTTGTTGCGATCGTGAGGATTCGTTCGTCTTCGTGGCTTCATCTTCTTCATGGATTCGTTCTTCTTCCTAGCGGGATTTCAGGCAAGATGACCGTCACCTTGGATCTCATTACTATCATTGCTATGCTAGTTGCTTCGTTCTATCGCTATGCTGCGCTACCTATGCACTTGCTCCTCCAGCCTCCCAAATTGCCGTGAACCTCTAACCTTTGTCACCCATCCTAGCAAACCGTTGTTTGGCTATGTTACCGCTTTGCTCAGCCCCTCTTATAGCGCTGCTAGTTGCAGGTGAAGATGAAGATTGCTCCATGTTGGATTATGTTTATGTTGGGATATCACAATATCTCTTATATTATTTAATGCATCTATATACTTGGTAAAGGGTGGAAGGCTCGGCCTTATGCCTGGTGTTTTGTTCCACTCTTGCCGCCCTAGTTTCCGTCATACCGGTGTTATGTTCCTTGATTTTGCGTCCCTTACGCGGTTGGGTGATTTATGGGACCCCCTTGACAGTTCGCTTTGAATAAAACTCTTCCAGCAAGGCCCAACCTTGGTTTTACCATTTGCCTCACCACCACCTACTTTTTCCTTGGGAGTCTCTCTCTCGAGGGTCATCTTGATTTAGCCCCCCTGGGCCAATGCTTGTCTAAGTGTTGGTCCAAACTAGAGCCACTTGCAGCGCCACCTCGGGGAAACTTGAGGGCTGGTTTTAGTTGTACGTAGTGTTCATCCGGTGTTGCCCTGAGAACGAGATATGTGCAACTCCTATCAGGATGTCGGCGCATCGGGCGGTCTTGCTGGACTTGTTTTACCATTGTTGAAATGTCTTGTAACCGGGATTCCGAGACTGATCGGGTCTTCCCGGGAGAAGGAATATCCTTCATTGACCGTGAGAGCTTATAATGGGCTAAGTTGGGACACCCCTGCAGGGTATAAACTTTCGAGAGCCGTGCCCGCGGTTATGTGGCAGATGGGAATTTGTTAATTTCCGGTTGTAGAGAACTTGACACTTGACTTTAATTAAAACGCATCAACCGCGTGTGTAGCCGTGATGGTCTCTTCTCGGCGGAGTCCGGGAAGTGAACACGGTTTCTAGGTTATGTTTGACGTAAGTAGGAGTTCAGGATCACTTCTTGATCATTGCTAGTTTCACGACCGTTCCTTTGCTTCTCTTCTCGCTCTTCTTTGCGTAAGTTAGCCACCATACATGCTTAGTCGCTGCTGCAACCTCACCACTTATCTTTTCCATACCCATTACGCTTTGCTAGTCTTGATACCCATGGTAATGGGATTGCTGAGTCCTCGTGGCTCACAGATTACTACAACACCAGTTGCAGGTACAGGTTATGTGATGATCATGACGCGAGAGCGATGTTTACTTGTTTTGGAGTTTTCCTTCTGCTTCTTCTTCGATCAGGGGATAGGTTCCAGGTCGGCAGCCTGGGATAGCAGGGTGGATGTCGTTGGAGTTTCTGTTTGTGTTTCATCCGTAGTCGGATGGTGATCTTATGTATGATGTATTGATGTATTCTTGCGGCATTTGTATGCCTTGTATGTATCCCCAAATATTATGTAATGTTGATGTAATGATATCCACCTTGCAAAAGCGTCTTCAAGATGCGCTTCTATCCTTGGTGGGACCGTCGAGTTCCTTTAGGATAGGGACGCATCTTGGGCGTGACACATTCGGTGATCACGACTTATGAGTCGGGGTCCCCACAGAGTTGGTATCAGAGCCATCCTGACTGTAGGAATCCTTAGTTAGCATGGTCGATAGTTAGGGTTAAACTATTTTCAAAACTAGTACTAATTTCCAAAACTATCTATACTTCTCTTCCCCTCTGAGTTTTTCTGAAAGACTAAGATATATTTTCTGTATCGGCCTCTTCCCCTTCAAAACTTTTGGTCGCTAGAACCCTTATGCCCCTGACCACTGGATTCCTTGAAATCATTGTGGAGAGTCTAGAAGGAGGATGCCTTCTCAGACATTCACCCACCTCTTCTGAACACAAGATTGGCGACACCACAACAAGACGATACCAACAGAAGGTACATCCTCGAGGAATGAGGACATGAAGACCCAGAGGATGGTGACACCCTTGACACTGCCCCAAGATGATGTGACCTTAACCTATGATGATCAGGGCATAGGAAGTGCAAGATCATGATATACATCGCTAATAGAGGAACCATGTTCTTATCGTTGTTGCATCGGCAACCACCGGTGGATGAGAACCTAGCCATTTGGTCCGCCTCACTATAGTGAGCAGGAAAACGATTCTCTTCATCCCCCGCTCTTGGTGTCGATGTTGTCATCAACCTAACCGACATGTTGAACCTCTACTATGCCTTGTTAATGTCATTACATAAAGGATTACCTACTTGGTACCATCGACACCTTAGAAGACAAAAAGGGATCGTCATGATTAAGAAGACAACAGAAGACCGAGTCAATGCCTGCTACGAGAAGCCATCTTCACCCCACCACTTCAACAGGCGAGAAGTTGTTGAAGAATCTTCAGGCTCAACCCAGATTGTTTCATCGAACAATTACAAGAAACGTAGCGACACCTGAGGAGAATCCAAAGGACTGCACGAGACACGGAGCAAACCACGACTACTGAATCCGAGAACCCCTAGGGTAGGATGAGTCGTGTACCCCCTATGCGCAGTCGAGTCCGTATGATGGTTCGAATAGAACCATGATTGTGTGTTGCTTGTTTTTATTTGTTTGTGTTTTGATATAAGTCGCACTTTTGCGCTAGGCAACAAGTACGCGACTATATCACCTTCCTTACGTTATTTCTTTTGTTTGGCCCTTTTTGAACCTGTTTGTCTGCACTTGCACTATAGAACCCCCTTTAGGCACTCCCCTCCTCTATGCTACTTCTCCCTCTCATCTCTCTCATCAACTGAAGGCTAGCAAGACAAGATGCGCCAAGGATTCCACCTCAGGGACCAACTAGCACTGAAGACTTTTGCTACAGCCTCCTTGACCAAGTACAGCCCCGTAGAGTTATGGTTGCCCCTCAAGATTAGAAACCCATTCCTAGACCCTTCAAGACTTCACAAGATACCCCAGCTCGAATCTTTAACCATAAGCTTAACCTACGGAATCACAAGAGGACAAGTTAAGCTACAGTAAGCCTTGCTTATCACTGTGTTCAGTATGGAACTAGTGGGCATAGTGAGCGAGCACATTATCATCCTAGGGTAGCACCAGAACTGACGATGCCATAGGAAAGACCAATTTGGGGATATATGAACAGAGGACTAATGACTTGATGAGTTTATATCAGTGACCTTGAGGAATTATCTGAGACTCTTTGGTGGATTATAAGGCTTTCATATTGGTATAAGAACTTGGTGGGATCGTGTTAATAAGATAGCATGACTTTCATTACCCCTGAGTAAATTGGATTTAGTAGGACAATTATGACCGCAAGCTGGGATTCTTGAAGGTATAGGGATTTATCTTAACCAGGGGATATCGATAGGAGATAGTTGACATTACAATTATGACTTGGGGTAAACATGTAGGAATTCTCGTTGGACATGAGATTTGGATTTAAGTAGGTGATTCTAGTTGAGTATAGATGCTGAGTATATCTACATGGTTCGAGTAAATTGGATTTAGACTGATGATCTCGATCATGGTACCATGTTTCTCGGTGGACAATAAACTAGGAGAGTGGATTAATTGTCGAAGTTGATCTAGGATTCTATATAAGCTTGACCTTGGAGTTTATCAAATCACAATAACGGGAATTGGTGGACTGACTATAGTAGAGATACCTTTTCAAGTATTTGGGGATTATAGGACATTAGAAGATCATGTGGAACACCATAGACATTGGATTTGTAGAATTAATGAATTATGTAGTTAATGGGCTTTTGGAGTCGATTCTAGGAAAGGAAGCTAGATCTCGGAGTGGCATACGACGTGTTTCCTTAGGATAAAGATGCACTACCTTGGACCCTGGAAGAATAGGATGAGCACTTGGATTGTCATGTTTTATTCCAGCATGGAAGCTTGTATGCTCTACCCATGGATTGTTAGGGGTAGCCATACATATGAGTTTGGGGATCGTAGACATATATGATTTTGCTAGACCTCCTCTCAGGAGTCATGATGATATGAATAGAATGAGTGATGATTGGAGTTGACCTATAGGAGATGATGCTATCGGTGGTATGGTGTGATTCGTTTAAAGGACAAGATAGAACAATTGGCATCTCAGAAACTGTGCTCAAGGATAAAATGATAAACGATCACTCGCACCCTAGAATCCTTAAAACCCTTAAGCCCTACAAAGCCACAACATGGTCAGATCATGACCACATGCTTTGGCTCTAGGTCAAAAAGACCTTGGCCAATACACAACCATGACCACCACCTGTACCCTATCCCACTTTATGTACCTCGTGAACAAGTCATCACGGAGTACTTGGACAATTTGGGTGTCTTCATTATATGATGGCATACTTTTCTACCCAAAGATAGAAGAAGGGCCATTCAGTTGGTTAAGGAACATCTGAAGACCGCCATGTCGAGGAGGAATAACTAAACCAACCGCCATCCTGAAGAAGTAAACTCTTGCGTCGAAGACCATGTGTACCAACGGGTCACTCCTCTCAGAAGAACAAAGCATTTCCATGTCAAGCAGAAGCTCACTCCAAGATTTAACAACCCCCTCTGAGATTGCTACGAGACGAAGAGAAGACAGTTACCAGCTGGAGTTACCACCTGAGTTATCCACTGTGCACAGCTTTTTTCCACGCGACACACCCCGGAAGTGTTTCACAGCATTTTTCCACGCGACACACCCCAGAAGTGTTTCCAACTTCCTGACTAGCCCGATCTCTACGAGGGCATCGACCACCGAGCCATCGACCCCTAGCCCAATCTAACCTACCGCGAGCTACCCATTAGCAACCTGGATCAAGAAGAACGTCGTACACGAAGCCACAGCATCAAGTACCTCAAGTTCAATGGAGCACCACACGGAAGCAGAAGCAACATGAGGACTTGAAGACTACCCCACATCCAAGTTTCTCAATCCCTTTCCGCGCCTAGTCTGGGAATCTCGGGGACGAGATTCTTGTAAGGGGGGTAGGTCTGTCACACCCTGATTTTCATGCCACAACACTTAATCTAATAAACATGATAAAATGTGGTTTGACAAAAACTTTTGAGTGTTTGGTCCTTGCTTGATTTGATTTTTGTCTGCTGTTAGGAAGTGCTCTAAAAATCAAATAAATCCTCCAACTCTTATACTCCTTCTCCTTGATCACAAAACCTTGCCCAATGATCATGACATGTGTATAGGGCATAAAAATTATTTCTTACAAAAATAATTTGGCCAAATAAGTATTTTCAAAAATTGGTTTCCAAAAAACCCCTGAATCGAGATTTGCACTGCAAGTACTTAATTAAGGGCAGTAAAAATCTTTCCAAAAATATATTTAACTCCTATTAGATATAGGACACCCAGAAACCACAAAAATATAATTTTAAAAGTTATTTTCCTATTTTATTTAAAGGCTTTTTCTTAAGACCAGAAATGGTCTTTAATAGGTTAAAATTATTTTAAAGCTTCAAAAATATTTGGGAAAAACCTAGGGAAAATCAGTGGACATATATTGTCCATATATAAGAGTTTCAACACATGGTCATGTTCAAATTATTGTTCAAACCCCTCAAAAACCCTTTCTGGATATTTCAAGCTTTTGAAATATTTACAAAGGAAATATTCCCCAAAAATTCCAAGAAAATTCTAGCATGTCACATATGAAATGTTTGATGATCTTGCCAAGTCTCATGTCATGGAGAATAGTATAACCCTATGAAATCCTCTCAAAACCACTTCTGTCCTTTTTCAAGTTTGAACAACTTTGCACTGTCAAACATGTCCAAATGCTCTCAAACTTGGTGCACATGCTCAAATGGTGTAATAATGCATCTAGACCAAATGGCACAAGTTGGAGAGAATGTTATCTTGATCAAAGTGCCCCAAAACCCTCTCTGTCCAGAACCAAATTTGAACAAGTTTACATTGGCAACTTTCTCCTTTTGATCTCAACTTTTGTGGACATGTTCAGAACCTCAAATGATGGCACTACACTAAGTGGTGCATAAAGGAGAATAGCTTTGCATGACTAAATCTTGAAATGTCCATTTCTGTTGATTTCTAGGGTTTACAAAAGTTGCATTGGCAACTTTGCCCAAATGAACTCAATCTTGGTGCAACCTCTTATTTTCTCATGCCATTTGACCCTGTCAAGCCTCATGACAAGGGAAGTCCATTTGCTTGCCCAAACCTACGTCAAATACCTTCTGGCAGAAATTTAAAATGCATGTTTTGTCCATGTCCGCTAATCTCCATGAGCTCAACTTTTTCCCACAACCTCATCTGGTCCTCCTCTACCTCCTGCATCTTTCCCTGCCCGAGGAGCCATGATTAAGGGGGGTAGAACCCCGTTTTTCTTCTCTGGGCAGCAGCATTCTCTCTCTCTCTCGCAGACTCTCTCTCCCTCCTTGACATTCCAGAGCATCCAAGGCTCTCCTCAGCTTTTGCCCATACCCCCTGCAGCTGCCAGACACAAGTAGACGCGCGAGTGCGCGCGGAAAAGCCACGGATGCCGGCCAAAGACGCGCTCTGGAGCGCCTGGCAGAGCACCGACCTTTGACGCCGCGCTCCCCCACCACCTCGGGCCGCCCCAGCGCGCCCGTCGAGGCCCTCGACGTCCGCACCATGACAGCCCTGCTGGCCCCCTCCTCTCTCCCTCTCTATCACCGCCCAGAGCCGCACGGCTCGGCCTATGCGGGCGCGAGTTCGTGGCTCCACCCGGAGCTCTCCCCGCTCCTTCACTCCCTTCCCCTGGCCGTAGACCATCTCTACAAATGCCCCGAACATGCACACGCGAGCCCCCGTGACCCCTAGCAACAGCAACGACCTCACCGGCGCAACCGTGCACGGTGCACCTCGCCCCCTTCTGTTTAAGGCCACCCCCGAGCCCCCTCTCTACTCCTTTGGCTTTCTCTCCCTCCCGTGCAACCCCTGGACCGTACCACTTCCCTCCTCGCGCCCTCCATATCCCCCATGGACGGAGAACCGCCGCCGGCCCCGTGCTAAATTCGGGCTATCCCGAGCCTCTCTTCTCTCCCTAGCCACTCCAGAGCCCCCTCACCACCACTGCCGACTCGCCCCACACTCCGTTTCCTCCTCCCCATGTCTGCCTCGCTGTGCCAAACCTCGCCGACAGCCTCCTCCGCGGCCATCCAGGCCATCGCCGCTACAGCCCTCCCCGGCATGCGTGAAGCACATGGATGGGTGCGGCGTGGCCTCCTGAGCACGCCGGTGGGCGGAGCGTCGCCGGAGATGCTCTGTAGCGCTGGCAATTGCCGGCGGGAGCCGGTACTCCCCGCGCCCGGAGCGCGCACGGGAGGTTGAAGATGGCATGCTGCTGGGCCCCGCGCGTCTACGACCCAGCAGGCGGGCCCGACCGTTTAAGTGGAAACGGCTTCGGCCGGATCCGCCTCCCCTGCGCGACGGCGCACCCCCGCGAAGCCGCCTTCGACATCACCACCTCTGCCCGCGCAGCGAGCCACTGGGCCGGCCCACGGTCTATCTGTCGCCCGTGCGCAGGATAAGGTTAAAGCCTTATTTCCTTTTCTTTTTCCAGTCAACTTCATAAATCCATAAATAATTCAACAGAGCAAATTTGTAGTAGTTCATAAATTCATGATCTATCACATGGTGTTGTTTGCACATTTTTCCAGAAAACGTTTCTTCACACATATTTCGTAAAACCCTATTTTCCTATTTCTGTGATTTAGAAAATCACAGAGAGCTCAAAATTGATCCAAATGCCATGATTCAAATTCCTAGATGCTTCTAAGTTCATAACTTAGTTTGTGAACATTTTTATTAATACTTTCTGTACCACAAAAAAATAATGAGCCATTTCTTCATATTTGTCAACTTTGCAAATTCATAGGAAAATCATTTGAACTCCAAATCCGGTGAAACCAACTCCTAGATGCTTCTAAAATCATGGTTTGTTAAATGGGTGCCTTTGCTCATTTTTCAAAAATATATTTCTGTACACTTCTTGCAAATCCATAAACCCCCTTGATTCGATCATATCAAAATGTTTAGAAAATATCCACTGACCCAATTCCAATGAAACCAGTCTGGTTATTTTTCATAAAACCAGAGATGTCCTAGAAAAGTCAAATTAATATTTTTAGAGCACTTTTATTTCCTGCCTTGTTGTGTTGCTTATTATGGTTGCTTTCGAGGATAGTTGACGAAGTAGCCGAAATGCTCGGAGTTGGACCAGAGATATTTGAAGACCTCGAAGACTTTGTTAAAGCAGGCAAGCAACCCTTTGACCATGTCTATGAAACCCTTTTTATGCATGACATATAGCACCATATTATTGTTGCAATGGAATCATGATGAGGTGGAACCACTTTGATGGTTTGCCTCCGTTACTTCCTCGTTGATACTTGCATTGTGCATGAGCCTACCTCCTTATGAGGGTTATGCCGGCGGGAGTAGATAGGATGCTAAAGCAGTTGCTACGCAAAAAGGGACGGGAATATGCATGGTGATGGCGACAAAGTATTTCCAAAAGACTTTTTTGAAAACCCCATCGGGTGCCACTTATGCCCGAGGGAGATGATGAGTTGGGTAGCCACTTGATGACGAAGTGGTCTACCGAGGCAAGTGTGTGTGGTGTTTTCAAAAACGGATTGGTTTAAGTTGTGACCGTTATTCCAACCTTACATGCGCAACCACTCTACCCTTATATGGGAAAGGGCATTATTGATTACCTAGGCCGATACTAGCTTGGAGCCCGCATTACTAGTGACGGGAGAGTCGTTGTTGCGCTCTCTCGGGACGGGGTCGTGCCAGGTAGGGCGGCCATGACTGTTTTCACAGGGCACCGGACACACCGTTGCTACCCCGTGCTTGTGGTATGTGATGAATATGGGAGCAAGGCTCCACAATTTTAAGATGTGAAATGTTGGGCACGGGGGTTACTACCAATCGAGTGGACTCTATGTTAGTGTCTTCTAGCGAAAGATTGTGATCGGGTGCTTACCCCGGATACTTGAGGTACCGCGGGTCGTGGATGACACGGAAGTTCCCCGGATCTTTTGGGTAAAGTGTGCAACCTCTGCAGAGTGTAAAACTATTCGAATAGCCGTGTCCACGGTCAAGGACAGTTGGGTAACCGCTCTTGGGCTACGTCCACATGTTTACAAACCAATGTATGTGTTTGGATAAGTGGGAAGAACTACTTGGGTCAAGTCAAAGGACTTGACATGATCGAGTTGGGTTGATGCCCACTCTATTTATGTTGATATTTGTAACTTGTCCTCATGGTTACTTGAATTCTCCTGATGCACGTCTTACAAGTTGTTGAACATGTCATTGCACTCAAAACTAGCTTTCTGCAAAAATTTACCTATATCATGCATTGTTGTATCTTGAACGAAAACATGGGTTGCTTGCGAGTATATTCAAAGTACTGATTGGCTTGCCACTGGTTATTTTATTGGCCAGGCATGAGAGACAAGGTATATTGAAGAGTTCTTTGGTGACGATCGTGCGAGCTAGGACGCTTCCCAGTCAGAATGCCTGATGGGTTAAGGCAGATGGCATGGGTCCAAGTTATCGACGAAGATTTCCGCTGCGAAGTTATACTCAAGACTTGACCATAATGGTCATAATTTATGTAAGACGGTATGTATGGATGTAAGACTCTTGTTATACAGCTTCTGTGTGTTCAGTGAGCATTGATCTCTTGGATCACTGTACATGTGCATTCGGTGATCACGACTTATGAGTCGGGGTCCCCACATTTACTAGCCATAGATTCATCAAAATAAGCAAGCAACACAATGATAATAGAATCTGTCAAAAATAGAACAGTCTGTAGTAATCTGTATCAAACATATACTTCTGGAACTCCAAAAATTCTACCAAAATAGGACGACCTAGGTAATTTGATTTTTGATCTGCTGAAATTGGAATCAGTATTTTATCACGTTCTGGTAATTTTAAACAATTGTTTTCGTGAACAGAAAGTTTCTGGAATTTTTAGCAAGATCAAATAACTATCATCCAAGAAGATCCTATAGGTCTTACTTGGCACAAACACTAATTAAAACATAAAACCACATCTAAACAGAAGCTAGATGGATTATTTATTACTAAACAGAACCAAAAAGCAAGTAACTAAAATAAAATTGGGTTGCCTCCCAACAAGCGCTATCATTTAACGCCCCTAGCTAGGCATGATGATTCCAATGATGCTCGCATAAAAGATAAGAATTGAAACATAAAGAGAGCATCATGAAGAATATGACTAGCACATTTATGTCTAACCCACTTCCTATGCATAGGGATTTTGTGATCAAACAATTTATGGGAACAATAATCAACTAGCATAGGAAGGCAAAACAAGCATAACTTCAAAACTTTAAGCACATAGAGAGGAAACTTGATATTATGGCAATATGTAGAAGCATATGAACCTCTCTCATAATAATTTTCAGTAGCATCATGAATGAATTCAACAATATAACCAGAACCTAAAGCAATATTTTCATGATCTACTTGCATAGAAATTTTACTACTCTCCACATAAGCAAAATTCTTCTCATTAATAGTAGTGGGAGCAAGCTCAACAAAATAACTATCATGTGATTGAAAAGTAAGATCCAGATGACAAGTTTGATGGTTATCATTATTCTTTAAAGCATACATGTCATCACAATAATCATCATAGATAGGAGGCATGCTTTCATCATAATAAATTTGCTCATCAAAACTTGGGGGACAAAAAATATCATCTTCATCAAACATAGCTTCCCCGAGCTTGTGGCTTTGCATATCATTAGCATCATGGGTATTCAAAGAATTCATACTAACAACATTGCAATATTGCTCATCATACAAAGATTTAGTGCCAAACATTTTATAGACTTCTTCTTCTAGCACTTGAGCACAATTATCGGAATCCTTATTTTCATGAAAGACATTAAAAAGATGAAGCATATGAGGCACCCTCAATTCAATTTTTTGTAGTTTTCTTTTATAAACTAAACTAGTGATAAAACAAGAAACTAAAATATTCGATTGCAAGATCTAAAGATATACCTTCAAGCACTCACCTCCCAAGCAACAGCGCCAGAAAAGAGCTTGATGTCTACTACGCAACCTTCTTCTTGTAGACGTTGTTGGGCCTCCAAGTGCAGAGGTTTGTAGGACAGTAGCAAATTTCCCTCAAGTGGATGACCTAAGGTTTATCAATCAGTGGGAGGCGTAGGATGAAGATGGTCTCTCTCAAACAACCCTGCAACCAAATAACAAAGAGTCTCTTGTGTCCCCAACACACCCAATACAATGGTAAATTGTATAGGTGCACTAGTTCGGCGAAGAGATGGTGATACAAGTACAATATGGATGGTAGATATAGGTTTTTGTAATCTGAAAATAAAAAACAGCAAGGTAAGAAGCGATAAAAGTGAGCGTAAACGGTATTGCAATGCTAGGAAACAAGGCCTAGGGTTCATACTTTCACTAGTGCAAGTTCTCTCAACAATAATAACATAATTGGATCATATAACTATCCCTCAACATGCGACAAAGAGTCACTCCAAAGTCACTAATAGCAGAGAACAAACGCAGAGATTATGGTAGGGTACGAAACCACCTCAAAGTTATTCTTTCCGGTCAATCCATTGGGCTATTCCTATAAGTGTAAGAAACAGCCCTAGAGTTCATAGTAAAATAACACCTTAAGACACACATCAACGAAAACCCTAATGTCACCTAGATACTCCAATGTCACGTCAAGTATCCATGGGTATGATTATACGATATGCATCACACAATCTCAGATTCATCTATTCAACCAACACATAGAACCTCAAAGATTGCCCAAAAGTTTCTACCGGAGAGTCAAGACGAAAACGTGTGCCAACCCCTATGTGTAGGTTCATGGGCGGAACCCGCAAGTTGATCACCAAAACATACATCAAGTGAATCAATAGAATAACCCATTGTCACCACGGTTATCCCACGCAAGACATACATCAAGTGTTCTTAAATCATTAAAGACTCAATCCGATAAGATAACTTCAAAGGGAAAACTCAATCCATTAAAAGAGAGTAGAGGGGGAGAAACATCATAAAATCCAACTATAATAGCAAAGCTTGCGATACATCAAGATCGTATCACCTCAAGAACACGAGACAGAGAGAGAGAGATCAAACACATAGCTACTGGTACATACCCTCAGCCCCGAGGGTGAACTACTCCCTCCTCATCATGGAGAGCGCCGGGATGATGAAGATGGCCACCGGTGAGGGATCCCCCCTCCGCCAGGGTGCCGGAACAGGGTCCCGATTGGTTTTTGGTGGCTACAGAGGCTTGCAGCGGCGGAACTCCCGATCTATTCTGTTCCCCGGAGGTTTTAGGGTATATTGGTATATATAGGAGGAAGAAATACGTCAGGGGAGCCACGAGGGGCCCACGAGGGTGGAGGGCGCGCCCAGGGGGGTGGGCGTACCCCCTGCCTCGTGCCTTCCTCGTTGATTCCCTGACGTGCACTCCAAGTCCCCTGGATTGTTTCCGTTCCAAAAATAACTTTCCCGAAGGATTCATTCTGTTTGGACTCTGTTTGATATTCCTTTTCTGTGAAACACTGAAACAAGGGAAAAACAGAAACTGGCACTAGGCTCTGGGTTAATAGGTTAGTCCCAAAAATAATATAAAAGTGCATAATAAAGCCCATAAACATCCAAAACAGATAATATAATAGCATGGAACAATCAAAAATTATAGATACGCTGGAGACGTATCAAGCAGCTACGCGTGTAAGAGTGTACAAGGGTCTGAATCCTATTTTAGGTCGCCATGGCCCACCTTTTATAGGTTAAGGGGTTACCACGGTGGCAAATCAGTCATTACACACTGATTAGATAGCAAATAGTGCTATCTTATCTAACTCTTCAGACAGGACAAGGCGCATTAAATGCACCGCTTAGTTTCACGTCGTGGATGTAGCCCGGCAAACCTTGCCGCGCCACTTTAGTTGTCTCTCGCCCTGTCTGCCTGACACGCCTCTGGACGGGTGTCATGCAGGGTGAATCTTCTCCCCAAATGGCTACCACGTGCCAGAGGACATCCACTTAATCACTTGGGCGCTCGACACCACACTGACAAGTGACTAGAGTTGCTGTGTGGGGGAGCGGTGGTGCCTTGGCAGGGTGATCCACCCTTGGCGTCCCCGGTAAGCCTAACGGGGGAATTTTGAGACTTGTCTTCGGTGTGGCCTCGACCTGACCGGGCTCACCTGCCCGGTAAGGGAGGTTTTTCCTTAGTGATTCCTTGCTCTTTTGTCTTGTCTTGATCTTCTTGATCCGCCCTTTGATTCCTCAAAGAGATATCTCCTTAACTTGGTCTTGCTGTTGCAACCTTGTCTCTATGCCTGTGTACAGTCTGGGCAACATACGCCAAGGTTTGCTGCACCGACACTAGGATATTGTTTCTTGAGCTATTCTGAAGTGGTTTCAGTTATGGACTTGTTTTGCTGTGGCGGTTATTTGCACTAGTCGCCAACATTGATAACAAGTGTATTTAATATGCTGCGTTGTCCCCTATATTTGCACTGGTGGAGAACTTTGATGGCCAGTGGATGTAATCTATGTAATCGCCGTAATATCCTAGCATTAGTTGCTTGCTTATTTATTTTCTTAGTATTATATATTTGTTTGCTTGTAGTTATGTAGTTCTTTTTTGTCGGTTTCCTATTGGCCGTAATAACAGTGGTCCACATATGCGCCATTGTAACCATGGCCCTCCTACAGGCCTTAGGATCCATGGTCCACCTTCGGGCCGTAGGATCCATTGTCCTCCTATGGGCCTTAGGATCTTTGAGCCTTCTACGGGCCTTAGGATCCTAGGGCATCCTATGTGCCTTAGGATCCATGGGCCTCCTACAGGCCTTAGGATCCATGGGCCTCTTATGGGCCGTAGGATCCATGGGCCTCTTACGGCCACATGATCTATGGGCCATACTGATCGTGGACCTGTTTGAACGCGATTTGGTCTATAAACAGGCCAGAATCCGAACTGTCTGTTTATGGGCTCAGGCCACAATGGTCCGTTAACAGGCCATAATACATTACAAGGTGAATAAGGCCCAAAGGGTTAATGGGCCACAGATGGGCTGACTATAACCACGTGCCTCATTTGGCCCATTAGCGGAATAGGCCAGTAATGAACCGCAAGTAGTGGAAGGCCTAAAATAAAACCCGAGAATATATGAGCCTTAGAAGGCCGAAAGATGACACGGGCAAGAAACGACCAACTGAACCATGGGACGTTAATGGGTATAAAGCAAGTTACTGTATATTATGGGCCAGAGTCACCACGGGCCATTAAAGGGCCTAAAGAAACAAATGGCCTCATATGGGCCAAAAGACGCCATGGGCCATTTATGGGCCAAAAGTGGGGTCAAGCTCGAGTTATATTGGACTGCCCAAAAGACGCTAATGGGCCAAATTCGAAAAGGCTATAATGGGCCAATAATATACGCGCACATGCCATTAACAGACTTTCGTTGGGCCGACTCGTTAACTTTTGACCAAGTTAAACGGCCGGCCTTTTTAATCCAAATGGACCACTGTTGGACCGGACCACATGTTCATGTATCATAGGCACGTTCCGTCCATTGAAGGGGAGGACATCTGTCCCAACGCCTAGCTAACACGTGGAATCATCTAGCAAATGAGAATTTTACACATGGAAAATCCCCATTGGTCCTGGCGGCTAACAGGTTATCGGATCCAAACCGAAACCCCATAGATTAACGGAGACCCATTATGGTTGATGCCACGTGTTGGCACCCTTGATGAAAACAATTCCATGACGAGCCATTTTTCGTCATGGAAGTGGAGACTTCCATGATGATAATTTTTCTTCATGGATGTGGACACTTCTGTCATGGAACACTTGCATGACAGCACATGTATGACTATCTTCATTCTCTAATAAAATCGTCATGGATGTACATGCATGACAGAAAACGTGACCTATTGTGACAAACACGTATTATCACGGAAGTGGTTTTTTGTAGTGACACCAATAGATTATGACCCATAGGAGTTTCCGGGCTCACACAGATTAAGAAAGACATTGGTTCAATCGGGGCATCTTAGGAACATATACCACCATCTTCAGGAGGAAATAGCACAAGCTCGAAAGCAGATCATGGTTGACAAAAGCAGATGATATAATTAACCAAATGCACTGTGTATCAGTGGAAGAGCTCACAAGGTTATTGAATATGAAGGACTGTGTCAGATAATAATCCAACAAAGGGTCTAGCGGTCCACAATGGGGCTGATGTGAGTATTGGTACTCATTCAGAGAAAGAAAGAAAGCAAAGTCATCGGATTATAGAAACATTTGAATAATTTGATGCTTAGATACAAAGAAATCATCATTTCCAGACTGGTGTATCAGAATCAGATGCTCTGATTAAGTTTGAGTAAGTTGAATGGAGTTAGGGGCACAAGTGGTCAAGGTTTGGTTGACTGAAAACCAGCTCATATCCGGAATGACGTCTGAGCCGGAAGATAATTTATGAGGATCAACTGATGATTGCGTGCATTCGCACACATGATGAATCAACAGAATCAGGATGACAATCACACGAGATTTTAATGAATATTGCTAGTATTATGGAATTAACCAAAATGCAAGCAGGTAAGGAAGACCTAGAGCAATAGGCTACTGAGGATTTTCAGAAGATCGAATTAGCATTACGAAGAGTTTTGTGAAACACATGAGCAACTGAGGATGAACGAATCCCCGGTAAGTTTGAGGAATTATTCGTAGGGGTATTCATGCGGCAAAGAACTGCAAGGGAGTGGCACAAAGGATCCTCAGAATATCGAAGAGTATTTCGGGGTAATTTGTAATAAAAAGAGCAACGGGGAATGATGGGAAGAATGGCAAGTGTATGTAGTTACTATAAGGGTTTATCGATGGCAGGGAATTGCAAAAGCGATGGGCACAAAGGCTCTAGAGAATATCGGAGAGTATCTTCGGAATTTTCTGGTGCACCAAGCGACCATATGGAATGAGGGGCTCTCTGGGAGGAAGTAGTTACGAGAACCTAGAGTTAGAGTTAGTAAAACAATTAACCCAAATAGAAGAGAGATCAGAATCCCATAGTAAAGACGAGGAATAAAACATCCTAATACCACCCATTTGTGATGTGGGCCCTGAAGCCACACAATAATGTTAGTAAAATAGTTTTCCAAAGACTAGACTCAACTTTGGGCAAGGAGTTGGTAAGGGGCTTCCTACAGGCAGTCGGCTCTGATACCAACTTGTGATGCCTCGACTTAATCGTGCACTAATCATACACGCAAATGCGCACGATCAAGATCAAAGACTCACGGGAAGATATCACAACTCAACTCTAAACAAAAATTAAAGTCATACAAGCTTTATATTACAAGCGGGGGGCCTGGAGGGCTCGAAAACACAAGAGTCAGTGGAAGCAACAATATGTGAGTACAACGACATGAGATCCAAAAGGTGCAGGCCTCCTGCCTGGGAGCCCCCTAACTACTCCTGGTACTTGGCAGTCTCCACGTAGTAGTAAGCTCCATCGGGTTAGTAGTAGTCGTAAGCTGGATCAGCTGGCACCTAGACTCTGTCATCTGATCGCATCAATTGGGTATAGGGGAAAAGAGGTAGCACAACAACCGAGAGTACTCATCCAAAGTACTCACAAGACTTACATCGGATCTATACTAAGTATGCATCAGTATCAAGGGAATGGGGCTTTATCTTTGGACTAGACTATAGAAATGCCAGAAGAAAAGGGAATGCCTAGCCTATCAAAGATTAGCATCTTGAAGCATCTTGCAACATTAGAAGAGTGGAGATTAGTGTAACACCCCAAAAATTGGGTTATCAATTATGTGCTGTTATTCCTTCCCAGCTTTCTTTTTCCAAATCTTTCTCCTGAGTTTGCTGGATGATTATGAGAATCCAGACAAGTTTCAACTTTTCAAGACCTTGCCCCAGTCTTTGATGTTGGCCAAGACCACATCTGCATCATCCGAGCATCCTTCAAAACCCTAATTCCAAATTTCGGAATTTGAGATCTTGCCTTTGTGATTACAAAGGAGCTATCATTTTCTTTGTTCTGTTGATCCTCGAAAAATTCCTAGAGATCATCCTACACCTATAAAACCTGGATATGCAAAAATATTGCCAAGTCATATGCAATATTTTTCATCTGGGGTTAATTCCTTTTCCTGTCTTTCTAAGGAATTTAGTCCAAAGACATAGCTAGAGATCTCCAAATTTCATGAAAAATTTGTGGATATGATCTCGATGCCTCCAAGCTCTGGCAAAAATATTCGCCATATATAAATAAGGGAAATTGCCATTTCCTTATTAAAGCCAATATTGTATTTTTGCCACTTTCCAAAGGAACTGCCATTTTGGTAGCCTGGAAAATTCCCAAATAATTTGTGGAGCTTCTCCTTGATATATATTCACCATTTCCATCCAAACCCATCCTCCACCTTTCATTATCTGAGCACATGATCCAATGCAAGTTTCTGCCTTGTCTGAAACATTGTGAAGCAAGTGCTTGATTCCTTGATCCAATTGACCTGAAATTTTACACGGTGGTTCATATTGATAAATCACTAATGCACACCAAAAATCAGCTCAATCCATCTATCCAATATTCCCCTATGATTTTCTGAAATTTCTGTTCAAATTCTAGCTTTGTGAAGGAAGTACCTTCATAGAGTACCCAAATGAGCTATAAAATTCCATCTTGTTCTCAAGCCTAAGTCATTGGTCTCCACCAAAAATGAGCTTATTCAACTTAACCAATATTCCCCAGATTGCTCATTTGCATTTCTGGCCAGTTGGGCACTTTGCACGACAAGTACCAGATAGCCTTATCATTTTGGGCTGATATTTTGGCGGGTCACCTTAGTAGATGGCCATCCTCACCCAAATCCCAGGCCTAATAGAGTCGTGCTCTGCCTAATATTTTGATCGAACACTTTTCTCCTAATTTGGATTGTTGCACCGTCCTGTCACATCGTGGGCACTGGATGTTGTATATTTGCACTCAACATCTACCAGCGGCGTGATATACCAGCCAGACTTGCCTGGGGCATCCAGAACGTGTTTCAACGCCGTGGTTACGCGGTGACCATGCATAGAGCGCGCTTTGCATGCATCGCGGGTGCTCTTTGCATCTAGACCCATTGGGAGGTGCACACGGCCTACTAGCTCGCCTCGGCGCACCACGACCTCACCCGCGTCGCTTGACTCCCTGCCCTCCTCATCCCATAGCCATTGGCCGCGCGTGCTGACACCGCATCTGTCGCCGGAGCGCCGACACGTTGCCGCATGGTGTTGCCACCTCTTCCCTCTTCTTGAGCCTTCCCCACGAATATTTAGGCTTGCCCCGAGCTCCCTCGCAGTCAACGACATCTGCCCACGCCCTCGGAGCTCTTCCTGTCCCCTCCATGGCGGTAGTGCTGCTGCCCCAATCCCCTTGGCCATTCCCGGCCGTTGCTTTGCTCACTCCCCCCCCCCGTCTGAATCCGCGGCCTCCCTTGGTCGTCCGCTCGACACCGCCGTCCTCAGCTGTTGTGCGGGAGCCCTGTCGGTGTGCCCCCCTTCGAAGCTCATAGACCACCACAACCCTTCCCACCGCGATGGCGCACGGGGCCATTGAGCGAGTCCTGGATCAAGGGGTCCTTGGGTGTCTGGGCTGTGTGATATGGGCCAGACTGATGGGCCGTGAAGATATAAAGTAGAAGGCCTTCCCCCATGTCCGGATAGGACTCTCCTATGCGTGGATGGCAAGATTGGTGTCCGGATATGTAATTTCCTTCTTCGGCAAGCCGACTCTGTACAACCCTAGGCCCCTCCAGTGTCTATATAAACCGGGGGGTTTACTCCATGGAGCCTATCAGAATTCATATAGGCTAGACATCTAGGGTTTAGCCATTACGATCTCGAGGTAGATCAACTCTTGTAACCCCTATACTCGTCAAAGTCAATCAAGCAGGAAGTAGGGTTTTACCTCGCTTAATAGGGCCCGAACCTGGGTAAACATAGTGTCCCCTTTGTCTCTTGTTAACTTCGATCTGCAGATGCACTGTTCTGTACCCCCTACCCGAGATCGGCCAGTTTGGACACCGACATTGGTGCTTTCATTGAGAGTTCCACTATGTCGTCGCCAGAAGGCCCGATGGCTCGTTTGATCATCAACAACGATGCTATTTCCAAGGAAACCTTCCTCCATGGTCAACTTTTCGTGTTTGGCGGCTTCGCTCTGTGTGCCACTTCAATCGGCCACCATGAACAGATCTATAGCTACACCCCTGGTCATCAGATCAGATTCGGGAGCCTGAATTACATCGCTAATGTCCGAGGAGACTTGATCTTCAAAGGGTTCGCGGCCTCGACCACTGTTCCTCATCTTCAAGAAGGAAACCCGTCGGGTCCATCGTCAGGTACCGCTCAAAGACCAACAATCATCCCTGCCCTGGCCGTAGATCCACATCAGACCACCTCATCCGAGGATGGGGATTTGAAGCCCACCGGACTCTCTCCTACTATGGAGCTCTTAGCTGGAGACCCAGAGGCAATTATATCTTCGGCAAGCCTAGAATCAAGCAGGACTCTCCCTGCCATCAGAGAGCCGAACACGCCTCAGGATGCTAACTCCGAACTCTCAAGGTCTGCGTCCAGTGAGCACGGCCTGGTAGTATCTACCACGCCCAGCCACGGAGGTCCTCAGTTCCCTGTCCGGCCTTCACTCCTAAGCGAGGCCTTGGACTTAATGCGATCCCTCACCATTATGAAAGTGTCACCTCCGAACTACGCCCAACCCGGACTAGGGGCTAAGAGCGGGGAATTCTACGTCCCACCCACCACCCACTTGATAGCCACTGTCGAGGACTTGACCGACGTGCTAGATTACGCCTCCGAAGACATCGACGGTATGGATGACCATGCCGCAGACGAATACAGCCAGAATCCGCCCATCACCGTACGTTGGATGGCCACCTTTAGATACGATGTGTATATGGTGGATACACCTAAAAAGATGACGATGAAAACGGCGACAAGGATCCAATCAATAAGAAGCCCGTCGAGGCACTACCAAAACGTCGACGTGAGCGGCGCCGCTCAAAGTCGCCTCACGAAAAGGAAAGTAATACAGTTACCGGAGACAATCACACTCCGAAGAAGTCCGAAGACTTTAACCACCCCATCGAACCCGCCATAGAGCAGGATGATTGGGAAGAGGGACAAGTCAACCCCGACAAGCCGGTCGGGAATGAGGATTCGGAGGATAGTAACTATCTACCGATCTCCGAGAAGGATGTCAGCCTCGGCAATGAAGACTTCATCATGCCAGAGGAACCCCTCGAGCAAGAGCGCTTTAAGCGGCAGCTAATCGCAACCGCGAGAAGCCTAAAAAAGAAACATCAACAGCTTCAAGCCGAACAGGATACGCTCAACGACAGATGGACCCAGGTCCTAGCTCCGAGGAATATGGCCTCGAGCGCCCAATAAAGAGTTATCCAAAGTGTCGGCTACTTCCACAATTCGATGACGAGGCCCTTGAGCCAATACCGTCAAGATATAATCATGCTGATGAACTAGACCAACCACCACATGGACGAGACAGAGCGGCTACTTATGCCGAATATCAGCCCGCACAACCTCGCCGTCGAGGCAAAGAGGCAGCAGCTCCGGGCTACACTTACGACTTACGCCAGGACCTAGACAATAGAGCCGGTCAGGCCAGATCAATCTATGGATCAAGGGGGCATGCTCCAACGTGAGACGACGGCCACCAACCCTGGCGCGATAAGCTCAACCTCACCCGGGCTGAAAACCGAACACGACTGTTATCCGAACTTCGTCGCGATGTTGCCCAATACAGGGGCGCCGCACACCCCTCATGCTTTATCGATGAAGTAATGCAGCACCAGTTCCTACAAGGGTTCAAACACGTTAACATTGAATCATATGATGGAACGACAGATCCCGCAGTATGGATTGAAGACTTTGTCCTCCATATTCACATGGCTCGCGGTGACGATCTCCACGCCATTAGCTACCTCCCCTTAAAGCTAAAAGGACCAGCACAACACTGGTTAAACAGCCTCCCAGAGAACTCTATTGGTAGCTGGGAAGATTTGGAGGATGCCTTTCGAGACAAGTTCCAAGGTACCTATGTCCGGCCCCCAGATGCCGATGATATTAGCCACATAGTCCAGTAACCTACAGAGTCAGCCCGCAAACTCTAGACTAGGTTCTTAATTAAATAGAACCAAATCGTCAGCTGTCCGGACACCGAAGCCCTCACGGCCTTTAAACATAGCGTCTGCGACGAGTGGCTCACCCGACACCTCAGTCAGGAAAACCCGAAGTCTATGGCAGTTCTTACCGCACTCATGACCCGCTTCTATGCGGGAGAAGATAGCTGGTTAGCTCGTAGAAGCAATAGTACCAGCGACCCTGGCACCTCCGAAGCCAGAGATAGCAACGGCGGGCCGCGACGGAACAAACATAAGTGTCGAAACAACAATGAAGAAACTGAAGACACAGCGGTTAACGTCGGATTCAACGGTTCTAAATCCGGTCAGCGGAAGAAGCCATTCAAAGGAAATAAAGATGGTCCATCTAATTTTGACAAAATACTCGATCGGCCTTGCCAGATTCATGGCACCCCTGACAAGCCTGCCAATCATTCCAACAGAAACTGTTGGGTCTTCAAACAGGTCGGTAAGTTAAATACAGGACATAAGGGGAAAGGGCCGCCAAGCAATGACGATGATGAGCCCCTCCCACCGAACATAGGGGACAAAAGAAATCCCCCCCTGAGGTGAAAACAGTGTATATGATATATGTCACGCATATCCCCAAGAGGGAGCGCAAGCGCGCACTAAAGGACGTCTACGCTGTAGAGCCTCTCGCCCCTAAATTCAACCGGTAGTCGGCTTGTCCGATCACCTTCTATCGTAGGGACCACCCGACCAGTATCCGTCATGGAGGTTCGGTAGCTCTGGTCCTCGATCCAATCATCGGTGGGTTCCATCTCACTCGAGTCCTTATGGACGGCGACAGCAGTCTTAACTTCATTTATCAAGACACTGTTCATAAAATGGGTATTGACCCATCAAGAATCAAGCCTAGTAACACCACCTTTAAAGGAGTGATAACCGACGTCGAAGCCCGCGGTGTTATCACTGTCAATGGAACCATGGAGCGCTCCCTCCATACCGAGGAGCACACTGCGGCCCTTGCAACCGAGGTATAGAGCGGCCTCATCAAGCCGAATAAATCATCGGCCATGAAGGCCCTGGAGACTGTCAAGCGAGTCCGGCCTACTCTGTAGAATGACAGCTCCGTTGATCCAGAGTTCGACTAGCAGTTTCGCCTCCGTCAATCGCCCCACACAACCGCGGCATATGTACCGCGCGTGCATAATTACGCACTCAAAATACACTGGGCAACGACGGAGGCACAATGCGGACAAGGTCTATAGTGCGGCTCGACCCTATTTGACCTTAACCTTTCTTCTTTGATCCTTTTTTTCATACCACAAGTGCATTAAAACCTAGCTATTCTACGGTCGTGCAAGGGCTCTTTCCTGGCCCGTTTCATATAAACGACCGTGGACCTCTCCTCTCAAAGGATATTTCCACCAAGGCGAAAGCGGCGCAGACGTGCGACAGGATGTCCATGGGATCTTCAAGACTACCTTTTCTTTAGACCTTGTACATAGCTTCCCCTTGTTTACAAATTCTCGGCATGTAAAATAGCCTTGATGTCTGTAATAGCACGTTTTGACGTATCATTCAGATTGTAATGGAAACAGTCTTTTCACCAACCCCTATTCGGTATTGGTTTATTTCATAAAACTATATTCCCTCTTTGCATTAGACGGCCATATATACTTTGGTACGGCTTAAATTCCAGCGGCTCTATTTGGCCACATATACTTTCAAAAGGTCCGAATACTCCTAGAGTATACCTCGGCGTCCCGAATATTGCATTATATGCATCAGCTCCGAATCATGTCTTTGGTCAATAGTTGGGTTGCCCGGCTCCTATGATTACTACCTTACGTTCCACTTGTTCGGCTAGGGTAGTAAAGGGAGAACTACTGTGATTTTGTTTCTGGTTCGTCTGGTCAAGCACCTCAGTGGAGAAAGCCGAAAACTGATTGCCATGATACGGCGAGAGCTGGTTGGCGATTCGGCGACTTAATATAAATCTCTTGCGATTTCTTCCGTACTATACGAAGGACTGGCATTCGTCCAGTCACACGCCTAAGGCATCCTACTTCGGATATCCGCATACGCACCAGGGGCTAGTACTTAGTCCCACCGTCAAACTCCTATGGCTAAGTGAAAGTGATAAAGCCACATAATCTGATTGCCAGGTTCGCTGCGCAGACACCTCCTTCACGGACCAAGACGTTGGGTCAAGTGTGATCATGCGCTATTCCGAACACCCCCGTAGCATCTACGTGGGGACTAAAGCCGACGACTGGCAAACTCACAAGATTAAAAACGGCCGCACAGGAGGAAAGCAGTTTCAGATAAAAGCATACATATATTACAGGCCTTGGTTCATAACACATAGTCTGGATAAATATATTACATTCACTCAAACATGATATCCTTTGAGCATTGGCCCTCTACTAATCAGGCACCCTTCAGGACGTCGTCAAAGTACCGCTCCGGCTTGCGGTGGTTCTTGCCTTCAGGTCGGCCTCGGTCACCATGATGGTGCCCAACATCTTCACCCAGTGCATCTTGACACGGGCAAAGGCCATCTGCGCACCCTCCATGCACGCCGAGCGCTTTACGGCCTCAACCCGGGGCAGCGCGTCGACGAGTCACTTCACCAGGCCGAAGTAGCTGCTAGGAATGGTGTCGGTCGGCTGAGGGAGTCCTAGATTAGGGGTTCCCCAAGCATCCGGGCTATGTGACATGGGACGAACTAATGGGCCGTAAAGATATGAGATTGAAGGCCTTCCCCCGTGTCCGGATGGGACTCTCCTTTGCGTGGATGGCAAGCCCGGCGTTCGTATATGAAACTTCCTTTCTCTTTAAACCGACTATGTACAACCCTAGCCCCCTTCGGTGTCTATATAAACAGGAGGGTTTAGTCCTTAGAGATCATCAGAATTCACATAGGCTAGACATCTAGGGTTTAGTAATTGCGATCTCGAGGTAGATCAACTCTTGTAACCCCTATACTCATCATAGTCAATCAAGCAGGAAGTAGGGTATTACCTCCATTAAGAGAGCCCAAACCTGGGTAAACATCGTGTCCCCTGCCTCCTGTTACCTTCAATCCACAGACGCATAGTTCGGGATCCCCTGCCCGAGATCAGATGGTTTTGACACCGACATTGGTGCTTTCACTGAGAGTTCCCGTGTGTTGTCGATAGAAGGATCGATGGCTCGCCTTGTCGTCAACAACAAAATCACCTCTGGAAGGGCCCTAGTTCCTGGGAAGATCCTCCAAATCAGCAGTTTCACCATAGGCACCCGCCCGGCCGTTAAGACCAAGGCGGTCTCTAGGATTGCAAAAAATCATCTCTGCATCAACCCCGAAAGCGTCGATAAGATGGATCCGGCAGATATCCCGTCTTTAAATGAATTTCTAGATCACATCACCGCCCTGGGGGTCACAACTAGTTACGATCTGATTGGGCTTAGACGCGATCAGAGGGAAATCAGGTCTCCACCTGTCACCCACCTGGTGACTGTCATGGAAGAGCAAGTTGAGGATACCGCTCCTCCTATGCTAAAAACAAACTATGTTCGGATCTCCGAGCCCTACAAGCCGGACACTCATCTCCGAGAAGAGATCATGTGTCCTCCGAACATAGAATCAGGTGCTGAGTCTAAAAACCCCCACGACATTCTGGATCATGGGCCAATGACCTCAGAAATTTTTCAAAATCCGGATTCCAAAGTGTGCCAGGGTCCGGATTTAAGCCCACCCGCCCACCACAATCAATACTCTCCAAGCAATTCCGGTCCCCCGGACATATGCGACTTAATGTATATACGACAGCAACCTCAGGAAACAGTCCATCACTTTTGGGCTAGATTCCTACTTGTTAAAACAAGATTAAAGATTGTTGCGACGACGATGCGGTATCAGTCTTTTGCCGCAACTGTACGGACGATGGGATCCTCAATGCCCTCAATAGACGCCGTATACTACACTTTGCAGATTTGGCACACATAGTACAGAAGTATTGCCAAATGGAAAGCGCTTGGAAAGCCCAGACAGCTCGGTGGGAACCACCGGCCTTTAAGCCACCCACCTGTCGGGCAAAAAGGATGCACCCTTATGGGGCACCTGATCATCACTTCACAAACAGGAAAACTAAACCCTTAACGGGACATAGAACTGTCCTTGAAGAATGGCTCGACAAGCCTTGTCAGTTACACATGATGCCGAATTCTGAACCAACACATAACCTTCGGGCATGTTGGATACTCTGGCAGGTGGCTAAAAGCAGTGAGGCCATCCTCACCAACACTACCCCGGCGAGGTACTCCCCCGAGGATGGCGATCTCAATGTATTTACGGTCTTCGAGACCTTTTCTTCAAATAATCGGCGTAAAAGGGCGCTCCGCGACCTCTCCGAAATTAACCAAGTAACCGCACCGAACCCTTGGAACGACAGGGCAATAACTTTCAACGCCACTGACGAACCACAGGCCCGATCAGTCCGAGCACCAGCCTCCTTAGTTCTCAACACAATTGTGGATGACTTTCGGCTTACTAACGTGATCATGGACGGAGGCAGCGGATTAAACCTCATTTATGAGGAAACACTCGACAAAATGTAAATAGACAAGAGCTGCATCGAGCAGAGCAGTACAACCATTCGAGGTATTATCCCCAGCCGAGAAGCGCGGTGTTGGGGATATGACTATTGGATATGCCAGCCTAGGAGGGGCCGGGTTATCCCAATGGCGGTTCATCTAAATGAAGCCCGAGAGTATATTGAAGATGGCGGTTCATAATACAGGCTTGTTAAGGGGCCCAAACCCGAAGGCGTCTTAAGGCCCGTAAGTGTAAACCGCCATGTATATGTGACTTGTATTGTAAGGCATGTAAGATAAGTCACCGAGCCGGACACATTTGTATGAGCCGGCCGGGAATCTGTAGGCCGCAGGGCGTCAACCCATATATATAAGGGGACGATCCGACATTGGCTTAGGGCAAGAAACAATAGATCGAAAGCCAGGCAAAGCGTATTCGCTCCCTGGTAATCGAAACCCTAGCAATACCACCACAAACTGGATTAGGCCTTTACCTTCACCGCAAGGGGCCGAACCAGTATAAACTCCTCGTGTCCTTTGTCCCGTTTAACCCCTTTAAGCTAACCTCGTCGCCATGGCTCTACAACTAAGTCCTTTCAGTAGCACATCTACCGTGACAACTCCACGACAGTTGGCGCCCACCATGGGGCCAGCGCACGGTGGTTTTGAGTTCTTGAAGGGCAGCTTCGAAGGGATCAAGGGATACGCCATGGGCCGGATGACCAAGAGTCGTCGCGGCAAGGTCTATATCGACGATGTAGGCATGGGCCCCGAGGTCGGCTCAATTGAGTACGGGTACCGGGTCCCCTTCGGCGGAATCCAGGTCTTCATCGGCAAGATCGGCGAACCGGGCCCTAAGCCGGAAAGCTGCACCGACATCATCGAGACGGCTTAGCGTGCACGACCCGCCCGGGTTCCACCCGCCGTGAAGTGTGCCTTCGTTGGATTTATCCACGGGGCTGAATTGGAAGGCTCTGTGTGTGGCGGTGAGACGGCCATCTACTCTGATGGTGAGTCGTCCACGAGCGAGAACAACTCAATGTATCAACTACAAGACGGACGGCTTGGGGGCTGTTCCGATGGCGACAGTATTCCAGACCCCCATGAGCCGCCGAACAGGATGGCGATCTTCATGGTTGGCACCCAGCCGGTTCTCGGTTCGACGACTGCCGTGGCTATGACTTCCAGCGCAGCGGCAGCAGCAGGCGTCAGCGGTTCAATACGCCCGCCGGCTCAAGTTTTAACAGATCTATTGGATGATCTGGCGACTCTGATGGGAGTGAATGTAACCCCGGAAAATCTGGAACGGCATAAGGCGGATGTGGCTAAGCTGCGTGATGAGATAGCACATGCCAAGGAAGATCTGGCGGCGGAGAACGCTAGGATGAATGCAGAGTGGGCCGTTTTAAATGCACAAGCACAGCGGATTCAAGCAGATTCGTACCGGCTCTCGTGGATCAGAATGTTGCCAACGAGGTTTTGAGGAGAAAGCACAGGAGTCGTCTGCCTTTGGTTTATGAGTCAAGGAACCTCTTCAACACACCCGGAGCAGGGGTAACCCGCCGGGGATAATCAGACGGCCGAAGCACGAGGGGGTGGAACGCCGGGTCAGCCGCGCGTGACAGGTTCTCCGTATATGAACAACACCCCGCCTCAGCACATGGTGACGCCGCCGGGTCATTACTCCACTCATTTAGACAATATGATTGCTGCAGCTACGCGATTGGCGATTCTGCCAGTCGAGGGTGAGACTCCGACGGCGGTTGAAACCCGAAGGGCTAGAGAGCTTCTTCAAACAGCTTTGGTACAGCAGCAGGCTTATTCTTATTGTCATGACCGGATTCATTCGACCCCTCGTCCAAGCCGGAGCTACAGTAGGCACATTGACTCGCCAGCCGTCTCGAGTACTAAGCAGCACCATAACCAACCTCATGGACATGACCCGTCGCGCAATGGTGCCGATGCACAGGATTTGGTGTACTAGGGCAAAGCGCGTCAGGAGGCCGAGCTGGCGGCTCAACTGACGGCTCATCAGCACACGTCGGCTTACCCGACGGCTTCAATTCTGGCAGGAGTAACATCTAGAGCTTTGGGTGTGCCATGTATAACGGCGACTATACAAAACGAGCGTCTGCCCATGGACTTCAAAGGCCCTTGTAAGGTGCCTAACTGCACAGCGGACAAGCCCCCTTAGGCTTGGGCGGAGAGTTATGAGATGGCTATGGAGATGCTGGATGTTAGTGAGGCTGCATACACTAAGTATTTGACCATGATGTTAGAAGGGACGGCTCGTACCTGGTGGAAGGGGCTGCCGGCCAATTCCATTGGATCGTGGGCAGAGCTGAAGGCCCGGTTTATCCAGAATTTCAAAGACACGTGCAAGCAGCCTATGTCCATCGTGGATTTGGTTTCTTGTGTTCAAGCTGAGGGCGAGTCAACGACCAGCTGGGTGTGTCGGGTCTCGACTATCATACATTCTTCAGATAACATTAACGTCGGCTCAGCGGTTCTAATGTTGGAGAAAAATTGCCGTTTTATTCCACTTAAGCAGAAACTTGGGCAGCTTAAGCATCATTGCAATGACATGGGGGAGCTTATGGTGGCTCTTGTCAAGTATGCCGACTCTGATGGTACCAAGGACCCCGACTCTGAGGATGAAAGATCGGGAAAGGGAAAGAAGAGTAGCGGCTTGAAGGGACAGCAGCACACCCCTACGAATTAGGGCGGCAATGGTAAGCGCAAGGCTGATGATTTTGTGGCTAACACTGGTGCGCGAAATTATAACCAGCGTCATAAGGGGGCCGACTCAAGGGACAAGGTTTGACCTTGAAGCAATATTGAATCAGCCATGTCCAAAACACAGAACGGATCAAAAGCCGGCTACTCATCTATGGAAGGATTGCAGTATAATGAGGCACTTTAGGGAATCCATCCAGCACAACCATGGCCCGCACGGCGGTTCAGGGTCTGGCTGTCATGGTCCGGGTCATGGAGGCGGCGGTTCAAATTCCGGGTTTCAAGGCCACGGCAACCAGGGTATTTACAACCAGCAGAATAATCAGGAAAATCAGCAGCAGCAATAGTCTGGTTATCAGAGCAACCCGAAGCAACTGAATAGTGGGTAATACCACGTCTTCACCACCAGTTTATGTAAGCAGGATCAGAAGCTTCATAAGAGGGAAGTGAATGCTGTTGAGACGGCGGTGCCACATTATTTACGGTGGTCAGAACAACCTATTGTGTGGAGCCTTGAGGATCATCCGCCCCGGGTTGATAATCCGGGTGACCCAGCTCTGGTGGTGGCGCCTCAGGTTGGGGGCTATAAATTTACTAAGGTACTCATGGATGGAGGCAGCAGCATTAACATACTTAATTATGAGACCTTCCGTCGCATGGGACTGACTTATAAGAATCTTAAACCGCCAAACACTGTTTTCCATGGTGTGGTGCCGAGTAAGTCAGCCTATCCAATGGGTAAGATATCTTTGGAAGTTACCTTTGGAGATGAGCATGATTCCAGGTCTGAGACTCTAACCTTCGAAGTGGTCAAGATCAAGAGCCCTTATCATGCTCTGTTTGGGCGGCCGGCTTATGCTAAGCTCATGGCGAGGCATTGTTATGTTTACATGCAGCTTAAGATGTCGGGTTACAAGGGTACCATCACTGTACATGGGAGTCGCAAGGTGGCCTTGGAATGTGAAGAAGGCGATGCTGCTTACGCTGACTCTATTTGTGCAGCGGAGGAGCTAAAATTTTACAAGGATATTGTTGACCCGGCAGACATGATATCCTTAAAGAAGCCAACCACAGAGCATGATCCTTCGTTAAAATTTAAGTCGGTAGATGACACTAATATGGTTGACTTTGTTGCTGGCGACTCATCTAAACAACTCAGCATCAGTGCTAATCTGGATCCGAAATAGGAAAGCGCGCTCCTCGAGTCATCCGTGAGAACCGGGACATCTTTGCATGGAAACCTTCAGACATGCCGGGTGTACCAAGGGAACTCGCTGAGCACACTCTTAATATTGATCCGAAGTTTAAGCCGGTCAAGCAATTCCTTCGTTGTTTTAACGAAGAGAGGCTGAAGGCCATTGTTGAAGAAGTGGCCTGGCTCTTAGCGGCCGGGTTTATCAGTGAAGTTTTTCATCCTGAGTGGTTGGCTAACCCGGTGTTGGTGCTCAAGAAGGATGGCACTTGGCGAATGTGTGTGGATTACGCGGATTTAAATAAGGCTTGTCCGGCGGATCCATTTGCTCTCCCCCGTATGAACAAATCATTGATGCTACGACGGGTTGTGAGCGTTTGAGTTTTTTATATGCTTATTCTGGTTATCATCAGATCAAGAAGGCAGTTAGGACCAGGAGAAGATGGCTTTCATTACTCCGTTGGGAGCCTTCTGCTATGTGTCTATGCCTTTCGGGCTCAAGAGTGCCCAGGCGACTTACCAGCGGTGTGTGCAAAATTGCCTTCACAATCAGATCGGGCGTACTGTTCATGCTTACATAGAAGACATTGTGGTGAAATCCAGGAAGAAGGAGACCTTGATTGATGATTTGAAGGAAACGTTTGACAATCTCTGGGTCTACAAGATGATGCTTAACCTGGCCAAGTGTGTTTTTGGTGTACCAGCAGGCAAGCTCTTGGTTTTTCTAGTTTCCAACAGAGGCATCGAAGCTAACCCGGAGAAGATCAAAGCCATTACTTCTTTGGCTAAACCGGCGTGTGTTAATGATGTTCAGCGTCTGGCGGGTCGCATTGCAACTTTAAGCTGGTTGGGAGAGAAGGTTGTCCCTCTGTATCAGATGATGAAGAAGACAGATAATTTCGTCTGGAGTGATGCTGCCAATGAGGCATTTGAGGCGCTTCAGAAGCAGCTGGCTGAGCCGCCGGTCCTTGCTGCTCCTATTGATAAAGAGCCTCTGTTGTTATATGTGGCTGCCAATAGCCGAGCCGTCAGTGTGGCTATTGTGGTGGAAAGAAAAGAGGCAGGCAAGGACTATCCGGTTCAGTGTCCGGTTTACTATATAAGTGAGGTGCTTATTGAGTCCAAGCAGAGATATCCGCATTGGCAGAAGCTCGTGTATGGGGTCTTCATGGCAAGCCGGAAGCTTACGCAATATTTCCTTGGTCACCCCATTACTGTGGTTAGCTCTGCGCCTTTAGGGGACATTATCCAGAACAGAGAAGCTACAGGCCGGGTTACCAAGTGGGCAATTGAGCTTGGACCCCATGGTTTGAAGTATGTGCCTCGTACGGCCATCAAGTCCCAAGCACTCGTGGATTTTATCAATGACTGGACAGAGTTGCAGATGCTTGAGGAAAAGCTGGACAACACATATTCGACTATTCACTTTGATGGATCGAGGCAGTTGGAGGGCCCGGGGGATGGAGTTGTCTTGACTTCCCCACGAGGTGATAAATTTTCTTATCTTCTCTGTCTAATGATCCCTTGTACTAACAATGCAGCAGAGTATGAGGCCTTGCTCCATGTTCTTCGGATGGCTAAAGAGATGAATTTAAGCCGGGTGAGGTTCTTTGGCGATTCAGATCTAGTAGCTCGCCAAGTTTCTGGTAGTTGGGATTCTAAGGATCCATTCATGGCTGAGGGAGTCCTGGACTAAGGGGTCCTCGGGCGCCTGGCCGGTTAGCCATGGGCCGGACTGTTGGGCTGTGAATATACAAAGACCGAAGACTCTACCCGTGTCCAGATGGGACTCTCCTTGGCATGGAAGGCAAGCTTGGTGACCAAATATGAAGATTCCTTTCTCTCTAACCGACCTTATGTAACCCTAGATCCCTCCGGTGTCTATGTAAACCGGAGGGCTAGGTCTGTAGAGGCCAATCGATCATAATCATAGTCATACATGCTAGACTTCTAGGGTTTTAGCCATTACGATCTCGTGGTAGATCAACTCTTGTAACACTCATATTCATCAAGATCAATCAAGCAGGAAGTAGGGTATTACCTCCATAGAGACGGCCCGAACCTGGGTAAACATTGTGTCCCCCGTCTCCTATTACAATTAACCTTAGACGCACAGTTCGGGACCCCCTACCCGAGATCCGCCGGTTTTGACAGCGACATTGGTGCTTTCATTGAGAGTTCCACTGTGACGTCGAAAACACGGTTGATGGCTCACCTCGTTGTCAAGGACAATATCACCTCCGGAGGAGACCTGGCTCAGGGCCAAACCCTCTGACTTGGCGGCTTTACCTTGACCGCCTGTTCAGCCATTAAGCCGATGATGACCTCTCGAGTCATCGAAAATCGTCTCTGCGTTGACTCCGAATACTCCAAATGGATGGATCTGACGGAGTTGTTGTCTTTAAACAAACTCCTAGATTGCATCGCCGCCTTGGGGTTCGCTATAGACCACGATCGGATTAGGCTTAAACCTGACCAGAGAGAAATCAAATCTCCGCCGATCACCCATCAGATAGCGGTAGTGGAGGAGCAAGACAATAACTCTTCCTCTATATTGAGGACGAACTATGTCCGAGTTTCCGAGCTCGAGGAGCCGGACACCTGACCGCGGAATGACGTGCCCTGCCCTATGGACCTAGAATCGGACGTCAGACCTAAAACATCAGTTGATATCCCGGAGTCCGAACCATTAAGTTCAGAAGATCTACAAACTCCGGATCCCAAATCGGGTTAGGGTTTAGATTTAAAACCACCCACCCACCCAGCTATACGCGATCTTATGTACATACGACAACAGTCTCAGAAAATGGTCCATCACTTCTGGGCCAGATTCCTCCTTGTCAAAAACAAGATTAAAGATTGCCACGATGAATACGCAATCTTAGCATTCTACAACAATTGCACGGACGAAGGAATCCTCATCGCCATCAACCACCGTCGTGTATTACACTTTGCTCACTTGGCAACCATAGTACAGAAGTACTGCGCAATGGAAAGTGCCTGGAAAACTCAGGCAGCTTGTTGGGAACCACCGGTTTCAACTCAGCCCCTCGTCCGGGCAAAAAGGACGCACCCTCGTGTGGCGCCTGACCCAATAGTAAAGAAATCAAAGCCCATTATGGGGCGCGGAACCGTTCGTGAGGGATGGCTCGACAGGCCATGCAAAATGCACGCAACACTGGATAGCACACCAGCCCACAGCCTTAGAGCATGTTGGATGCTCCGGCAAGTAGCCAAGAGCGGCGAAGACCTCCTCACCAAAATACCCCAGAACAACACCCCCAGAAGACGACGACCTCAGAGTAATGACGGTCTTCGAGACCTTTGCTTCAAAAAATCGGCGCAAAAGGGCACTTCGCGACCTCGCCGAGGTCTGCCAAGTCGCAGCAATAAACCCCTGGAACAACACGGCCATAACTTTCAATGCCAATGACGAACCAAAATTCAGGGCAGTCCGGGCACCAGCCGCCATGGTCCTCAGTCCAATCGTGGACGGCTTCCGGCTCACCAAAGTGCTCACGGATGGCGGCAGCAGACTAAACCTCATCTATGAGGACACACTCACAAAAATGGAAATAGACAGGAGCCGCATTGAGCAAAGTAGCATGACCTTCTGGGGAATCATTCCCAGTCGGGAGGCGCAATGCACGGGAAAAATCACGCTCGACGTGGTATTCAGCACGCCGGAGAATTATCAGTCCAAAGAGATAACCTTCCAAGTGGCCCCTTTCAACAGCGGATATCACGCCTTACTGGGGAAAGACGCATTCACACGCTTCTAAGGTATACCCCATTATGGGTACATGAAGCTCAAGATGGCCGGGCCCAATGGCACCATCACCCTTGCCAGTGATCCAGACATAGCACTACGCGCCGAAAATAAAACTGCATCCTTAGCCCTCGAGGCATTGTCTGAAGCCCTCACGGCCAAAGAGCTGGCCGCACTGTGCTCCACTGTGGATAGGGATGCCATAATCCTGGATGAACGACCCAAATCCACCTCCTTCAAACCAGCAAAAGAAATAGTCAGATTCCAAGTCCATCCAACGGACCCCAACAAGACAACACCCATCGGGGCACAACTCGACCCAACGGTCGATGTCGCGCTACGAGAGTTCCTGCATGAGAACTGGGACCTATTTGCCTGGCACCCTTCTGACATGCCAAGAATCCCACGCAGGTTGGCCGAACACAGCCTCAATATCTTAAAGGGATATAAACCGGTCAAACAAACACTGCGGCATTTTTCTGAACCCAAACGACAAGCTATGGGAGAGGAGCTAGCCAAGTTACTCGAAGTCGGATTCATCAGAAAAATAAAACACCCGGACTGGCTAGCAAACCTGGTGATGGTACCAAAGAAGGATAAATCCTGGCGCCAATGCGTCGATTTTAAAGACCTCAACAAGGCTTGCCCTAAGGATCCCTTCCCCCTCCCTCGCATCGATCAGATTATTAACGCAACCGCAGGACATGACTCACTGTGTTTCCTCGACGCGTACTCCGGATACCATCAAATCAAGATGAAGGAGTCCGATCAAGCCGCAACGGCATTCATTACCCCATATGGGCCTTTCTGCTTCAACACTATGCCTTTCAGGCTCAAAAACGCTGGCGCGACCTACCAACGCATGATTCAAACATGCCTGGAGAAGCAGATCGACAAGACAGTTGAAGCATATGTGGATGACGTCATCATCAAAACCAGGCACCTCGAATCACTAATAGACGATTTACGTCTCACATTCGACAACCTCCGTGCATATGACATTAAGCTCAATCCGGAAAAGTGTGTTTTCGGCGTCCCTGCTGGAAAACTCCTGGGCTTCATTGTTTCCAATAGAGGAATCGAAGCAAACCCAGCCAAAATCCGAGCTTTGTCATAGTTGGCTACGCCAACGGACCTTAAACAGGTCCAAAAACTCGCCGGATGCGTGGCAGCTTTAAGCCGCTTTATCTCCAGATTGGGAGAAAAGGCATTGCCACTGTATCACCTACTCTGGCGCACCGATCACTTTGAGTGGACGGATGCAGCAACGGCCGGACTGGAAGAAATAAAAGCCCTTCTAGCGAGCAACCCAATCCTGGCCGCGCCAAACGTCAGCGAACCCATGGTATTATACATATCGGCAACACACCAGGTGGTGAGCGCCGGTTGAGCAAGAGCAGGACGGACACAAATTCCCGCTTCAGAAGCCGGTATATTACGTGTCCACTGTGCTCACACCATGCAAATCCCGGTACCCCCATTATCAAAAGATAGCATACACGGTCTTCATGGCATCCCGGAAGCTATGACACTACTTCCAAGAGTGTTCGATGACGGTGGCTTCCGAAGTACCACTCAACGATATAATAAACAACCGCGATGCTACAGGCCGGATTGCCAAATGGGCCATCGAGCTCCTTCCATTCGACATAACATACAAACCGCGTCGAGCCATTAAATCCCAAGTACTGGCGGACTTAGTCGCCGAATGGACAGAGGCCGAACTCCCTAAAGAGTATGGCACATATTCCAACTTGGTTATGTATTTCGATGGCTCCAAAATGCTGGCAGGATTAGGAGCGGGCGTCCTTTTAATGTCCCCCACTAGAGACGTAGTCCAGTACGTACTCCAAATATTATACACAGACTACAACAACGCGTCCGAATACGAGGCCTTATTGCATGGTCTTCGGATGGCCGTCTCCATGGGCATACAACACCTGGAAGTGCGCGGGGACTCAAACCTCGCAATATCTCAAATAAATGGAGATTTCGACGCCAAAGATCCAAAGATGGTGCCTTATCACAACGCCGTCCTGAAAATGTCGGCTCGGTTCGAGGGGCTAGAGAAAGTAATCAAGCGGCGGACGTCCTTGCTTGCATCGGCGCCAAGCGTGACCCCGTCCCACCTAACATCTTTCTGGAAAGGCAATTTATGCCATCCGTGGTGTGGCAAGGGGAGAGCGGACCAGTCCGGATCCAAACACAACCCCAGATTCCGAACACACCGATATCATCGGGGGCTCAGCCACCGAAATAACACCATCGGCCCATCTCATCATGGCAGTCATTGCCCCATGGACCGAACCGTTCTTGGCCTACCTTAATAGGAGAGAACTCCCTGAGGATCAGAATGAGGCTCGCCGCATTGTCCGGTGTTCGAAGGCCTACAAGGTTCACGACGGAGAGCTCTATAAGAAAAGCGCTACCGGAGTCCTTCAAAGATGTATCTCCGAGGAAGAGGGGCGGCAGCTCCTGGCTGAAATTCATGCCGGTCTCGGCGGTCACCATGCCGCAGCTCTGGCCCTTGCTAGCAAGGCCTTCCATACAAGTTTTTATTAGCCGACGGCCCGAGCAGACGCACAGGACCTTGTCCAACATTGCGTCGGATGCCAGCTTTTTGCCAACCCGAGCCATATGCCACCCACCGCTCTGCAAACAATCCCCATCACTTGACCTTTTGCGGTCTAGGGGTTTGATATGGTTGGACCCCTTAAAAGAGGAAGCCATAAGAAAAATATCTGCTGGTCATGGTGGATAAATTCACTAAGTGGATAGAGGCCAAACCAGTTAAAATGGCCGAAGCCGGACCTGTGATAGACTTTATATCCGGCGTTGTACACCGTTATGGTGTCCCACACAGAATCATCACCGATAACGGCTCCAATTTCACAACCGACGAGGTAAAAAACTGGTGTGCCAATTTGGGCATTAAGCTCGATTACGTCTCTGTCTATCACCCGCAAACAAACGGTCAAGTCGAATGGGCCAATGGTCTTATTATGAGCGGCATCAAGCATAGAGTAGGGCGGTCTTTGAAAGAATCAAACAAGCATTGGGTTGAGGAGCTCAACTGCGTACTCTGGGGGCTGCAGACCACGCCCAATTGCACTACCGGATATACACCTTTCTTCATGGTGTACGGTGCAGAGGTTGTGTTACCCTGCAACATTATTCATGACTCACCCCGAGTGCGCATGTACAAAGAGAGAGAGGCCGAGCTTGATCGGCAGGACAGCTTAGATGCCCTGGAGGAGGAGCGCGACGTTGCAAAAGCTTGTTCCACATTTTATCAACAGCAGGCTCGCAGGTATCAAACTAGAGAAGTGCGGGCCAAGACTTATAATGTTGGCGAACTTCTACTACGCCTCCCGGAGAAGAAAAAGGACAAACTCAAGCCCAAGTGGGAGGGTCCCTTCATCATTGACGAAGTTCCCACCGGAGGAGCGTACCGCCTGCGTGATGCGTTAGAAAATCGCCTAGAGGCGAACCCCTGGAACGCGGCCAGACTCTGAAGATTCTATGCCTAGCGCCGAATTCTTTGTTCGTCTCCTTCTCCCTCTTGTTCCCATTGCTTTTTCCTCTCTTTTCGCTTCTTCTTCTTTTTCTTTTTTAGCCTTAAAACTTTTTGTGCGGCTAAACCGTGCACCTGTGACATACACATACTCAAATATCTGCGTCCATTATACCTGGGGGCTTCTTTGATAGAAGCTTATTAATGTTATTTTTCGAGCATCAAGCTCATCACATATGCGCGTTTTCCCCATATGTACCTTTTCTTCACCATTATATGCATCGATATGACTTAAGTTTTGGCCAACCTGGGTTGCCTGGCTCCTGTGCTTATGCCCTACGTTCCCGTTAGTTCAGCTAGGGCATAAAGGGATAACCTCTGCGATTGTTACTGCCGGGTCATCCGCATGTGTACCTCAGACTGGGTGAAGCCGAAAGCTAGAGTTCTTAAGGGAATATTCGGTCGGTGGATTAAAGATGTTTTTGCATTCACCCCATTGTGAACCCCCAGATGTTACTTATACTGCGATTGTTCCAATCACAGTTTGGACATGCATTTTTACGCATGCACACCCAGGGAAAGGAACCCTTAACGGAACTATTCTCTCTGAAGATGTTTCTTACAATCATAATGTAATATAACATAACTAGCCGGATACAACTTGTCTGTTTAAGCAATTATGACCCCTACGCCTGGTTTCCATGCATACCCCGGTCTATTTTACCGCTCAGGTATTCGGAAACACTCTGCACCTTCGGGTCAAGAGGTCGAAGCGAAAAGGTCTGCCATGACAATCGTTTTACAATCCAGCTAGAAGGAAAGAACATAGTCACTTGGACTCAAAAATTTCCTCCTCTATACCGTCCAGCAGGCTGTCTAACTTACAATCCTGCTGGGAATACTTGGCAGCTACTTTTACTTGGTCATATACCAAATTAACCAGAACTTCTTTTCCATCTGACCCTAGAGGTCCGACCGAGCCATATGATTCGGATAAAGCTTGGTGTACCATGTTTTCACCATGGCCCAGGCTTCTCGTGCACCTTCCTGGCAGGCCGATATCTTCCACAATCGAAAGCGCTGCTGCTCTACCTTGAATAGCTCTATGAGCTACTCCATCTTTCCTGGAGGGGAGGCAGATTGCCACAAGGCCTTGGCAACACTTCACATCGCCTGCCGAGCTTGCTCATGCATTTGCGATAGCTCTTCTAGCAGATTGCCTGAGAATCCTGACATCTCCTCTTCGGGACGACCGGTCAGCATACCTGCAGACATAACTCTGTCAGTCCACTTTATCTCTGAATTATTCGAAGGTAAGTTCGACCACATATTGAATATGCCGCCTTGCAGCCTCTTATTTTCCTTCACGGAATCAGCCAGCTGGGCCCGTACATCTTTCAGTTCTTCGCCCAACTGGGTGTGGGCATCCTGCAGCTTGTTTTTCTCATCTCTGACTCGTGTCAGCACACATTCGCCCGCGGCCAGCAGTCTTTTGGCTTCTTGTTCTTCCGTTTGGGCGGCTTTCAGTTGCTCCTTCACTTGATCTGATGATCCTGCCATAAGTTGAGCAACAGTGTTAGCATTGCCAGTATATAATTATGTTTTCTCGATGGAGGGAAACATTACCAGGTGATGCCTTCTTGGATTTCTCCAGTTCGGCGGTAGCAGCAGTTAGCTGGGTCCGACACTTTTTTAGTTCCTGAGACAACAGATTGTTTTTCTCTAATAACACCTAGTTATACAAGGATCCTTAAATCAGTTGTATCAACTGCTTCAAGTCTCAGGGGCTACTCGTATATAATTATCAGTTTTGTACAATAAACTTACCCGTATGTCTTGCACATGTTGGTTTGTGGCTCTGGCAAGCCCGTCTCGAGCAGCTTGAATATATTCATCAGCTGAGCTGAAGGCATTGAACGCCTCGTTCGTAAAGCCGGGGTCGCGTAGAACGGCTCTCCGGCGCCGATGATTCATGGCTCTCTCCACTTCCTAGTTTGTGACGGATACATTATCCGACTACTCTGCCGAAGGACAATCTAGTGTCACTCCCATATCAACCCTTGCCCTTAAACCAGGGTCGGGAACCTGACTTGTGGAGGCGCGGCCGGTAAGATTCCCGGACATAGTCTGGCGAACGCTTTTCCTGATAAGACGTGGCGGATAATGTCACAGTTGGACGTGACTGCCAAAGGGCATATTTAAAAGCCATACCTCTTCGATGAAGGCTCAGTCGTATCTTCGTTTGCTTTCCTCTTTGAAGGCTTGCCCGGCGTGGGTGCCGCTCTCTTTAGGGTTGCCTCTTCGGTAGCAGGATGCGCCGAACGCCTCCCATTTTGAGCACGAGACAGTGCGGTGGGTGAGGCAGAACAAGGAAACTCTTTCGGAGGAGATGTCCCCTGATTACTTACGTGTGAAGAAGCGAGAAGACCTGGATAATCGATGGTGATGGCCACTTCCGTGCCGTCATAGCTCGCCTTGTAAAACACCCCGTCCTCGAGCACCACGAATATATCTGGATCCTCTTTGAATCCGGGGTCAAGGTCCTGATTGTGGCCCTCTGGCTGTGGGGCGGTGCTGTAAATCCCCTCGGAGATCTTTCGCCAGTGCTGTTATAAATGGACGGTCTAATATTTATCAAAAGTGGTTCGGGGAGTGGAGTAAGTAGAGCAGAGGGGTTGGGAATTACCCAGCTAGGAGGATTGTACATGCAAAATCCATCTCTCCGCTTGATATGAAGAAATTCCCCTTCCTCCCCTTTAAACAGTTCGGCCAATATTTTGGCCAGAGCGGCAGGGGTGTCTGGACCCTTCCGGCCGCAGCGGGAGGCGTCGTCCTCCCCATTGTAGTGCCACATGGGAAGACCTCTGTATTGGAGTGGCTGAACCCCTATTCTATGGAAGTCGCCATTACCTCGCCAATTGATAATCCGGACTAGGCGAGCGTCCTTATCTTCCTCGTGAGTTGACGAACTTCCGCACTATCTTCCTCCTCAAGGCTCCGAGGGCGCCAGCTGTGGTGTTTCTTCAAGGGAACGCTTGTGAACTCGGGAAGACCCCTCCGAACTGGGTAAGGAAGTGCGACGTCCTCAATGTAGAACCATTTGGAAGGCCATTCTTCGGATGCCTTCTTTGGTGTGCCGGGCAGGTATCCGGTCCAGGCGATGCGCCATATTTCGGCTCCGCCCACTTCAAATATTGATTCCTCGTGGTTGCGCGGGACGAGACAGAATAGCTTTCTCCACAATTCAAAATGGGCCTCGCAACCCACGAATAGCTCGCAAAGAGCGACGTAACCCGTGATATGCAGGATGGAGGCGGGAGTGAAATTGTGCAGTTGGAGGCTATAATACTCCAGATGCCCTCGGAGGAACGGATGAATTGGAAATCCCACACCTCTTAGCAAATAGGGGATGAAGCACACTCGTTCCCCCCAGATGGATTGGGGAAATTCTCCGCTTGGACCCCGTCATTGAAGGAGGTCAACCCCGCCCGAACAAGGACCAGATCCGCGGGGGGAAGGAATCCCTGTGTTTGCAGCTTCTCTAGCTGACCGTGGGATACGGAACATTTCTCCCAATCACCTTTTTCTATGACGCAGGGACGGGAGGAGCTGGGAGCGCTAGCCATCTTGGAGTGGTCTTTCCTAGCAATCTCTGAGGATTTTTCTGAGTTGTGCTGAATGGATCTGAGATCCAATCTCTTTAAATAGACACTCTTTCTTACATGGCCGGGGTGTTATGTGCAAAAATACCCTGACCTCTCGCATTCGCTTGACACGTGGAAGCTAACGTTGTTGATACACAGAAGCCGAGGGGTACGACATTAAATGAAAGGCCGAATACATCGTTTTGAAGTCATCAAAGGAGGAACCCGCCTTGCAATGCCGAAGACAATCTCCGCATCGGACACCTCGTCATTGAAGCCTGGTTCGGGGGCTACTGAGGGAGTCCTGGACTAATGGGTCCTCGGGCGTCCGGCCTGTTAGCCATGGGCCGGACTGATGGGCTGTGAAGATACAAAGACCGAAGACTCTACCCGTGTCCGGATGGGACTCTCCTTGGCGTGGAATGCTAGCTTGGCGACCAAATATGAAGATTCCTTTCTCTGTAACTTACCTTATGTAACCCTAGATCCCTCCGGTGTCTATATAAACCAGAGGGCTAGGTCCGTAGAGGCCAATCGATCATAATCATAGTCATACAGGCTATACTTCTAGGGTTTTAGCCATTACGATCTCGTGGTAGATCAACTCTTGTAACACTGATATTCATCAAGATCAATCAAGCAGGAAGTAGGGTATTACCTCCATAGAGAGGGCCCGAACCTGGGTAAACATTGTTTCCCCCGTCTATTGTTACCATTAACCTTACACGCACAGTTGGGGACCCCCTACCCGAGATCCGCCGGTTTTGACACCGACAATGGCGGCTTATCGTTGAGAGGTTGATGCCATTGCGGGTCATTTTAAGGGTTACCAAGTTGAGCATATTGATCGTAGGAAGAATGAGGTGGCTGACACTTTAAGCCGGCTGGGCTCTCAGCGTAAGTCGGTGCCACCCAACACGTTCCTGGACGTTTTGCGCAACCCTTCTGTCAAATTACCTACAGAGGAGGATCTTGCTGTTCCTGACCCGGAAGCGCAATTGGTGGCGGCTCTTCATGCTATTCCTGATTGGACAGTGCCGTATTTGGCTTACATGACCCAGGGTGAGTTACCTGAGGATGAGACCTTAGCCAGGCAGATAACCCGGCGGTCTAAGTCAATAACGATTGTTCATGGAGAGTTGCACCATCGCAGTGTCACAGGGGCGTTTCAACATTGTGTCTCTCCTGAAGAAGGTTGTGAGATTCTGCGAGAGATTCATAAAGGCGACTATGGTCATCATGCAGGTGCTAAATCTCTTGTAGCTAAGGCTTTTCGTCATAGTTTCTATTGGTTGACGGCTCATGCTGATGCTGAGGATCTGGTCAGCAAATGTGACGGTTGTTAGAAATTTTCATGACGAGTTCATGTTCCGGCTCAGAAGTTGCGGATGATTCCAATTACTTGGCCGTTTGCAACTTGGGGGCTTGATATGGTGGGGCCTTTCAAGAGGTCCAAGAATAAGAAGACCCACCTTTTGGTGGCAGTTGACAAGTTTACTAAATGGGTTGAAGCAGAGCCGGTCAGTAAGTGTGATGCAGCAATGGCGGTTCAATTCATCAAAAAGGTGATCTTCCGTTTTGTCTTTCCACACAGCATTATAACAGATAATGGTACTAACCTCTCTAAAGGCGCTATGAGAGAATTTTGTCAATGGGCGCATATTCGACTTGACGTCTCCTCTGTGGCACACCCTCAGTCCAATGGTCAAGCGGAACAAGCTAATCAAGAGATTCTGCGAGGTATCAAGCCCCGGCTTATGGTTCCTTTGCAAAGAACGCCGGTTTGTCGGGTGGAGCCGTTACCTTCAGTATTATGGAGTATCAATACAACCCCCAACAGATCTACGGGTTACACACCTTTCTTCATGGTTTATGGAGCAGAGGCGGTTCTCCCTAGTGACATCCTTCACGATTCACCCCGGGTGGCGGCTTACGTTGAAGCTGATAACGAAAAGGCACGTCAAGAACCACTGGACCTGTTGGATGAGGAGCATGATCTAGCGGCGGCTCGTTCGGTGATTTATCAGCAAGTCTACGTCGTTATCATAGCCTTCAGCTCAAAACCAGAACTTTTCAAGAAGGCGACTTAGTGCTCTGGCTCATCCAGGATTAGACAGATATGCATAAGTTATCACCGCCTTGGGAAGGACCTTTTGTGGTCAGCAAGAATCTGCATAATGGGTCATACTATCATATCGACGTTCGAGACCATAAGGACTCATGTAAGTCGGAGGAGGAGACCCATCGGCTGTGGAATATTGCTCATCTTCGGCCCTACTATACTTGAGCCACCGGCTCTCATGATGTACATAGTCAGATAATGTATATATTATAAACAGTATAATAAAGCCGGCATCCCTGATAATTTAGGGCCTCTATCGTTTCACTTCCTCGAAGCTGAGTCTTTATCATCATCTTACATATTCATTTAAGAGGCTTGACGCCTAAACTTCAGGGACCTAAGAGAGTTGGATGCACAACACAGCTCAAACATAGGTCCCTGACGAGCACGACTTGTCAGTATGTCACTTGGGGGCTTCCTGTTCAAACATAGGCATATTCGACAAAAGAGAACATAGCGTTACTACCCTCTTGACCAGGTTATCTTGTTGAAACATAGGCGTATTCGACCAAAGAGAATATAACCTTTCCGGGTCATCCTACCTGTAACCAGTTGTTTCAACTCCATCGGGTAATCCCGATTGACTCGTCGAACTCTTAACGATCAATCTTTATGGCGTATTCAACCAAAGATCTGAGCTTGTTAAGGTTCAAACGGCAGCTTGTCATGCGAGAGCATGGCTTACAGATAGTCAGGATAGATCCAGTCTTCATAAGCCGCCTTCTTTGAAACATGGATAAATCGGCCCGTGATGCATGCTGCTACTCGGACCCCGCGTCTTCCTGATAAGTCTATCTTTATACAAGACCTGACTTTATCTAGGTTCAAATGTCGATTGGGTACTCTGAGTGCCAGCTCACGGAAAGCACGTACCTTCCAGTGGCTCAGGCTAGTTTCATCGAAGAAGATACTTTGGCTTGGCAGCCTACAAAAGCCTCGAATTTTTTGATTTTTTATTCCTTTTCTTTATATGATATCTTTTTTGCCATCTGGTTTTTACAATTGGGCCAGGCTGCCCTACTTATGGCTCATATTTGAAGCATCTTTTGGGTCTCTACAACCCGCCAGGATGGCAGACTCTAAGTCACCAAAGTATCATACTCTTCTGTTTCGAGTTATAACTTTACTAATTCTAACTCCGTAAGGTTGCTAAACCGGCAGTCTAAGCATATACCACAGGTACGATATTTTATTATGTCAGACTAGCCTTGGTTATGGACTATTCGTCCCAGTGGCTTCAATTGGGTATCATGACCCGCCCGGCGGTAAGCCGCCAGGGCACTTGTACTTTCTTTGTCTGCAGGGTAATTATAAAGCAGATATGCATCAATCAATGCTTTCATAAGCATAAAGTGATGGTTTCTTAAACCAGCAGATCAGCAGTATTGCGCAAAATAGAAGTGTGCACGATGGCACGATAGTTTAAAGTTTCACTACCCTATTACATGACTCCATGAGTCAAACAGATCAACTGTTTTTCATACAGATCAAATATAAACCGCCCGGCGGTTCATTCTTCTTGGCCTTGCTGACATGAGGCCTCTCGATCATCCTTTTCCGGATTTTCGTTCTGTTCTGCCGTCTGGAGATTTGGTGATGACCAGTCAATGCCACTTAAAGCTTGAAATTCAGCTTCAACATCTATAAGTCCAGACGGGCAAAAGTATGCTTATGGATTGGAGGGGTTAAACCCATCACTTTGTAAGCCATTGTTGACAACTTCTGATTCTCCATGCTGTAAGACGGATGATATTTCGATAGATCCATTTCATTTTCAATAAGACTGGCCAGAGGGCATATTTCTTTGACACGGGCAACAAAGTCTTTTTGATCAAATGCAGTGCCGTCTTCCTTTAAGCTTGGGTATCCAGTAGCTACCTCAGACGGGTCAAGCTCTGGTACCCATGCGTTGACCCGGCTCAAAGCTGTCACGCCACCGGCTCTTGTAGACGACCGCTTCATTTCATCAAATCTAGCAGGCAGCACCGAAAGTTTTTCCAAGACATCTATCAAAAGAGTAGGCGCTTGATTCGTTGGAGAAATTGCGGCAAGTGCACGTTGAGCTCCGGTGTACAGCTGTTTGACATGTGTGTAGATAGCTTTGAGCTTCACAAGCATGTCTTGGTTAAGGTTGCTGCTCCTGGGGCCTGACTACATCACAGATTGGTTAATGGCGGTTTATATTATCAGGACAAGGGTTTACTTTTGATGACTAGCAAGGCGACTCACCAAAGCTAGCAGAAACCATCTGAGATACACGGTCTTTTAAGCCGGTGAGCTCAGTGGTCACCTCTTGAAGAGTTGCTTCTGCCTTTTCAGCTCGTTGCGTTAAAGCAGTCTTTTCTTCAGCCTAAGTGCTTTTCTCCGCCTCAAAACTGTTCTTCAGCTTTTCGGATTCAACTATGCTAAACTGGAATTTTGATTCAGCTTTCCGGGTCTCAGACTCCTGATTCGCCAGCCGGGTCTCTGCATCATTTAACTGTGACTCAAGTTTAGCAGTAGCAGCCTGTATGAAGCACAGAGTTGTCAACATATTCATGTCAGGATTACAAGAATATAAGTCCCAAGTCTTTTGGAAGCAACAACACTTGGCACTTGGGGGCTAATGTCTGTCAAAGAATTTCTTCAAGTAAATGGCTCTTATGAATAAAGTCCCAAGCACTTTGCAAGCAAGACTACTTGGCACTTGGGGGCTAATGCATATCGCTTGTGTCTTCTTTATGATGAACCAGTTGTGTTGTAAACAATCACACCTGACTCATGGGGGCTACACAGATAAGCTCTCCTTTCTTCAACAATGGTAAAAAGGACCAGATCATTCATGCTGATTAAACCGGCCCTTGGGGACTACGGATGCAATGCTAAATTGTTTAACATCCGGTTTAATTTTAACTATGACAACCGGCCTTGGAGGGATTCTACTGTAGAAGCCTATGGATTATTCTAAGTCTACAGCCTATTCAATCTTATCATAACCAGTAGACTTGGGGGCTAGCAGGATGTACATAACTTATTTAAAGCCGGAAGTCATACCTCATACTTTTGATGCATCTGCTTCACCATGTCAATTTCAAGATCACGGCTGGAGTGTACTTGGTTGTGGTAGCCAGACAGAATTTCACTACTGCTCAATTGTGCATAGTGGGAAACATCAAACCTCACTTTCCGCCTCTCAATAACCTCTTGCTTGGCGGAGTGCTTGGCCAAGACAATTGGATTTCCCGGTTCTGTAAAACCGGCGCCAATAATCTGAACGTCATCAGCATGAGTCTCTGACGGTTTAAGTGAGCCAGATGGTTCAGTGTTCAAAGAGCCAATATTGGTCTGATCAACGGAGAGGTCAGGAATTTCAGGTGAAGCATCAGAGACAGGTTCTTCTGGTTGTTTTTCAGAAACTTCAGGAGCAGAGACTTGCTGTTCCGGTTCAATAACTTTAGGTGCCTCAGTTGACTTGGTCACCTTCACCTTCTTATTAGGCTTTGCTTGTCCACTCCACGAGTTGTGATAAGTTGGCATAATTGTAAGAGTATAAAGAGGTACAGAATAAAAAGTAATTGTCCTTACCAAGGGGCAGTCTTTAAAGCTGGTAGTTGGGTCTGGGATGAATCGCCAGAGGAAGAACAAGAAATCTCCTGGTAGTTCGAATCAGATGAATTGAGTGGCTGGCGAAAGAGACCCGCCAGCGGGTAAAAAGAAGTTAAGTTTGGAAGAACCTCATTTTTGTGTTTCCGTGGAACCGGAGTATTTGGTAAGCCGGAGGACAATTCTTCACCTCCGCTGTTCCAATTCTGGCGCTGGCTCTCGTGCTGCTGTTGCTTCAAAAGAAAGTAAGGATCCAAATGAGCTAAGGGGTGTGAAAACCATACTTTGCGGGTTACTCGTCGAAATTTCTGTCTTGGCAAAGGCTCTGAGTCGGAGGAAATAATAGTTACCTCTTCTTCAACTGCTTGGCTGGCCCCCATGTGATCCTGAGAGTAATCAATGTCAATAAGATAATTGAAAAAGGAGCCAAGAGAGTCAAGGGCTACCTCCGACTCAGAGGTGTCATCTAGATCAAACATGTTAGAGGCAGTTGGTTTCTTCCTATGCTTTTTATTGGTTTTCTTGGCAGCTTTCTTGGCAGCCCTGGCCTTCTTGGCAACTTCATGATCATATTTCTTCTTCCAAAAACCTGTCAGCCTGTGAAAAGACATCAAGGTTGAATTAATAAAGAATTTGAATAATGAGGTAAAAATATGTAAATTTAGAGGCTCACATCCGGTGGCGGGTTAAGTTTGCAGAAAGGGTTCACACCCACTTTACTGCAATCTTCCGGGTCTTCATTTAGAAGGGACTTGGTCATTTCATCAATTGCCTCGTCACTTAATTGCAAAGAGTTGTGGCACACTGGATCCTTTACACCACTAGTGTAAGTACACATTAAGCCGGGCCGGTGACTCAAGGGTATGATCCGCCAAGAAACCTAGCACCGAACCAAGTCAATGCCAGTTAACCCATTGGCCAGCAGAGCCTTGACTTTTGCAATAGCGGGGGCAAGCTTTGCACGTTCAGCAGCGGTAAGTTTTTCAAGAAGAAGATGTTTTGGGTCCAGGCGCTCAATACGATAACCCGGCAATGGATTCTCATCAGCCGGAGATGTATCTTTGCAATAAAACCATGTCTTATTCCAATCCTTGGGGTGACTCGGCAAGATCGCATAGGGGAAGATGGCGTCTCTTCTTCGTTGAATCGGGATTGCGCCAAGTTCCAAGATGGGTCCATTTGTGAACTCGTTTTGGTGGTTCAAATAAAAATATTCTCTAAAAAGATCAACGCTGGGCTCCTCTTGAAGGTATACTTCGCAGAAGACTTGAAAGTTGCAGATGTTTGACACGGAATTGGGTCCGATATCTTGAGGATGGATTTGAAAGAAGTGTAGAACATCTCGAAAAAACTTAGAGCTGGGCGGTGAGAAGCCCCGGTTCATGTGATCAGTGAATACAATGACTTTGGCTGATGTCTCTCTTTGCTTGGTTTAGGGGCACGATAATGCATAACACTCTTTGGGCAAGTACCCGATTTTGGCAAAGTCTTTGAGTGAGGTAAAAGTTATAGTATGTGTTCAGAATGACGGCTTAAATGGGGCTTAATGATATGCGGGCACTTATAAGCCGGTGATGTAAGCCGCCATGACAAGTAGTGTTAACTAAGAACTGACAGGCGTGAATTTTACTAAGTGTTGGGGCAAACAGGTTTCACGGATTAAAGTTATACGATTGGATCTGCGACAGTTCAGAAAAAGGAAATAAATTCTAAACCTATGGTGGCGGCAGCAGAAAAGTGGGGGTGCCCAGATGAGATCTGCTGCAATGAGGATATGTTCTAGTATCAAAAAACAAGTGCTAAAACTGCTACCGCGCAGGACCTATATTATTTTCAGATCAAAACTATGCGATATAGAAGGAGAAAGGGGAACAGTGATGAGCCCCGACGAACAAGGAAACCCTAAAGATAGATCTATTATGAGGAAAGATGAAGGCTTACCGATGCTGATGAACAGCGGAGGGGCGTCGCGACGTTCTGTTCAGGGTGATGCAGCGGCCGGAGTCGAAGCAATGGACGAAGGTCGACGGCGGCAGAGTTCAGGCGTGCTAGTGTGTCGTGAGGAGGAAGATGAAGATGAGAAAGAAAAGGGGGAGAATGGAAAGAGGACCCGTGGCCTTATTTATAGGACTGGAAGGATAAACGGCAGGCATGGGAATCGAGGAGATAAGGAAATGGATATGTGACGGCGCAGACGCCTTGATTTTCAGAGGTTCAGTAAAGGAAAAGATTTATTAAGATTTGGGCTGTATGTGATATTAATAAAATGTGACGTCACGGCGGGTCACCGCAATTTTAGGAGATGACGTCATGGCGGGTTACGATAACCCGGAAGTGTTGAAGATTGACATGAACAAGTTCAAATCAACCTGGGGCCTAATGTTGGGGATATGACTATCGGATATGACCCTCCTAGGAGGGGCCGGGTAATCCCAATGGCGGTTATCTGAATGAAGCCCAAGAGTATATGGAAGATGGCGGTTCATAAGACAGGCTTGTTAAGCGGCCCAAACCCGAAGGCGGCTTAAGGCCCGTAAGTGTAAACCGCCATGTATATGTGACTTGTATTGTAAGGCATGTAAGATAAGTCACTGATCCGGACATGTTTATATGAGCCGGCCGGGACTCTGTAGGCCGTAGGGCGTCAACCCATATATATAAGGGGACGATCCGGCAACGGCTTAGGGCAAGAAACAACAGAACAAAAGCCAGGCAAAGCGTATTCGCTCCTTGGTAATCGAAACCCTAGCAATACCACCACAAACTGGATTAGGCCTTTACCTTCACCGCAAGGGGCCGAACCATTATAAACTCCTCATGTCCTTTGTCCCGTTCAACCCCTTTAAGCTAACCTCGTCGCCATGGCTCCACAACTAAGTCCTTTCACTAGGACATCTGCCGTGACAACTCCACGACACACGGTGTGCGGGAAAAATAAAACTTGATATGGTATTCGGCACACCTGAGAACTACAGGTCCGAAGAATTAATCTTCCAGGTGGCGCCTTTCAACAGCGGATATCATGCCCTGTTAGGGCGAGATGCATTCACACGCTTTCAAGCCATACCTCATGATGGGTAAATGAAGCTCAAAATGCCCGGGCCCAACGGAGTTATCACAATCGCCCGTGATCCGGACATAGCACGGAGGCACTGTCTGAAGCCCTTGCAGCCGAGGAGCTCACCGCTCTGCGTTCCATAGTGGATAGAGGACATAATTCTTGATAAAAGGCCTAAATCCACTTCTTTCAAGTCAGCAGATGAAATAGTCAAATTACAAGTCCACCCAACGGATCCTAATAAAACATCAGCCATTGGGGCACAGCTGGATCCGGCGGTCGATGCCGTTCTAAGAGCATTCCTGCGCGAGAATTGGGATATTTTCGCCTGGCACCCTTCGGTTATGCCAAGAATCCCACGCGGACTGGCCGAACACAGCCTCAACATAATAAAGGGGTTCAAGCCAGTTAAGCAAGTGCTACGACGATTTTCCGAACTAAAGCGGTAGGTTATGGGGGAGGAGCTAGCCAAACTACTTGAAGCCGAGTTTATTCGAGAAATAAAACACCCGGATTTTCTAGCAAACCTGGTCATGGTGCCAAAGAAGGACAAATCCTGGCGCCTTTGCGTCGATTTTAAGGACCTTAATAAAGCTTGCCCCAAGGACCCCTTCCCACTGCCCCACATTGACCAAATCATTGTTGCAACAGCAGGACACGATTCACTGTGTTTCCTCGACGCATACTCCGGATACCATTAGATTAAGGTGAAGGAATCCAGTTAGGCTGCAACAACATTTATCACCCCGTATGGGCCTTTCTGCTTTAACACTATGCCTTTCTGACTCAAGAACGTCGGTGCCACCTACCAATGCATGATCCAAACATGCCTACAAGAACAAATTGGCAAGACGGTGGAGGCATATGTAGATGACGTAGTCATCAAAACCAAACATGTCGAATCATTGGTGGATGACTTACGTCTTACATTCGACAACCTCCGAACATATGACATACGGCTCAATCCGGAAAAATGCGTTTTCGGCGTTCCGGCCAGAAAGCTGCTCGGGTTCATCGTTTCCAATCGAGGAATCGAGGCAAACCCAGCGAAAATCCGAGCCTTGTCACAGTTGGCAATACCAACAGACCTAAAACAGGTCCAAAAACTAGCTGGGTGCATGGGAACCTTGAGCCGCTTTATCTCCGGATTGGGAGAAAAGGCGTTGCCGCTATATCGACTGCTTCGCCGTACCGACCACTTTGAGTGGACGGACGCGACAACAGCCGGGTTGGTAGAAATAAAAACTCTGCTAGCGAGCAACCCAATCCTTGCCGCACCTAACGTCGGCGAACCTATGCTCCTGTATATATCTGCAACTCACCAGGTGGTAAGCGTGGTACTCGTCGTCGAACGAGAGGAAGAGGGACATAAATTCCCACTCCAAAAACCGTATACTACGTATCGACGGTTCTCACACCATGCAAATCCCGATGCCCGCACTATCAAAAGATAGCGTATGCGGTTTTCATGGCATCGCGGAAGCTACGACACTACTTTCAAGAGTGCTCAATCACAGTGGCCTCCGAGGTACCACTCAATGACATCATAAACAATCGGGACGCCATCGGCCGCATTGCAAAATGGGCCATCGAGCTCCTACCATTTGAAATAACGTACAAACCACGCCGAGCAATTAAATCTCAGGTGTTGGCCGACTTCGTCGCCGAATGGACAGAAGCCGAACTCCCTAAAGAGTACGGCACATACTCCAACAGGGTGATGTACTTCGACGGCTCTAAAATGTTAGCCGGTTTAGGGGCCGGTGTTATCCTAACATCCCCCACATGGGACATAGTCTGTTATGTATTGGAAATCATGTATACTGACTCCAATAACACAGCCGAATTTGAGGCCCTATTGCATGGTCTCCGGATGGCTGTTTCTGTGGGCATACAACGCCTTGAGGTGCGGGGGGATACAAATCTAGCACTATCCCACATAAACAGAGAATTCGACACAAAAACATCCAAAGATGGCAGCTTACCGCAATGTCGTGCTCAAAATATCAGCTCAGTTCGAGGGGCTTGAGTTCCATCACGTGGCCCGAGACAGTAACCAAGTAGCGGACATCCTTGCTCGAATGGGCGCTAAACGCGACCCCGTTCCGCCTAACACCTTTGTGGAGCGGCTATTCAAGCCACCCGTAGTATAGCAGGACGAGAGCGGAACCACCAGTCCAGTGCCGAGCACGACCCCAGATGCCGAACACGATTCAGATATCATCGGGGGCTCAGGCACAGAACCAACACCCTCCGCCCATGTAATCATGGCAGTAATCGCCCCATGGACCCAACCCTTCCTAGCCTATCTTAATAGGCGGGAGCTCCCTGAGGACCAGAATGAGGCTCGTTGCATCGTTCGACGCTCGAAAGCCTACAAGGTTCATGAAGGAGAGGTCTACAATAAAAGTACTACCGGAGTCCTTCAAAGATGTATCTCCGAAGAAGAGGGGCGGTAACTCTTGGCCGAATCCATGTTGGTCTTGGTGGCCATCACGTGGCAGCTCGGGCCCTTGTAAGTAAGGCCTTCCGTACTGGTTTTTCTAGCCTACGGCCTGAGCAGATGCACAAGACCACGTCCAATGTTGTGTAGGATGCCAGCTTTTCGCTAATCAAAGCCATATGCCGCCTACCGCCCTACGAACAATACCCATTACTTGGCCTTTTGCGGTCTGGGGGCTTGACATGGTCGGACCCCTTAAATGGGGAAGCCATAAGAAATAATACCTGCTGGTCATGGTAGATAAATTCACTAAGTGGATAGAGGACAAACCAGTTAAAACGGATGAAGCCGGACTAGTGATAGATTTCATATCCGGTGTCGTACACCGTTATGGTGTCCCACACAGCATCATCAGCGATAATGGCTCTAACTTTACAGCCGACGAGGTAAAAACATGGTGTGCTAATGTGGGCATCAAACTCAATTATGCCTCCGTGTGTCACCCTTAAACAAACGGTCAAGTCGAACGGGCTAATGGCCTGATAATGAGCGGCATTAAACCCAGACTAGTGTGATCCTTAAAGGAGTCAGATAAACACTGGGTTGAGGAGCTCGACTCCGTACTCTGTGGGCTGCGGACCACACCCAATCGCACGATCGGATGCACACCGTTCTTCATGGTGTACAACGCAGAGGCTGTCTTTCCCTGCGATATTATTCATGACTCACCTTGAGTGCGCATGTATGAAGAGAGAGAGGCCGAGCTCGGTCAGCAAGATGACTTAGATGGCCTAGAGGAGGAGCGCGATGTCGCAAATGCTCGTTCAGCATTCTACCAACAACAAGCTCGAAGATACCAAAGCAGAGAAGTGCGGGCCAAGACTTATAATGTCGGTGAATGATACGTATCCAACGTATCTATAATTTTTGATTGTTCCATGCTATATTATATTCTGTTTTGGACATTATTATACACTTTTATATTATTTTTGGGACTAACCTATTAACCGGAGGCCCAGCCCAGAATTGTTGTTTTTTGCCTATTTCAGAGTTTCGCAGAAAAAGAATATCAAACGGAGTCCAAACGGAATGAAACCTTCGGGAACGTGATTTTTGGAACGAACGTGATCCAGAGGACTTGGACCCTACGTCAAGACATCAACCAGGAGGGCACGAGGTAGGGGGCGCGCCTACGCCCCCTGGGCGCGCCCTCCACCCTCGTGGGCCCCACGTTGCTCCACCGACGTACTTCTTCCTCCTATATATACCCACGTAACCCAAACTACCAGATACGGAGCCAAAAACATAATTCCACCGCCGCAACCTTCTGTACCCGTGAGATCCCATCTTGGGGCCTTTTCCGGAGCTCCGCCGGAGGGAGCATCGATCACGGAGGGCTTCTACATCAACAGCATAGCCTCTCCGATGATGTGTGAGTAGTTTACCTCAGACCTTCGGGTCCATAGTTATTAGCTAGATGGCTTCTTCTCTCTTTTTGGATCTCAATACAATGTTCTCCCGCTCTCTGGTGGAGATCTATTCGATGTAATGTTGTTTTGCGGTGTGTTTGTTGAGATCGATGAATTATGGGTTTATGATCAAGTTTATCTATGAACAATATTTGAATCTTCTCTGAATTCTTTTATGTATGATTGGTTATCTTTGCAAGTCTCTTCGAATTATCAGTTTGGTTTGGCCTACTAGATTGATCTTTCTTGCAATGGGAGAAGTGCTAAGCTTTGGGTTCAATCTTGCGGTGTCCTTTCCCAGTGACAGTAGTGGAAGCAAGGCACGTATTGTATTGTTGCCATCGAGGATAACAAGACGTGGTTTATATCATATTGCATGAGTTTATCCCTCTACATCATGTCATCTGGCTTAAAGCGTTACTCTGTTCTTATGAACTTAATACTCTAGATGCATGCTGGATAGCGGCCGATGTGTGGAGTAATAGTAGTAGATGCAGGCAGGAGTCGGTCTACTTGTCTCGGACGTGATGCCTATATACATGATCATACCTAGATATTCTCATAACTATGCTCAATTCTGTCAATTGCTCAATAGTAATTTGTTCACCCACCGTAATACTTATGATCTCGAGAGAAGCCTCTAGTGAAACCTATGGCCCCCGGGTCTATTTTCTATCATATTAATCTTCCAACACTTAGCTATTTTTATTTTCTTTTATTTTACTTTGCATCTTTATCACAAAAATACCGAAAATATTATCCTATCTATCAGATCTCACTCTCATAAGTGACCGTGAAGGGATTGACAACCCCTTTATTGTTGGGGAACGTAGCAGAAATTCAAAATTTTCCTACGTGTCACCAAGATCAATCTATGGATTAACTAGCAACGAGAGAGAGGGGAGTGCATCTTCATACCCTTGAAGATCGCGATGCAGAAGCATTGCAAGAACGCGGTTGGTGGAGTCATACACGAAGTGATTCAGATCGCGGCCGAATCCGATCTAAGCACCGAACAACGGTGCCTCCGCGTTCAACACACATGCAGCCCGGTGACTTCTCCCGTGCCTTGATCCAGCAAGGAGAGAGGGAGAGGTTGGGGAAGACTCCATCCAGCAGCAGCAAAACGGCATGGTGGTGATGGAGGTGCGTGGCACTCCAGCAGGGCTTCGCCAAGCACTGCGAGAGACGAGGAGGGAGAGGGGTAGGGCTGCGCCAAGAGAGAGGGAGACTCATGTCTATGGCAGCCCCAAAACCCCCACTATATATAGGGGAAGGGGAGGGGCTACGCCCCCATCTAGGGTTCCCCCCCCTAGGGGTGGCGGCCAGCCCTAGATTGGATGGAGGGGGCGGCCAAGAGGGGGAGAGAGGGGGGCGCACCCTAGGTGGGCCTTAGGCCCATCTGAGCCTAGGGTTTTCCCCCTTCCCCTTTTCCATGCGCCTTGGGCCTCTTGTGGGAGGCACACCAGCCCACCTAGGGGCTGGTCCCTTCCCACACTTGGCCCACGCAGGCCTCCGGGGTTGGTGGCCCCTCCCGGTGGACCCCCGGAACCCTCCGGTGGTCCCGGTACATTACCGGTGACGCCCGAAACTCTTCCGGTTGCCAAAACCTCACTTCCAATATATTATTCTTTACCTCCGGACCATTCCGGAACTCCTCGTGACGTCCGGGATCTCATCCGGGACTCCGAACAACATTCGGTAACCACGTATATCTATTCCCTATAACCCTAGCATCATCGAACCTTAAGTGTGTAGACCCTACGGGTTCGGGAACCAAGCAGACATGACCTAGACGTTCTTCGGCCAATAACCAACAGAGGGATCTGGATACCCGTGTTGGCTCCCACATGTTCCATGATGATCTCATTTGATGAACCACGATGTCGGGGATTCAATCAATCCCGTATATAATTCCCTTTGTCTATCGGAATGTTACTTGCCCGAGATTCGATCGTTGGTATCCCTATACCTTGTTCAATCTCGTTACTGGCAAGTCTCTTTACTCGTTCCGTAACGCATGAGCCCGTGGCTAACTCCTTAGTCACATTGAGCTAATTATGGTGATGCATTACCGAGTGGGCCCAGAGATACCTCTCCGTCATACGGAGTGACAAATCCCAGTCTCGATTCGTGCCAACCCAACAGACACTTTCGGAGATACCTGTAGTGCACCTTTATAGCCACCCAGTTACGTTGTGACGTTTGGTACACCCAAAGCATTCCTACGGTATCCGGGAGTTGCACAATCTCATGGTCTAAGGAAACGATACTTGACATTAGAAAAGCTCTTAGCAAACGAACTACACGATCTTGTGCTATGCTTAGGATTGGGTCTTGTCCATCACATCATTCTCCTAATGATGTGATCCCGTTATCAATGACATCCAATGTTCATGGTCAGGAAACCATAACCATCTATTGATCAACGAGCTAGTCAACTAGAGGCTTACTAGGGACATGTTTTGGTCTATGTATTCACACATGTATTACGGTTTCCAATTAATACAATTATAGCATGAACAATAGACAATTATCATGAACAAGGAAATACAATAATAACCATTTTATTATTGCCTCTAGGGCATATTTCCAACAGTCTCCCACTTGCACTAGAGTCAATAATCTAGCTCACATCACTATGTGATTGTAATGAATCCAACACCCATGGGGTTTGTTCATATCTCGCTTGTGAGAGAGGTTACTAGTCAACGGGTCTCCAACATTCAGATCCGTGTGTGCTTTACAAATCTCTATGTCATCTTGTAGATGCAGCTACCATGCGCTACTTGGAGCTATTCCAAATAACTGCTCTACTATACGAATCCGGTTTACTACTTAGAGTCATCCGGATTAGTGTCAAAGTTTGCATCGACGTAACCCTTTACGACGAACTCCTTTTCCACCTCCATAATCAAGAAAATTCCTTAGTCCACTAGATACTAAGGATATGTTCGACCGCTGTCATGTGATCCATTCCTGGATCACTATTGTACCCCTTGACTAACTCATGGCAAGGCACACTTCAGGTGCGGTACACAACATAGCATACTGTAGATCCTACGTCTAAAGCATAGGGGACGACCTTCGTCCTTTCTCTCTCTTCTGCCGTGGTCAGGTCTTGAGTCTTACTCAATACTCACACCTTGTAACACAGCCAAGAACTCCTTCTTTGCTGATCTATTTTGAACTCCTTCAAAATCTTGTCATGGTATGTATTCATTTGAAAGTACTATTAAGCATTTTTGATCTATCCTTATAGATCTTGATGCTCAATGTTCAAGAAGCTTAATCCAGGTTTTCCATTGAAAAACACTTTTCAAATAACCCTGTATGCTTTCCAGAAATTCTACATCATTTCTGATCAACAATATGTTAACAACATATACTCATCAAAAATTCTATAGTGCTCCCACTCACTTCTTTGGAAATACAAGTTTCTCATAAACTTTGTATAAACCCAAAATCTTTGATCATCTCATCAAAGCGTACATTCCAACTCTGAGATGCTTACTCTAGTCCTTAGAAGGATTGCTGGAGCTTTGCATACTTGTTAGCATCTTTCAGGATTGACAAAACCTTCTGGTTGTATCACATACAACCTTTCCTCAAGAAAATCGTCGAGGAAACAATGTTTTGACATCCTATCTGCAAGATTTCATAAATAATGCAGTAACTGCTAATATAATTCCAACAGACTCTTAGCATCGCTATGAGTGAGAAAATCTCATCGTAGTCAACTCCTTGAACTTGTCGGAAAACATCTTAATGACAAGTCGAGCTTTCTTAATGGTGACACTTACCATCATTGTCCGTCTTCCTTTTAAAATCCATCTGCACCCAACAGCCTTACGACCATCAAGTAGTTCTTCCAAAGTCTATACTTTCTTTTTATACATGGATCCTCTCTCGGATTTTATGGCCTCGAGCCATTCGTCAGAATCCGGGCCCATCATCGCTTCTCCATAGCTCGTAGGTTCATTGTTGTCTAGCAACATGACTTCCAAGACAGGATTACGTACCACTCTAAAGTAGCATGCATCCTAGTCGTCCTACGAGGTTTGGTAGTGACATGATCCGAAGTTTCATGATCACTATCATAAGCTTCCACTTCAGTTGGTGTAGGTGCCACAGGAACAACTTCCTGTGCCCTGCTACACACTAGTTGAAGTCATGGTTCAATAACCTCATCAAGTCTCCACCATCCTCCCACTCAATTCTTTCAAGAGAAACTTTTCCTCGAGAAAGGACCTGTTTCTAGAAACAATCACTTTGCTTCCGGATCTAAAATAGGAGGTATACCCAACTGTTTTGGGTATTTATGAAGATGCATTTATCCGCTTTGGGTTCGAGCTTATCAGCCTGAAACTTTTCCACATAAGCGTCGCAGCCCCAAACTTTCAAGAAACGACAGCTTAGGTTTCTCTAAACCATAGTTCATACGGTGTCGTCTCAACGGAATTGCGTGTTGCCCTATTTAAAGTGAATGTGGTTGTCTCTAATGCCTAACCCATAAACGATAGTGTAATTCAATAAGAGACATCATGGTATGCACCATATCCAATAGGGTGCAGTTATGATGTTCGGACACACCATCACACTATGGTGTTCCAGGCAGTATTAGTCGTGAAACAGTTTCCACAATTTCTTAATTGTGTGCCAAACTCGTAACTCAGATATTCATCTCTATGATCATATCACAGACATTTTATCCTCTTGTCACGACGATCTTCAACTTCACTCTGAAATTACTTGAACCTTTCAATAATTCAGACTTGTGTTTCATCAAGTAAATATACTCAGCATCTACTCAAATCATCTGTGAAGCAAGAACATAACGATATCCACTGCATGCCTCAGCACTCATTGGACTGCACACATCAAAATGTATTACTTCCAACAAGTTGCTTTCTTGTTCCATCTTACTGAAAACGAGGCCTTTCAGTCATCTTGCCCATGTGGTATGATTTGCATGTCTCAAGTGATTCAAAATCAAGTGAGTCCAAACGATCCATCTGTATGGACTTTCTTCATGCATATATACTAATTGACATGGTTCGCATGTCTCAATCTTTTCAAAAACGAGTGAGTCTAAAGATCCATCAACATGGAGCTTCTTCATGCGTTTTATACCAGTATGACTCAAGTGGCAGTGCCACAAGTACGTGGTACTATCATTACTATCTTATATCTTTTGGCATGAACATGTGTATCACTACGATCGAGATTCAATAAACCATTCATTTTAGGTGCAAGGCCATTGAAGGTATTATTCAAATAGACAGAGTAACCATTATTCTCCTTAAATGAATAACCGTATTGCGACAAACATAATCCAATCATGTCTATGCTCAACGCAAACACCAAATAACAATTATTTAGGTTTAACACCAATCTCGATGGTAGAGGGAGCATGCGATGCTTGATCACATCAACCTTGGAAACACTTCCAACACATATCGTCATCTCACCTTTAGCTAGTCTCCGTTTATTCCGTAGCCTTTTATTTCGAGTTACCAACACTTAGGAACCAAACCGGTATGTAATACCCTGGTGCTACTAGGAGTACTAGTAAAGTACACATTAATATAATGTATATCCAATATACTTCTGTCAACCTTGCCTACCTTCTCATCTACTAAGTATCTAGGGTAGTTCTGCTTCAGTGACCGTTCCCCTCATTACAGAAGCACTTAGTCTCGGGTTTGGGTTTAACCTTGGGTTTCTTCACTAGAGCAGCAACTGATTTGCCGTTTCATGAAGTATCCCTTCTTTCCCTTGCCCTTCTTGAAACTAGTGGTTTTACTAACCATCAACAATTGATGCTCCTACTTGATTTCTACTTTCATGGTGTCAAACATCACGAATAGCTCAAGGATCATCATATCTATCCTTGATTTGTTATAGTTCATCATGAAGCTCTAGTAGCTTGGTGGCATTGACTTTGGAGAACCATCACTATCTCATCTGGAAGATTAACTCCCACTCGATTCAAGCGATTGTAGTACTCAGACAACCTGAGCACATGCTCAACGGTTGAGCTTTTCTCCCTTAGTTTGTAGGCTTAAGAAACTTGTCAGAGGTCTCATACCTCTTGACATGGGCACGAGCCTAAAATCCCAATTTCAGCTCTTGGAACATCTCATGTGTTCCGCGACGTTTCAAAATGTCTTCGGTGCCTCAATTCTAAACCGTTCAACATTACACACTGAACTATCATGTAGTCATCAAAACGTGTATGTCAGATGTTCGCAACATCCACAAACGACGCTCGAGGTTCAGCACACCGAGCGGTGCATTAAGGACATAAGCCTTCTGTGCAGCAATGAGGACAATCCTCAGTTTACGGACCCAGTCCGCATAATTACTACTATCAACTTTCAACTAAATTTTCTATAGGAACATATCTTAAACAGTAGAACTAAAGCGTAAGCTACCACATAATTTGCAAAGACCTTTTGACTATGTCCATGATAATTAAGTTCATCTAATTATTTAATGAACTCCCACTCAGATAGACATCCCTCTAGTCATCTAAGTGATACATGATCCGAGTCAACTAGGCCGTGTCCGATCATCACGTGAGACGGAGTAGTCATCATCGGTGAACATCTCCATGTTGATCATATCTACTATACGACTCATGTTCGACCTTTCGGTCTCTTGTGTTCCGAGGCCATGTCTGTACATGCTAGGCTCGTCAAGTCAACCTAAGTGTTTCGCATGTGTAAATCTGGCTTACACCCGTTGTATGCGAACGTTAGAATCTATCACACCCGATCATCACGTGGTGCTTCGAAACAATGAACCTTCGGAACGGTGCACAGTTAGGGGAAACACATCTCTTGAAATTTTAGTGAGGGATCATCTTATTTAAGCTACCGTCATTCTAAGCAAATAAGATGTAAACATGACAAACATCACATGCAAATCATAAAGTGACATGATATGGCCAATATCATCTTGCGCCTTTGATCTCCATCTTCGAGGCGCGGCATGATCACCTTCGTCACCGGCATGACACCATGATCTCCATCATCATGATCTCCATCATCGTGTCTTCATCATCGTGTCTTCATGAAGTTGTCTCGCCAACTATTACTTCTACTACTATGGCTAACGGTTAGCAATAAAGTAAAGTAATTACATGGCATTTTCATTGACACGCAGGTCATACAATAATTAAGACAACTCCTATGGCTCCTGCCGGTTGTCATACTCATCGAGATGCAAGTCGTGATTCCTATTACAAGAACATGATCAATCTCATACATCACATATATAATTCATCACATCCTTTTGGCCATATCACATCACATAGCATACCCTGCAAAAACAAGTTAGACGTCCTCTAATTGTTGTTGCAAGTTTTACGTGGCTGCTATGGGTTTCTAGCAAGAACGTTTCTTACCTACGCAAAAGCCACAACGGTGATATGCCAATTGCTATTTACCCTTCATAAGGACCCTCTTCATCGAATCTGAACCGACTAAAGTGGGAGAGACAGACACCCGCTAGCCACCTTATGCATCAAGTGCATGTCAGTCGGTGGAACCTGTCTCACGTAAGACTACGTGTAAGGTCGGTCCGGGCCGCTTCATCCCACAATGCCGCCGAATCAAGATAAGACTAGTAACAGTAAGAAAATTGAACAAATCATCACCCACAACTACTTTGTGATCTACTCGTGTATAGAAATTACGCATGGACCTAGCTCATGATGCCACTGTTGGGGAACGTAGCAGAAATTCCAAATTTTCCTACATGTCACCAAGATCAATCTATGGATTAAATAGCAACGAGAGAGAGGGGAGTGCATCTTCATATCCTTGAAGATCGCGATGCGGAAGCGTTGCAAGAACGCGGTTGGTGGAGTCGTACATGAAGCAATTCTGATCGCGGCCGAATCCGATCTAAGCACCGAACAACAGTGCCTCCGCGTTCAACACACATGCAGCCCGGTGATGTCTCCCGTGCCTTGATCCAGCAAGGAGAGAGGGAGAGGTTGGGGAAGACTCCATCCAGTAGCAGCACAACGGCATGGTGGTGATGGAGGAGTGTGGCACTCCAGTAGGGCTTCGCCAAGCACTGCGAGAGACGAGGAGGGAGAGGGGTAGGGCTGCGCCAAGAGAGAGGGAGACTCATGTCTATGGCAGCCCCAAAACCCCCACTATATATAGGGGAAGGGGATGGGCTGCACCCCCATCTAGGGTTCCCCCCTAGGGGTGGCGGCCAGCCCTAGATTGGATGTAGGGGGCGGCCAAGAGGGGGAGAGAGGGGGGGCGCACCCTAGGTGGGCCTTAGGCCCATCTGAGCCTAGGGTTTTCCCCCTTCCCCTTTTCCATGCGCCTTGGGCCTCTTGTGGGAGGCGCACCAGCCCACCTAGGGGCTGGTCCCTTCCCACACTTGGCCCACGCAGGCCTCCGGGGTTGGTGGCCCCTCCCGGTGGACCCCCGGAACCCTCCGGTGGTCCCGGTACATTACCGGTGACGCCCGAAACTCTTCCGGTGGCCAAAACCTCACTTCCAATATATTATTCTTTACATCCGGACCATTCCGGAACTCCTCGTGACGTCCGGGATCTCATCCGGGACTCCGAAAAACATTCGGTAACCACGTATATCTATTCCCTATAACCCTAGCGTCATCGAACCTTAAGTGTGTAGATCCTACGGGTTCGGGAACCATGCAGACATGACCGAGACGTTCTCCGGCCAATAACCAACAGCGGGATCTGGATACCCATGTTGGCTCCCACATGTTCCATGATGATCTCATCGGATGAAACACGATGCCGGGGATTCAATCAATCCCGTATACAATTCCCTTTGTCAATCGGTATGTTTCTTGCCCGAGATTCGATCGCCGGTATCCCAATACCTCGTTCAATCTTGTTACCGGCAAGTCTCTTTACTTGTTCCGTAATGCATGATCCCGTGACTAACTACCTAGTCACATTGAGCTCATTATGATGACGCATTACCGAGTGGGCCCAGAGATACCTCTCCGTCATACGGAGTGACAAATCCCAGTCTCCGTCATACGATACTTGACATTAGAAAAGCTCTTAGCAAACGAACTACACGATCTTGTGCTATGCTTAGGATTGGGTCTTGTCCATCACATCATTCTCCTAATGATGTGATCCCGTTATCAATGACATCCAATGTCCATGGTCAGGAAACCATAACCATCTATTGATCAACGAGCTAGTCAACTAGAGGCTTACTAGGGACATGTTTTGGTCTATGTATTCACACATGTATTACGGTTTCCAGTTAATACAATTATAGCATGAACAATAGACAATTATCATGAACAAGGAAATACAATAATAACCATTTTATTATTGCCTCTAGGGCATATTTCCAACATTTATTGCGTTGGTTGCGAGGATTTATTTGTTTGTGTAGGTGCGAGGGACTCGTGCGTGGCCTCCTACTAGATTGATACCTTGGTTCTCAAAAACTGAGGGAAATACTTACGCTACTTTGCTGCATCACCCTTTCCTCTTCAAGGGAAAACCAACGCAGTGTTCAAGAGGTAGCCAGAAGGATTTATGGCGCCGTTGCCGGGGAGTCTACGCAAAAGTCAACATACCAAGTACCCATCACAAACCCTTATCTCATGCATTACATTATTTGCCATTTGCCTCTCGTTTTCCTCTCCCCCACTTCACCCTTGCCATTTTATTCGCCTTCTTCCCGTATGCCTTTCTGTTTGTGTTTCCATGTGCCTTCTATTTGCTTGCATCTTCGCTTGCTGAAAATCTATTGATATGGATCCACTTAAAGTGTTCTACTTGGATCATCTTCGATCCTTATGCGCTCGTGCTGAAACCCCAACTAGCCTAGTTGATGGGAAATCTTTAGATGAGCATGCTCATTTTGTGCGTCATCGTTTGTCTGAAAAAGGGAAGCTCTTATGGTATCATATAAATAGTTTGCTATGCTATGCTTGGAATCTTTGTGAAATTTGTGATTTTACTTGTTGCTCTAAGAACCCTAAAAAACACCTTCCCTACCTATGTGAGTTCAATGATAATGAAATCTTATCTTCTTATGCAAAGGGTGTTTATAGTTACAATGATATCAAACAAATTGAAGAATTTGTCATTTTTAAGGGTTCCCATGAAGTTGCTTCTTTGATTGAAAAGTATGATTTTACTCTCAACATATCTGAAAATTCTGTCATACTTAAATATTGCAATGAAAACTTTGCTCATAATATCTATGTCCAAGAATTTATTGAAAGAATGACCGTTGCTTTGGAAGAAAATAATGATATACATGAATCTATAGATAATTGTGATTTCGATGATTTGATTGAAATATCCCTTGATGAACATGATGCTTTCTATTCTTGTGGCCATGATGCCAATATTTATGAAGATGAATTTGCTATAGTTCCGTATGTTAAACATGAGATCGTTGCTATTGCATCCATATTTGATAGTTCCTTCGATAAAAAGCATGATTGCAATAATTTTACTATAAATTCTGTTGATGTCAATTGTGCTAATAATATGCAAAACCCTAAGCTTGGGGATGCTAGTTTTGCTATGTCTACTACTTGTTGCAATGATCATGATTGGGGTGATTCTTATTATGATCTTGAAAATATATTTAAGTCCCATGATGAAAATGAGATTGATAATAGTGTTTGCAATATTATTGAAAGTGGGTTTGGAAGAGTGTCAACTTTAGATCCCACATATTTGGAGTATGTTCAATCTTATGATATTTTTGATAAAAGTGGGTTTGGGGAGGTCATGACTTTAGTTAATGATATTCCCACTATTTTGGAAGAGTGTCAACTTTGCATGCATGTGGATCATGTAGAATTTTTTTATGTGATAGCTATATTGTTGAATTTGAATATGATCCCACATTTAATTATTATGAGAGAGGAAAATATGGTTGGAGAAATTTTCATGTTACTAAATTACCTCTCGTCATGTTGAGATTGCTATTGTTTGTTTCCTCTTTCTTGCATATGCTAGTTTTTGCTTGCTATGATAATTTGTTTGCCTATAAGATGCTTATGCATAGGAAGTATGTCAGACTTATATGTGTTTGTCACATATTTCATGATTCTCTCTTTGCGCTTCAATTCTTGACTTTGATGTGAGCATCGTTAAAATTATCAATGCCTAGCTAGGGGCGTTAAACGATAGCGCTTGTTGGGAGGCAACCCAATTTTTTTTTCTTTTTGCTTATGTTTAAGAATAAATATTTGATCTAGCCTCTGGTTAGATGTGTTTTTAGGTTTTAATTAGTGTTTGTGCCAAGTTAAACCTATAGGATCTTCTTGGATGATTGTTATTTGATCTTGCTGAAAATTGCAGAAACTTTCTGTTCATGAAAATAATTTTTAAAAATCACCAGGACGTGATAAAATATTGATTCCAATTTCTGCTGATCAATAAACAAATTGTCTAGGTCTTCCTATTTTGGCTGAAATTTTGGAGTTCCAGAAGTTTGCGTTAGTTACAGATTACTATAGACTGTTCTGTTTGTGGCAGATTCTGTTTTTCGTGTGTTGTTTGCTTATTTTGATGAATCTATGGCTACTAAAATAGTTTATAAACCATAGAGAAGTTGGAATACAGTAGGTTTAACACCAATATAAATAAAGAATGAGTTCATTACAGTACCTTAAAGTGGTGTTTTGTTTTCTTTCGCTAACGGAGCTCACGAGATTTTCTGTTAAGTTTTGTGTTGTGAAGTTTTCATGTTTTGGGTAAAAGATTTGATGGATTATGGAACAAAGAGTGGCAAGAGCCTAAGCTTGGGGATGCCCATGGCACCCCAAGATAATCTAAGGACACCAAAAAGCCAAAGCTTGGGGATGCCCCGGAAGGCATCCCCTCTTTCGTCTACTTCCATCGGTAACTTTACTTTGAGCTATATTTTTATTCACCACATGATATGTGTTTTGCTTGGAGCGTCTTGTATGATTTGAGTCTTTGTTTTTTAGTTTACGACAATCATCTTTTCTGTACACACCTTTTTAGAGAGACACACATGATTCGGAATTTATTAGAATACTCTATGTGCTTCACTTATATCTTTTGAGCTATATAGTTTTTGCTCTAGTGCTTCACTTATATCTTTTAGAGCACGGTGTTGGTTTTGTTTTATAGAAACTATTATTCTCTCATACTTCACTTATATTATTTTGAGAGTCTTAAACAGCATGGTAATTTTCTTAAATAATCCTAATATGCTAGGTATTCAATACTAATAAAAAAACTTTCTTATGAGTGTGCTGAATACTAAGAGAAGTTTGATGCTTGATGATTGTTTTGAGATATGGAGGTAGTGATATTAAAAGTTGTGCTAGTTGAGTAGTTGTGAATTTGAGAAATACTTGTGTTGAAGTCTGCAAGTCCCGTAGCATGCATGTATGGTAAACGTTATGTAACAAATTTGAAACATGGGGTGTTCTTTGATTGTCCTCCTTATGAGTGGCTTTCGGGGAGGAGCGATGGTATTTTCCTACCAATCTATCCCCCTAGGAGCATGCGCGTAGTGCTTGGTTTTTGATGACTTGTAGATTTTTGCAATAAGTATGTGATTTCTTTATGACTAATGTTGAGTCCATGGATTATACGCACTCTTACCCTTCCATCATTGCAAGCCTCTTCGGTACCGTGCATTGCCCTTTCTCACATTGAGAGTTGGTGCAAACTTCGCCGGTGCATCCAAACCCCGTGATATGATACGCTCTTTCACACGTAAACCTCCTTATATCTTCCTCAAAACAGCCACAATACCTACCTATTATGGCATTTCCATAGCCATTCCAAGATATATTGCCATGCAACTTTCCACCGTTCCGTTTATTATGACACGCTCATCATTGTAATATTGCTTTGCCTGATCATGTAGTTGAGATCGTATTTGTGGCAAAGCCACCGTTCATAATATTTCATACATGTCACTCTTGATTCATTGTTATCCCGGTATACCGCCGGAGGCATTCATATAGAGTCATACTTTGTTCTAGTATCGAGTTGTAATCATTGAGTTGTAAATAAATAGAAGTCTTATGATCATCATTCATAGAGCATTGTCCCAAGAAAAAAAAGAGAAAGGAAAAAAAAGAAGGCCCAAAAAAAGAAAATAAAAAGGGACAATGGTACTATCCTTTTTTTCCACACTTGTGCTTCAAAGTAGCACCATGATCTTCATGATAGAAAGTCTCTTGTTTTGTCACTTTCATATACTAGTGGGAATTTTTCATTATAGAACTTGGCTTGTATATTCCAACAATGGGCTTCCTCAAATGCCCTAGGTCTTAGTTAGCAAGCAAGTTGGATGCACACCCACTTAGTTTCTTTTGTTGAGCTTTCATGCATTTATAGCTCTAGTGCATCCGTTGCATGGAAATCCCTACTCCTTGCATTAACATCAATCGATGGGCATCTCCATAGCTCATTGATTAGCCGCGTTGATGTGAGACTTTCTCCTTTTTTGTCTTCTCCACATAACCCCCATCATTATATTCTATTCCACCCATAGTGCTATATCCATGGCTCACGCTCATGTATTGCGTGAAGGTTGAAAACAGTTTGAGATTACTAAAGTATGAAACAATTGCTTGGCTTGTCATCGGGGTTGTGGATGATGAGAGCATTCTTGTGTGACGAAAAAGGAGCATGACTAAACTATATGATTTTGTAGGGATGAACTTTCTTTGGCCATGTTATTTTGACAGGACATAATTGCTTAGTTAGTATGCTTGACGTATTATTACTTTTATCTCAATATTACACCTTTATCTTGAATCTTTCGGATCTGAATATTCATACCACAATTAGGAGAATTACATGGAAATTATGCCAAGTAGCATTCCACATCAAAAATTCGATTTTTATCATTTACCTACTCAAGGACGAGCGGGAATTAAGCTAGGGGATGCTTGATACGTCTCCAACGTATCTATAATTTTTTATTGTTCCATGCTATATTATATTCTGTTTTCGACATTATTAGGCATTATTATACACTTTTATATTATTTTTGGGACTAACCTATTAACCGGAGGCCCAGCCCAGAATTGCTGTTTTTTTTGCCTATTTCAGAGTTTCGCAGAAAAAGAATATCAAACGGGGTCCAAACGGAATGAAACCTTCGGGAACGTGATTTTCGGAACGAACGTGATCCAGAGGACTTGGACCCTACGTCAAGACATCAACCAGGAGGACACGAGGTAGGGGAGCGCGCCTACCCCCCTGGGCGCGCCCTCCACCCTCGTGGGCCCCATGTTGCTCCACCGACGTACTTCTTCCTCCTATATATACCCACGTACCCCCAAACTACCAGATACGGAGCCAAAAACCTAATTCCACCACCGCAACCTTCTGTACCTATGAGATCCCATCTTGGGGCCTTTTCCGGAGCTCCGCCGGAGGGGGCATCAATCACGGAGGGCTTCTACATCAACACCATAGCCTCTCTGATAATGTGTGAGTAGTTACCTCAGACCTTCGGGTCCATAGTTATTAGCTAGATGGCTTCTTCTCTCTTTTTGGATCTCAATACAATGTTCTCCCCCTCTCTTGTGGAGATCTATTCGATGTAATCTTCTTTTGTGGTGTGTTTGTTGAGACCGATGAATTGTGGGTTTATGATCAAGTTTATCTATGAACAATATTTGAATCTTCTCGGAATTCTTTTATGTATGATTGGTTATCTTTGCAAGTCTCTTTGAATTATCAGTTTGCTTTGGCCTACTAGATTGATCTTTCTTGCAATGGGAGATGTGCTTAGCTTTGGGTTCAATCTTGCGGTGTCCTTTCCTAGTGACAGTAGGGGCAGCAAGGCACGTATTGTATTATTGCCATCGAGGATAACAAGGTGGGGTTTATATCATATTGCATGAGTTTATCCCTCTACATCATGTCATCTGGCTTAAAGCGTTACTCTGTTCTTATGAACTTAATACTCTAGATGCATGCTAGATAGCGGTCGATGTGTGGAGTAATAGTAGTAGATGCAGGCAGGACTTGGTCTACTTGTCTCGGACGTGATGCCTATATACATGATAATACCTAGATATTCTCATAACTATGCTCATTTTTGTCAATTGCTCGACAGTAATTTGTTCACCCACCATAATACTTATGATCTCGAGAGAAGCCTCTAGTGAAACCTATGGTCCCCCGGGTCTATTTTCTATCATATTAATCTTCCAACACTTAGCTATTTTTATTTTCTTTTATTTTACTTTGCATATTTATCACAAAAATACCAAAAATATTATCCTATCATATCTATCAGATCTCACTCTCGTAAGTGACCGTGAAGGGATTGACAACCCCTTTATTGCGTTGCTTGCGAGGATTTATTTGTTTGTGTAGGTGCGAGGGACTCGTGCGTGGCCTCCTACTGGATTGATACCTTGGTTCTAAAAAACTGAGGGAAATACTTATGCTACTTTGCGGCATCACCCTTTCCTCTTCAAGGGAAAACCAACGCAGTGCTCAAGAGGTAGCAGTGAACTCGTTCTACGCCTACCAGAGAAGAAAAAGGACAAGCTCAAGCCCAAATGGGAGGGTCCCTTCATTATAGATGAAGTTCTCACTGGAGGATCCTATTGCCTTTGTAATGCATCGGACAATCGTTTAGAGCCGAACCCATGGAACGCTGCCAGACTCCGAAGATTCTACGCCTAAGTCCGGACTCATTGTTCGTTACCTTTTTCTCTTTTTTCTCTTTCTTTTTTTCGTTTTTATACGACTTCTAGCTCGTGTTCGGATAAACCGCACACTTAAGGGGTATAAATCCTTAAATGTACATACCCCACAATACCTGGGGGCTTCTTTTCACAGAAGCTTATTATTATTTTTCGAGCATCAAGCTCACCGTATATATGTGTCGTCTTCTCATATATGTCTTTTCTTCGCCATTATATGCACCTTTATGACTTAAGTTTTTGCCAAGCTGGGTTGCCTGGCTCCTGTGCTTATGCCCTACGTTCCTGCTTGTTCGGCTAGGGCATTGTCACAGCCCTAGTTTTGGCCTTTGCTTGTCATTGCATATGCATCGATGCATCATCTTAAATTCAAGGAAATTGAATTGAGAGAATTTTCAAGCCTGAAAATCCTTTTAAAAATGAACAACATTAAAATCTTTTCAAATGAGCGCAAGAAAATGTTCCTGTTAATCTCTGAAAATATGGGCAAGAGCTAAAATTCAAACCAATATTTATTGAATTTCAGAAATGATTAATTTGGGACTGTGAATCAAGCCAATAATTATTTGAATTGGATTTATATTTACTGTGTATAAAATATGAATCCAGTAATCCTGAAAACCTGTGAGTGGCTTTGAATATATTGTATCAAGCCAGATAATTATTTTCAGAAGCTACTGAAATGATTTGGTCTGTGAATTAAATCAAAACAAAATTGAAATATTAGAAAACAAAAACAGAAATGTGAAAAAGAAGAAAACTAACCGGGCCCAGCTTACCTGCACCTGTAGCAGCCCAACACCGTTGCTGGCCCAGCCCACCAAGGGCGCCGTGGTCATCTTCAACCTCTGCCAGTAGGCAGAGGCGAAGTCGCACGCGTGCACGCAGAGTCCTCCGCCTCCTGCTTCGCCGTGGCAGCCTCCTCGGCCTTCGAACCGTGCCACGGAGACGCCCATCACCTTCCCCCTCACTCCCCCTATCTCTCTGGTGCCTCTATCCCTCCCTAGCCCTGCTCCACGCGACCACCCGAGAGCCCCACCGGCCACTACTGCCGCTCGCGTGGCCATCGCCATCCCCTCGTCGCGCTGCCATGCTCAGGAGATCTGCGCCGACCTAGTACACGTCTCCAACGACGATAGGAACCGGAGGAGCACCACATGGCCGCCATTGGCGCCGTCTTCGTCCTCTGCACTGACGGCCATCGTCGTCGATTCGCAGCAACCCGACCGTCCCCGACTACGCCATCGGATGCGCTGTGAGCTCCATAGCTGTTTCCCCCTACTCCCCTCGTCGTGCTCGTCTGCTAACTGACCTCGCCGTCCTGCCCGCAAGCTCCAGCCGCCACCAAGCTCCCTGCCGCTGCCTACTCCGGCCACCCCAGCCGCTGCCTCTCACATAGTTGGATGTGCGCAAGTCCGGGCTTCGCGTGGATGGTCTCGGCCATCCATTTGGTCGCCGGAGCAGCGATTCCGACGCCCTCCGCCCCGCCTGGCGTCGCCGGTGTAGCCGCCGGCATAACCCCGGTATAATCAGCACTAATGATGCCATTAGCTAATCCGTGTGCCACTGACGGTTGGGCCCCATGCCTTAATTAACCCCCGGCTTTATTTCTTTTAGATTAGCTTATAACACGGCGGGACCCACGCGTGAGCTTTGACTACGCTGACGTGGCCGTTGACCAGGCCTACTTGTTTGTGACTCTAGCCAGCATTGTGTCACTGGCCTACAGGTCCCACTGGTCAGGATTGACCTGGACCCGGCCTGCTGACTTGCTGACATCACACCGACGTCATGCTGACGTAGTAAATGCTTTTCTAGATTTTCTTATTTCAGAAATGATTTAGAAATTCCAGAAAATAGTATAAACTTCAGAAAAACATAGAAAATAATCTATAACTCAGATTGAAATAATTTATATATGAAAAATGATTAGAAAAAGCCAATCTATCCAATGGTACTGTTTTCATGCATATTAGAACAAGTTAATCTCACTGAATAGGACAAATAATGATTAGGGCAACTTATGAAATAACATTTGGAGTTGGAATTTGATCTTGTTTGAATTCCACTTCAATTAACTTGGATAAGTATTGCATTAGGTGAATTCAGTACCTTAAAATGACATGTCATTCATATGAATGTGCATTGCATTGATTGTGCTCCTTCTCTGTTTGCCGGTGTTGTTCCCTCTTAGTGGACGTTGTTCCGATGTTGTCATCATGTCCTACTGTTGAGAGCTAAGTGTGTGAACACGATTTGGTAAAGGTAGCAGTGAGAGGCCATGTAGGAGTACATGGTGGGTTGCCTCATTGAAACCGTCCTCAGGAACTGAGTTCTGTGTTTGTGATCCATGAACAGCTACTACTACCACACATTGGGCTCCGGGCACTCCAAGCTCTCTCGACTTATTAATCAACCTGATCTCTCTCCAGGAGTTGCAACTAGTTTCTGGTGTTTGTAGGTAGTGCTAGTAGTCTACCAAGTGGCACCCGGTACAGGTGGGCTTGGGACAGACTAGGTGCAGTGGCACGGTGTACCAAGCATCGTCCGTTTGATGGGCTTGGGAACCTGCTCACATCGTTTGGGGCCACGAGAGACACCCCGGCCGGATCTCCTTGCGGATGGAACCCGAATAGGCGATAAACCTGGACTAGAGTCTTGCATGGTTAGTCAGGTCGTGGCCGACACCCTCGCCAGGCTTCCGCTTGAAGGTTGCCGAGATACATGATGTGTACATGGCGGTAAGTGGCGAGAGCGTGTGTGAAGAAGTACACCCCTGCAGGGTTATAAATGATCTATTCGAAAAGCCGCGTCCGTGGTAAAGGACCTCTGGGTTGCCTATATAGTTCATAGACAAGTGAAACTGGATACTCTAAAATGCACAAGATAAGCGTGAGTGCTATGGATGGCGTTCTTGTAGGGAGACGGGAGCGGATCCATAGTGGTGTATTGATATGGTGAATATGTGGACTCGTGTGCGCCACCTCAAAAGAGTTACTTGCAGTCGTAGTTTAGGATAGCCACTGAGTCAAAGCTGGCTTGCTGCAGTTAAACCACACCATCCCTTTGTTGATACTAATGCATATGTTGCTAGTTCTGATGTAAGTCTTGCTGGGTACATTTGTACTCACGTTTGCTTAATTTATGTTTTTGTAGTTAGACTTCAGTCTCACTAGTAGTTCCGCCTGGACATTGACGTTTAGCTTATTGCCTCAGCTACAATCTTGTAGCCTTGGGAGGATCTTGTAGATAGTCAGGCTTCTCAGCCCTTTTCATTTGTAGTTGTCTATACTCAGACATGTTATGCTCCCATTGTTTGCATGCTCTGAATGTTGGGTCATGAGACCCATGTTTGTAATGCTTGGGTCCTCGGAGCCTAATGAATAAATACTTTGAGTCATAGAGTTTTGTTGTGATGCCATCCTCTATTTGCACATATCAAGCATATTGTGTGTATGTTATTGAAATGCTTGGTATGTATGGGATCCGACAACCTAGTTGTTTATTCTTGGTAGCCTCTCTTATGGGGAAATGTCTCCTAGTGCTTGCACTGAGCCATGGTAGCTTGCTACTGCTCCAGAACACTTAGGCTAGCTGGCATGTGTCCTTCTTCGTTCCTGTGTCTGTCCCTTCAGGGAAATGACACGCGTTGTTCCTTTAAGTCCTTGTAGCTTGCTACGACTTGGGTTCATACGTTGATGACCGACACATTCCTTGCTGGGTCATGTATGCATGTCCCTGTAAGTTAGTGCCACTTTGGATTCATGACTAGTCATGTCGGCCCGGGGTCTTTGTCATATCGATGCTAGCGACACTATCATATACATGAGCCAATAGGCGCAAACGGTCCCGGGCCAGGTAAGGTGGCAACCGTGGGAATACCGTGCGTGAGGCCGCAAAGTGACATGATGTTTTACATGCTAGATCAGTCTGACTTATGATCAGGGTCCTGACAGCTTTGGTATCAGAGCCTGACTGCTTGTAGGATTACCAAGCCAAACTGGTCGAAGTCGAGTCTACAAATGCTTTAGTTATATAAGGGAATTGATTGTGGAAGGAAACGTAGGGCTCTTTTTTACTTCTTTACCTTGTGCCCTTCTGACTAAGTCAACCTCTTCTTTTGTACGAGGGTTAAGAAACTAGGCTTTCTCTTCTTTCTATCAGGATCACGTGTTACTAATCCATAGACTCTTAGGATTGACGGATTCAATTCTCAGTTCAGTTCCTACTATTTCCGTGTGTTTACTGTTGATCTCGGAATCTTGATATTGTGATGTTGAGTGGTTATGCCACCATTTTGCAGGATGTCTCAAATCCTTTTGAGCTTTTACAGCCGTCATGCTGTCCGAGTCATCCCAGGTTTCTAAATAGTCTGATGCATTTGCAAATCCCTTCTTTTCGTTCTCGATGTTCTTTGGGTCAATTTAACCACACTAATCGGTGTGTTGGGGTACTCCATTACCTCGACATATATGTTGGAGCTATTATTATGACATTAGGGTATCTTAGAGAACCACCTAGTAATCTAGCATTGTGTTGTGTTACAAGTGTGATAATTCTGGCCATCATCCTCGAAAGCATCCCGTGATGCCATTTAGCTAGTAGGTGTTCTTTCTCTGGGTTCTTGACCCCAAGATTCACCCTACTTACTTCATGTTGATAGTGTTTGCTAGTTCCTTTAGGATATTAGTAACCTTTGCGATAGACCTCGATGTCTGTGGTATTTCCTTCTTCCAAAAACCATGAAGTGCTTCTGGCAAGAGTTCTTTTGAACCAAAATATCACAACCAGAGTGCTTTTGATGAGTTCTCTGTTATAGTTGCGACTCTGCCAATCCAACCCTTCTGCATGGGTTATCCGGAAGAAATATGTTGAGCTTTGTTAAACATACTAATCTATGCATCCACAACTCAGAAAGTGTTATGTTCCTTTGAGTTGTCCCTCTTCGGTTGTATTCCGGCCCTCGTGTATCAGTTGATAGTCAAGAGTATGTCGTGCATTCGTGTTCATCGGTGCATATTATTACTATGGCCCGTCAATCCGTTCCATCCCAGAATGACTAGGAGAATAAACTCCAGTACCTTATCCATCTCGAGGATTGGGTCAAAGTAGTTGTAATCCGCAGATCAAAATGCCAATCCAGCTTTTGTTCTCTTCTACCCTAGAGTATTACCCTCTTTTGTCAATAATATCATAGGAATTGCACACCATCTTATGAATTCTTGATACAGTGGTACTTCTCACCATCATTATTCATTCCTCGGTCCCGTGTTGTCGCAACCGGAATGCTGACAAGTGAATCGTGATGTGTGAAATCAATACTCCTAGCAACCTCGTTGCTTGGTACTTAATGGACAATAATTTCATTCTTAGCATGTTGGTTATTGAATTATCATTCTAAGAATGATTGTGTTACCTAGTCCATTCTTCCTGGTGCACTCTTCGATCAATGAGTTTGGATTATGTTAATTCCTTTCTCTTTGATCATATCGTTTTTCCCTGAAAAGCAAGATTGTTCTTGAGCTTAGTAACATATCGGTGATTCATGATTTTCCGAATGTCTTCTCGGAAGTATCACCAGGTTGTCACCTGACCGCTATGTTGAGTTCGTGATCATCTTGGTTTCTTGTAAGCCACCCATTCTCCAAGATTCTGTGTTGGATACCCTGAACTAGGTGGTTGAGCTAAACAGCAACTTGGAGAGTTGTGAGATGAAAGCTTGTCCCACTTAGTTCATTGCCGAAGGGATATCATTGTGTTTGTGTGTGTTGAATAAAGATGATATCGTCATTGATTGATCCTAGTGATCAATTGTTGGACCTATTGTCTTGTCCAAACTTTGACTTGATTATGGGCTATCGTCAAGTCAAATCAGAACCAACGATGTTCGTAATGTTGTCTTACTCGTGGTTGATCCCTCGGGCATACACCATTACATCTTTTTGTGTGACCAATGCTATCACCGTGTTCACTTAGCCGTGGAACTCCATTTATATGGAAACCTGGATGAATTGTTGTTGAGCCCATTGGCAACATAATTATCATCTTCATGATTTGCGTTGAACATTAAAGCTAGTGTTGGAAACTTTGTAAGAAATGCCTTTGTGTTCCGTTCATGAGGTATATGTTAGGATGAAAGAAGAGACTTCCCCTAATTCATGTGCATTCGATACAAGTTGCCGCCGTGAATTTGAGAAAGCTTGTTTTTGCTTCCTTCGGAACCATCCCAAGTCAGTCATGCATATGTGTGAAGTATTCTATGGTTTGGAGACTTGCAACCTTCATTCTATATGTATCCCTAGCACGCCAAGCTACTGATTGATTTGTTCAAGATAAAGGAGTCTGTTCTAAAGTATTAGTCCTTTGGACTTCCGCGCGGAGACTTCGATATCATTAATTATGGTTCCCAACCAGAACTCGGTAGTGTTTTTGCTGTAAGACTACTATGTGGTCATGCTTGTCTGGGACAACGTGTTCACATGTGTGTAGTAGAACCGGCTCATGTTTGGAGCTTGCTATTGTAGGTCATCTCCCGAGAATCCCACAACGTCATCTCGTCAATTGTGTTGCAACTCTTCTTTGCAGACATGTTGAGCCTGAAGTATCCTGTTACTAACCAGATATAAATCTCAGGCAAATATGATGGTTGGAACATTCCCATTTGCATTTTGTTCCCAGCTTGCACTGCCATTGTGCCATTTTCCCATGGGCTGCCCTTCACAGCAATTGTTATCCAGGATCATCTTCGAAAGTGGACTTATCATGGTTCCCATCCATTTTCAATGATAAGCAAAAATCATCCATTGTGTTGTCTTCAATAAGGTAGTCCACATCCTCCATTCTAGTCTGAGTATGCTATCCTTTCGAACCCCTTCAAACGATTGTCTGTGAATTGCCTTAGTCTGGTATGAAGAGTTTCGATGATCTCTATATCAAAAGTAATTCTTTTTGCCACTTAAGGGAATAATCCTACGAGTCACCTCTTTCAGGGTGCCCCATTGTGGTATGCAGGGAAATTAACTCCTCGCTACTTTGACACCATGCCCCATCTTACTTAAGCGTGGAGTTGTTGCTTACCAAAATTGAACCTTCGTCATCGGCTCCTTACCATCACCCCTTATATGTGTTTTGTGACTCAACTCAAGAGATGTTTCAATGTCTCACTCCATGAGTTGATCTTGGTTGCTCGATCTTCGAGAAGATCGATTCCTTAAGAGTTTCTTTCTATCAGTATCGTGGGGGATGAAGATCTCGAAAGCAAAGACGTGAATGACAACATGAAGCAATGATTAAACATCTTCGAGAAGCACAGTTGGATCATGAAGATCGTGTTAGCTTTGTGTCCCCTTTGTCTTCTTACCTCACGTCTTGAATCTCGGGACGAGATTCTTGTTTAGTAGGGGTGAGTTGTCACAGCCCTAGTTTTGGCCTTTGCTTGTCATTGCATATGCATCCATGCATCATCTTAAATTCAAGGAAATTGAATTGAGGGAATTTTCAAGCCTCGAAATCATTTTAAAAACGATCAACATTAAAATCTTTTCAAATGAGCCCAAGAAAATGTTCCTATTAATCTCTGAAATATTGGCAAGAGCTAAAATTCAAACCAATTTTTTGAATTTCAGAAATGATTAATTTAGGACTTTGAATTGAGCCAATAATTATTTGAATTGGATTTATATTTACTATGTATAAAATGTGAATCCAATAATCCTAAAAACTTGTGAGTGGCTTTGAATATATTGTATCAAGCCACATAAATTTTCAGAAGCTACTGAAATGATTTGGTCTGTGAATCAAATCAAAACAAAATTGAAATATTAGAAAAAAGAAACAGAAATGTGAAAAAGAAGGAAACTAACCTGGCCCAGCTTACTTGCACCTGTAGCAGCCCAACATCGTTGCTGGCCCAGCGCACCAAGGGCGCCGTGGTCATCTTCAACCTCTGCCAGTAGGCAGAGGCGAAGTCGCACACGCGCACGCGCGCACGCAGAGTTCTCCACCTCCTGCTTCGCCGTGGCAGCCTCCTGGGCCTTCGAACCGCGCCACGGAGACGCCCAACACCTTCCACCTGACTCCCCCCATCTCTCTGGTGCCTCTCTCCCTCCGTAGCCATACTCCACGTGACCACCCGAGAGCCCCACCGGCCACCGCTGCCGCTCGTGTGGCCATCGCCATCCCCTCGTCGCGCTGCCATGCTCAGGAGATCTAGGCCGACCTAGTACGCGTCCAGAACAATGAAAGCAACCGGAGGAGCACCACATGGCCGCCATCGGCGCCGTCTTCGTCATCTGCACCAACGGCCGTCGTCGTCGATTCACAGCAACCCGACCATCCCCGACTTCGCCGACTACGCTTTCGGATGCCCTGTGAGCTTCGTAGCTGTTTCCCCCTACTCCCCTGGTCGTGCTCGTCTGCTAACTGACCTCGCCGTCCTGCCCGCAAGCTCCGGCTGCCGCCAAGCTCCCTGTCGCTTCCTACTCCAGCCACCCCAGCCGCTGCCTCTTGCATAGTTGGATACGTGCGAGTCCAGGCTCGGCGTGGATGGTCTCGGCCATCCATTTGTCGCCGAAGCGGCGGTTCCGACGCCCTCAGTCGCGCTTGGCGTCGCCGGCGATTAGCTGCCTGCCTAACCCCAGCATAATCAACACTAATGACGCCGTTAGCTAATCCCTGTGCAACTAACGGTTGGGCCCACGCCTAATTAACCCCCGGCTTTATTTCTTTTAGATTAGCTTATAACACAGCGGGACCCACGCGTCAGTTTTGACTATGCTGACGTGGCCGTTGACCAGGCCCACTTGTTTGTGACTCTATCCAGCGCTTTGTCACTGGCCTACGGGTCCTACCGGTCAGGTTTGACGTGGACCCGGCCTGCTGACTTGCCGACATCACACCGACGTCATTCTGACGTAGTAAATGCTTTTATGGTTTTTCTTATTTCAGAAATGATTTAGAAATTCCAAAAAATAGTATGAACTCCAGAAAATCATAGAAAAATCTATAACTCAGATTGAAATAATTAATATATGAAAAATGAACAGAAAAATCCAATCTATCCAATGGTAATGTTTTCATGCATATTGGAACAAGTTAATCTCACTGAATAAGACAAATAATGATTAGGGAAACTTATGATATAACATTTGGAGTTGGAATTTGATCTTGTTTGAATTCCACTTGAATTAACATGGATAAATATTGCATTAGGTGAATTCAGTACCTTAACATGACATGTCATTCATATGAATGTGCATTGCGTTGATTGTGCTCCTTATCTGTTTGCCGGTGTTGTTCCCTCTCAGTGGACGTTGTTCCAATGTTATAAGTGATGACACTGATGAAGAGCTAGTACTATCTTCAGAAGTGCCAGGCAAGCAACCCCCCCCCCTTGTTCATTCTAATACAGTCCAACTCTCTTGCTCCTGCTCTCTTTTACTACATTAGGACAACAATGATTCATCTGTTACATGTTGCAGTAGTTGAACCCCTTTCCTCTGCATGACCTGTCATTGCAAAAGTAAATAGATGAACCCCACTTGGATGAGTAGGAGTTGTTTGAGCCCTGATGTGCCTACTCATTCATGCTTGTTTGTCATGCCTGCTATGCTTAGAGTTGTGTCAGGTCTGATTCATCGGAGATGAATTGGAATGTGGTCATCATGTCCTACTGTTGAGAGCTAACACTACAAAAAAAGACACATCTGTGACATTTTGGGCCGAACGAAAAAAAATTATGTCATACTTATGACACTTCTATGACGATAATTGTGACGAAACCCGGTATCATCATATATGTGGTGGGGTTCTACTTCTATGACAAAAAATCATGACAGAAAATGGGCTTTTCATCCTGGGCGGGCCGGAGACGCAGCTGCATGACATTCTTTGGGCCGTCCATGACGGAAAAAACCGTGGTAGAAGCGAGGGCGAGGAAAATATCGGGGTGTTCCTGGTTACGGTGGGTGGTCGGGGCCGAGCGATGTGCGTTTCTCTCATACACGCATGCGCGTGGGTGCGAGGCGTTGGGCTCTAACTGAACCCGAGCGATTGCACTATAGGCTACGCGTACTGAACCCGAGCGATCGATCGATGGCTGTTAACTTAACCCGATCGGGCGATTCCTTCGCTACTGCTGCTAACTCAAGCCGATCGATGCTGCCTCTGGATGAACAGTGAGCGTTGCTGGGGGGTTTGGATGAACAGTTCCCGGTGGGGGTGGATGAACGGGACCCCGTGGTGTTGCCTCTGGATGAACAGGACCCCGATCGATCGAGCCGGTTGGGGCTGGATGAACAGGACCCCGTGGAGGGCAGGATGAACAGGACCACGCCGTGGAGGGCAGGATGAACAGTAGACGGTGGAGGGCTGGATGAACAATAGGCTGTGGAGGGGTGGTTGAACAGGAGCCCGTGTTGAGGGCTGGTTGAACAGTAGCCGGTGGAGTAGCGCACGGTGGAGGCTGGATGAATAGGAGCCCGTGGCTGAACAGTCGCAGGTGGAAGCTGGAGGAGGTCGACGGTGGATGAACAGTAGCCCGTGGAGGCTGGAGGGGGTCGACGGTGGAGATGAACAGTATCCCGTGGAGTCCCGTTTTGCGGTACGCCACACCCCTCCCGATGAACAGGACCCCCGTTTCAACCGTAGCGCTCCAACACAAGAAAGTTTCCTCCGTTTTGCGGTACGCCACACCCCTCCCGGTCAACAGGACCCCTGTTTTGACCATAGGAGGTCTGTTTCCTTCGTTTTGCGGTGCGCCAGACCCCTCCCGATGAACAGGATCCCGTTTCGACCTTGGCTGGTCGAACACAAGGCCGTTTCCTCCATTCTGCGGTACGCCAGGCTTCGTTTCCACTGGTTGTTTCGTCCAAGCCTTCCCGATGAACTCGACGACGCATTCCGTTCCGACCCAGCCGGTTGGCTCCCTGTGAACACGACGACGATGCAGTTTCTCCGTTCCGACCCATCCATGTACACGAGCCCTGGCCATACGTATGCGCGAGTAGGCATTCGAGACCTTGGCCGTATGTACGTACGTGGCCATATTTTCTTTCTTGCACACTTGCCGCTGTACGTACGTGTACATGCTACGTGCGCGCCTCTACTACGACACGTGTGCGCCTCTACATCGACCAATATGTACGTACACGTTCGCGACCAGAATGACAATGCTATGTACGCTTCGACCAGGTGGGTCCCGACTGTTAGGCACTTCCTTGCCTGCGAAGATGTAGCTGGTGGGTCCCAGCAGTCAGGGGGCGAATTGTTTTTTTCGCCCGGACGCACTTCCTTGCGTGCGAAGATGTAGCTGGTGGGTCCTAGCAGTTAGGGGGAAACGCTTTTTTTCACGAAATACGGTGGCCCGTCCGGTGGGTCCCCGCTATCAGGTGGAGGAATAATTATTTTGCGCGTAATAAGGAGGCACTTCCTTGCTGCGGCCATGGACCCAGCTATCAGCCTCTCCACGTATAGTCCACGTCGGATGGAAGCCGTTCCTTGACCACGTTGACCACGCCGTGCCGAGAGCACCAGGGCGGTGGACGACGGCGAGGCCTAGGAAGGGGGACGACGCGGAGTCGGGGAAGACGCGGCAGTGGAAGCCCGCGCGGAGAGGAGTACGAGGGTTCACTGGTTCGGCTACGGTGTGAGGCTGTCGTCGCCGCAGAATAACAGGGGGTGTGGGTGAGTGGAGGGATGGCGTGGCTAGCGGTGGGAGTAGTAGGGGGCGGTGAGGCATCCGCGGCAGCACAGCCGGCCACGGCAGGCAGTTGCACGAGGCACCACCGGCGCTGGTTTGGGCGGCTGGAGCAAGAAAACCAGAGGTTGAAGAAGCACTACGGCCATTGGATGGACATCGTACGGTCACTGGAGCTAGAATCATGCATATTGACTAAGTTGACAAAGCCCTCCGTCCCCGTCAACTTAGTAGGCCCACAAGTTAGCCTGCCACTATAATGTGTCCCAGCTAACAGGGGGAGTATTCATTTTTTGTGCGTAATAAGGAGGCACTTCCTTGCGTGTGAAGATATAGCTGGTGGGTCCGAGCTGTCAGCGGTGGTAACATTTTTTTCGCGAAATACAAAGGCCCTTTCGCTGGGTTCCAGATGTCAGGTGGAGGAATCATTATTTTGTGCGTAATTTGGAGGCATTTCCTTGCGTGCGGCCGTGGACCTAGCAGTCAGCCTCTCCACGTACAGTCCACTTCAGATGCATGTCGGTCGTTGACCACGTTGACCAGGCCGCGTCGAGAGCACCAGGGCGGTGGACGACGGCGAGGCCTAGGAAGGGAACAACACGGAGGCAAGGAAGACTCGGCAGTTGTTTCCCACACGGAGGGGAGTACGACTGTACGAGGGTTTACTGGTTCGTCTGTCGTCGCCGGAGAATAACAGCAGGTGTGGGTGAGTAGAGGGATGGCTAGGCCAGCGATGGGAGTACGGTTGGGCGGTGAGGCCTGCGCGGCAGCACAGCCGGCCGCGGGGAGGAGAGAGCAGGCAGTCAATGTGGTCGACGACCGACTTCCATCGGTTAGCATTACAACCCATTTGCCATTATTTCTAATATTACAGCCCATTTGCTAATTCTTAAGGTTTTTTTGGAGCCCATATTCTTTTTGTTAGCATTACAGCCCATATTGAGGCCACAGTTAAAAAATTATACAAAATTTTGCATATTTCGATGCTGTCCGAACTGTTTTTAATCCCGAAATTTCGAGTCACATTCAAACTGATTTTAAAAATAAATGTATATCAATATAAAATCCAACAAATTGTCCACGCATAAAAATCAATGCAATTTAAAATCTCGAAATAAAAAAAAAGAAATTTGAAACTAATTACCGGTTTGATGTGTTTTAAAAATGCATAGCCCATTTCACATTACTGATAGGCCATTTTCTCGGCCAGCCGAATGAAGCTCTCCTCGTCTTGAAAGATTTGCAGCCCAACAGGTCTGACAAAGCGACTTACTTGGCAAATCACAAAAAAACTGGGGTGTGGCCGTGGACCCAGCTATCAGCCTCTCCACGTACAGTACTCTTCCGATGGAAGTCGGTCGTTGACCACATTGACCACGCCACGCCGCGCCGAGGGATGGCCTGGCCAGCGGTGGGAGTAGTATGGGGACGGTGAGGCCTCCGCGGCAGCACAGCCGGCCACGGGAGGCAGGAGCAGGCGGCACGACCGGCGCTGCTTTGGGCGGCTGGAGCAAGAAGACCAGAGGTGGAAGAAGCACTATGGCCGTTGGATGGACATCGTACGGTCACTGGAGCTAGAATCGTTCATATTGACTAAGTTGACAAAGCCCTCTATCCCCGTCACCTTAGTAGGCCCACAAGTCAGCCACCCACTATGGTGGCTCCCAGCTAGCAGGGGGATGTTCATTTTTTTGTGCGTCATAAGGAGGCACTTCCTTGCGTGCGAAGATATAGCTGGTGGGTCTGACCTGTCAGCGGGGGGAACATTTTTTCAAGAAATACAGAAGCCCTTCCCGTGGGTCCTAGCTGTCAGGTGGAGGAATCATTATTTTGCGCGTAACAAGGAGGCATTTCCTTGTGTGCGGCCATGGACCCAGCTGTCAGCCTCTCCACGTACAGTCCACTTCCGATGGATGTCGTTCATTGACCACATTGACCAGGCCGCGCCGAGAGCACCAGGGTGGTGGACGACGGCGAGGCCTAGGAAGGGAACGACACGGAGCCAGGGAAGACTCAGTAGTTGTTTCCCACACGGAGGAGTACGAAGGTTTACTGGTTCGTCTGCCGTCCCCGGAGAATAACAACAGGTGTGGTGACTAGAGGGATAGCTAGGCCAGCGATGGGAGTACGACGGGGTGGTGAGGCCTGCGCGGCAGCTTAGCCGGCCGCGGGAGGAGGGAGCAGGCAGGCCCGCCGGCGCTTGTTTGAGCGGCTGGAGCAGGAAAAGCACAGATTGAAGAAGCACGACTGCCGTTGGATGGAGATCCAACAGTCACTGCTCTCGTGTGCATTATTTCTAATAGTGTACAACCCATTTGCTATTCTTAAGATTTTTTTTGGAGCCCATCTTCTTTTTGTTAGCATTACACCCCATAGTGTGGCCATGGTTAAAAAGTATACGAATTATTTGCATATTTCGATGCGGTCAACTATTTTTAATCCCAAAATATCGATTCACATTCAAACTATTTTGAAAAATAATTTATATAAATATAAAATCCAAATAATTGTCCACGCATAAAAATCAATGGAATTTAAAATCTTGTAATGAAAAAATTGAAACTAATTCCCGGTTTGATGTGTTTTAAAAATGTACAGCCCATTTCTGGGCAAACCGAATGAAACTCTCCTCGTCTTGAAAGATTTGCAGCCCAACAGTGCTGATAAAGCAAGTAGGCCTCGTTTGGGTATTTCTTTAAAAAAAATAGAACTAGGCTAGCCATTTTCAGCAAGAAAAAAACACAACTGGGCTCATGATGTGGTAAACATAAATAAAACCCTGGCTAGACGGGCCACAGCCCCCGCACAGCCCCGTTGTTACCCTGATCCGTCGCTAAAACTAGTATAAATAACAACTGCTTGTTCCTAAAAAAAACTGCGCGACCTGCTGGGTCCCTGGTGTCAGCCGCTCGTAGTGTAATTCTCTCGTTTATTGACTACGTTGACAATGGCGTGAGTCCCAGATGTCCAAGCATTAGGAGGAACCATATTCTTGGGCTTGTATTATAGAGGCACTTGCTTGCGTACTGCCATGATGCTAGTGGGTCCCTACTGTCATCCTCTCCATGTACAATCATCTCCTTGTTCCTCTCGGTTGTTGACGACATTAACAACGCAAGAGGGCGGCGCACCGCGCACGGCGAGCGAACCAAGGCTGCAAGACGGAGGACAACGGCGAGGCCTCGGACAGAACGAACAGGAGTCGTGGAAGATACGCCGGTCCAGTCGCAGGCGGAGGGGAGTACGAGGGTTGACTGGTTCGGGTGCGGGTGCGTGTTGGGGCTAACGTCGCCGGAGAATAACAGGACGTGTGGGGGAATAGAGGGAGGGACTGGCCAACGTTGGAGGGTACGTACGGTAGGGCGGTGGAGGCGCAGCCAGCCATGGAGGCGGGAGCAGGCGGAGCCGACGGGGTGGTTTGGTTTGGGTTGCTGGAGGAAGAAGAAGACAAGAGATAGAAGATACATGATAGATGTTGGATGTCAATCCAACAGCTGGTAGGCAGAATCGTTTGTTGACTGGCTAGTAAGTCGACACAACCTTGGATAGGCTATTTCCTCGCGGGTACCAAATGTCAGAATCCAAATCTGTCACGGTCATGCAGCCCTTCCTATGAAAATTTACATCCCATTTGATGTGCTAGTTCGAAATAAGTTTGTGGGTGCTGGTGGGGGCTAATCACTTGGCTTCTGTAATGCACAGTGAGCTCAAGCAGCCGGCGAGAGTGATGTTATTTCCCTTGGTTGTGATTTTTTAGTTGTTACAATATTTCACTCTAAATTAAACGACTGGCAAGCCATTTGCCTTGCTTCAAAGAAAATATGACAGTCACAGCCGAGTTGAAAAGGGCAAGAACATCTAACTCCAGCTTACAAACTGTACAAAAGCACGAGGGTTAATTGTTCATCAGGTTTACAAAAAAACCCAGGTTGAAAAGGGCAACAACATCTAACTCCAGCACTGTTTTGGCAGTCACAGTCAAATGGATCGGTCAGGTCCACAGAATGAACATCCTGGGTCGTAAAATTTACTGGATTATGACCACAATATGTTGTAAATAGAAGCCCGGCACGTTCAGAAGCTCTTTTGCCCACCTGAAACTCCTTTTTTTGCTCTTCCACATACCCATCCGTCAAAACCATGCTGCTGATAAACTTAAGCCTGATGGACAATAGTAACCTCGCATTCAGCAGGAAGAATGTGACAAATCTAGTGTTTGCACGGTTGGCTACATATCGTTCTAGCGTTATTGTCTTCAATCGAATCTCATGAGAAGTGAGAAAATCCCGATGCTTACGAATCCACCGATTGGTTATAACTTTCTTACCCCGTCCTGTTGCCTAAATAGACATGAAGATTGAAAATAGTTAAGGTCTAAAAAAAGAGTGTCGAAAGAGCAACAGCTGAACGGTTAATTCTAGTACACTATATGCGGGCTTCCAATGTGCGTGAAATTATCACCTTTATATACAACTTCTCCAGACATGGAAAGCATTGCAGCAAGCCAATAATCTTGTTCAGATCAAAACTATTCATTTGGATATATAAGATCTTGACAGAATCCAGCACCATTGATAGGCCATCCATGGAGAAACTCTTCATTGAGCATAGAACATAATATTAGTACAAAATGTGTACTCCAAGATGACATATAACTTATGCGCAGAAATTTAAAATGCAGCTTATGGTTACAAGTGTAGATGATAATGTAAAGTACCTGAAGAACTGTGGAGCCAAACACCATATTGAAATGAGCACAGAGATCATGTATTACACCCAAGGTCTCCAGTTTAGGCGCAGAGAGGACGGTTATTTGCAACGGTGAATAACTAGAATCAAGGATCAACCTTTGAAGTGAAGGGGCATCTTGGATGATGAGCTGCCTTCCGTCAAAACAAATTCCAATTCTTACAAGGTTAGGCGACTTTATTTGGAGACAACCGATTCTAACTGTGAAAACAAGCACCAAGCACTCCAGGGCAGGGCAACTGGAGTGGATGATGCTGTGCAATGAGGCCTCCGATATACGAACCCGCACAAGTGAAAGTTTCTTGAGAAATGGGAGTCGAAGGTTTAGTACCAGATTGTCTGGTAGGTCGCACAGCGCAAAGGTGGCGGTGTGGAGAGAGGAGGAAAACCGCGAGATGGACATCGGTGCTGAGGGCACAGGTAGATGGCGTTCGGTATCTGGTAGGTGATTTCCAGGGAAATAGTAGAACTCCAACATCTGTAGTTCTGTGAATTCAGGGGTTTTCAGCCAGGCGTCCACCATGCAGGGCATGGTATGCTTGCTCAGGTAGCATGACGGGATGCAGAGGCTTTGAACGGAGCCCTGGTGGGAGGAGATGATGGCTCTGGGGATTTCAAAATCATTGAAGAGAGATAGCTGAGGACAGTCGAGATTAAGGGGCACGGCGCGCCATAGAGGGCGCCACCGAATTGAGAGGACTTGGGTGCGGCAGCAATCCTTGGTGGGGAGAAGCGAGATGATCTCCCCAAGGACGGCGTCCGGGAGATCGCTGATGCGGTCCACCTGAGATTCTACGGGTTCCTGGGATCCAGTGGGGCCGGGGTCGCCGCTTCTCCCCGCGCTGCCGAGTGCGGGATGTACAACAGGTGCCTCCGCTGGCGGGAGCCTCATCTTCTTGGCGCTGGGGTCAGCCGACTCCATTTTCCTCGAGGGCGTCGTGTCGCGCTCACGGATTTGAGCAGAGTAATGAATGGCGAGCCTAGTTGTAGTGCGAGTAAAGAAGAAGGGGAGCTGGGGTTTTTTGTAGTGGTGAGGAAGAAGGGGAGCTGGGGTTTTCTATAGGAGTGAGGTGATGAATTTGGGGGTACGAGTGGAGCGAGCTGACGTGAGGTGGGTGGGAGTGAGGAGGAAGAAGAATGCCCAGGTTTTTTGGGGGGCGGTGTGCTGGGTGTGGGTAGCGCCTCTCATTCAGGAAATATATGGACTTTTGAATTGAGACAGGATGGGCTGTTTTGTCTTGGGCCCAGAGAAACAATTACTACTAGTACAGTGGAGACACTCTACAGCAACCCAGAAAAACAATTACTACTAGTATAGTGGATACAATACCGCTTCTGGCTCCTCCTAGGTCATCGAAACGTCTCCCTCTATTGAATGCCGTTATACTTTTGTTCAGCAACATGCGGGCCATGCAGTGCGCGGGCCCAAATGCCATCCACCAAATTAAAAGGCAGTATGCAGGCGGAGAGTCACCCCGGTCGTAGCGCAGCAATAACGAGCCGTCGTATCACAAAACCCCACCTCCCCGCAGTCTAAGTTTGACGGACGAAGAAACCATCATTTCACTCTTTGCTGAATCCCCTTCTCCCTCACCGTCTTCAAGAAAGGCAACACTCGCATCTGCCACTGTTCTTCTCTCGCAACGAAGGGAAGGTAAGCGGATCCGTGATGTTGGTATATTTTCGTTCAGAGAAAAAAAAGAACTTTTGCAAAGCAGTAACCGATCCTCACTCTCTTTTTTGTTTCATTGTCATTGCGATTGTGTTTTCCTTTCAGTGGTCTCCTAGTATTCGTCAGTTTCATGATGGACCAAGGAGAACCAGGCAAAGATCTGCCGATATTGGAGCAGACGCGGGAGGCTGATCCCCACGAGACAGAGAGCTCCAAGAAGATGGAGGCAGCCACCGAGCCGACCCCAGATACGCTCACGGCCACTACTGAGATGGTCAACGCCCCGTTTGAGGTTACAGCCCCCGTGGCACTGCAGGAGCAGTTTTCCCCCTTCGAGGATGTGTCCCCCCCCCCCCCGCTGAGCTGCCCAAGGTGATTTTCTTCTTTGCCGATCTCGATTGTGGTTTTTCATCTAAGTATGTGGTGATGAATAATGCAAAATTTTATTAGCTTCGATGCCATGCTATACATAGTGGTTTAAATAACTTGTGTTTCTTATACTGGAAAGTAATTCAGAATTTGTTTCTGTTTCAATTAGAGCCCTGATGCAGACAAGGATTGTGTGGTTGTACATGTCACTCGCTATGAGGCGGATGACCTGAATATACGCACTGGGAAAACAGAGTTTTTAGGCTGTTGGATCCTGGAAGCCATTTGCGCTTATACCAATGAAGAGTTGTATTCCAGCCTCACTGTTGTCAGGCGTGTTGTCCAGGGTGTACTGAAGCACAAGAAGTTCAAAGCTACTCCTTCGTTTGTGAGGCATACTGTTCTTGTCAAGCTTACGCAGGAAGATGACGTGGCATGCCTCCACAAACAAGTTTATGAGTGGCAAGGCCACAAGGTTGTCTTCATGAAGGTTCACAGGATTGAGCTGCTGCCGGACGTCCTCGATGATGTTCATGGCAAGGTCCGTCTTGTGTCCAGCCCAAATTAGATCGAGGCATGAAATACTTGCCCCAGCTAGTGTTTAATAGTAGTTTGGATTCTGTCTAATTATCCGAACCTTGCCTGTTATCGAGCCCTCTGGGGCTAGTACTCTGTTTGAATCCGTCTATGGGAACTGCTGCTACTTTTGTGTGCCCGTGAATCATCGTAATTGTTGCCGAAACAGATGCGTCCTCACTAGTTTTATCATACGAGCAGTGTGTGTTTTGATGAAATAGAGTACTCGTTTGAGAACTGAGCGCCGACGTATACATAAGTACTTGTAAACACTGTTGGTGCTACCCCACTTGTAAGCAGTTGTGCAAAACACGGCACATTGGCTCAGCTCGCTTCAACACTAGGCTATCGACCAACTAACAATCAACAATCTGCTGTCTGACATATAAGCAACTATGTATCTTGTTACAGTGGTTCATGCAGTTAACTGAGGCCACAATGTAAATTCCAAACGTTCACACGCTAGTCCAACGTTCATGTGGAACACTCATATTAAACTCAGCTTCATAAAAAACTTGAAAAGCATAAGTTAAGCAATTTTATACATCTCACTGATTCATAGAACATAGCAAACATATACTAGTTCATAGCAAAAGACAAAGTTGTGAGAAGGTTTACAAATCAGGAAAAAACAAGCAAGGCTTCTCTGAGCAAAGGGCCTCCCGGCAGGCTTAAATTTCCTGGAGTTCACTCTGGTTTTATCTTGTTTGCACCATCCAGGGTTAGGTTCTCTCATTCCAGAATAACCAATTATAATTGTGTTCTCAGCTGGTATTCTGAACTGAACCATGTAGTGTACTGACCAACTGAAGTTCTTGTGCATTCCACTAAATTTAAGCACCGCTATTTGCAGAAATAAGCATACCACAATGCCTCTTGTCCGCGCACCTGTCCAAAAAACCGCCGTGCAGCCGTGCCAGCTAGTCCTCGGTCCATGGATGAATTGGTAGAACGTGCATTCCGGACTAGGATGCAGTTGTTTTCGCTCGTCCCTACACTGCAATCAGGAAGTAAAACATACGAATCAACTTCTTTTATATTGCGTTGGTCATTCTACCTAGTAACTACCAATGTAGGAATACCTGGAAGATGGGTGGTTAGACGACGCCAACGAGGGATAGCCATCTCATTTTGTGCAGTTCTACTAAAACTGAGGTGTGTGCTTTTGTTTGCGTGGATAGAAACGATACAGAGACAGACATCCCGAAACGATATGGAGACAAACATCCCTGTTTGCGCAAATACGAAATACGGTTATTTAAACAGTGACAGATATTTGCAGTGGCGTATGATTAATAGCAGCATCTATTATGTTATAATTGGTACTAGATTGATAGTATGAAAGTGTCCTTAAGTAAGTAGCATCACATCACATCAACACTGCCACTAGATTAACATGCAGAACAATAGCCTTAGTATTACTGTCAGGAGAGTAGCACATGGTCAGTAAATGCGCAATCAAATTTGTGCAGTTCCACTGGGATGAAGCAATGTTAGTGGAGTGAGATTTAAGTGTAACTGCAAAAACACAATTCATGGGAAATAAAGCAAGACAGAAGCACTTCATAAAATGGTGGTGGCATTGCTTCAATTTATCGATGGCACTAGACCATTACTTATAGTGACATTAGGTGGCATTGCTTAATGCTTCATGTCGGTGTGGAACGACACCTATGGGATCACAAGAATCCCTACTACGGTTGCCGGGGCGCAGGGTTGCGAGAAGGGCAGGATTAGTAATCAGCACAAGGATCGTTTACCCAGGTTCGGGCCGCGAGGATGCGTAAAACCTTAGTCCTGCTTTGGTGGGTGTACTTCAGAGAGTTCTTGAGCTCTCGAACTAGCTACGGTGGGGTGTGCGGTCCCAAAGAGCCGAATCCTTCTCCAGTATGCCATAGGCCTCCTTTTATAGTCGAACGGGGCTGCCACAGTGGCAGGCAGGAGGTGGACAGGCGTCCAGTATTGCGAGCTTATCGCTCGTATTACAGGACAAGACGCATTTAATGCGCCGCTGAGGTGTCCCCTAGCTTTATCGGGGACGGGGGCCAGACCCGTCCCGTCCGTCGCCGCTCCTCCTCGCTTCGACACGTGCCCTGGCCAGTGATGCATGCGGTGCCATGTAGGCAGGCAGGCAGCTGAGGTGGCGCGGTGGTGTAGCCTCCACGAAGATCTGCATGCCGCCACGCGGGCGCTTGATGAGTTGGCCCGGGAGCTACATGTTGCCACGCAGGTGCCTGCTCAGTTGGTTGAGCTGGCAGCTGCATGCGAATGGCGGTGGATAGTTGGTTGGTGCGGGCCTGGCGGTGGCCCTGCTGGCGTCCTCGATGAGGGCCTTGCCAGGTGGTCGTCGTCTTCTAATCCTCATCTGATCTTGAGTGTTCCTTGTCTTCACAAAGATCTGCATGCCACCACAGAGGTGCCTCCTGAGCCCTGGCCCAACGTGGTTGATGGTGTTGGGGATGTGGCCTCAAGGGTGGCTCATTGTGTTGGTGTTTGGGCGTGCTGCCCCGGCAAGGGTCTTGCCGGGGCTGCTAAGGCCGTCCCTGGCAAGGGTCTTGCCGGGGGAAACTGCTTCGCCCCTCTGCCTCTTTGCGTCCTTGGTCTTGGCGTTGCTTTGGATGCCTCGGGCTTCGGTTTTACCTTGGTTCACCTCCCCTGCTCTGCTTGGTGTGGCTGTGGGCGCGGCTCCGACTGCCCGTGCATAGGTAAAGGGGTACAAAGATGCGCCCCTTTGTTTGTACACCGACAGGAGCCCCCGGGCCTGGGCCACACATAAGCGCGATACGTTGTTGGGCCAGGCCCAAAACGGTGCGCGGGCAGGCGGGGCAGTTTTTACTATGGTAAAACTTTTCGCGCGCTGCGCCTCCCACGACCCGCGCGCGGCGTGGCGCGGCATGGAGGGGTGCGCATGACGTGGGCGGCATGCATGGGGCAGTTTCCGCATGCATGCGTCACATCGGGTTAAAGAGGCGGCTCGCGTCTTCCCCATAAAAAGAGAGGCGTGGAGGCGCGACTCATTTACTGCGCAGGGCCGGGTCGCCGTCTTCAAGGCATCCACACCCCACAATCACGGGGCGGGGAGAGGTCGCTTCACCCGCCCCCTTGATTCTGCACGTTCGCCACGCGTCCTTCATGCGCTTGGGGTGGCAAGCGATGGAGGCGGGAAACCGGGCCGTCGCTGATTGGGGGAGCGGGTCGGTCTTGATTCCCTGCGCCCTTGGTGGCTGGATTGGCCGAGCGGGGCGGCCGAGCCCCGACCCCGCCCCTCTATAAGTAGGGGGAGGGGGATGGCATCCCGCACTCTTCTATCATCTATCTCCTCCTGCTTCTGCTTCTTCCTTTCACTTGCCATGGAGAAAGGGAATCTTGGTCTGTCACATCCCTAGTTTTGGTATGCACTAGGCTAGCCCTTCATGTGAGCATCATGTTTAAATTCAAGAAATTGAATTGAGGACTTTTCAAAGCCTCAGAAAATATTTTTAAAAAGAAGGGCAAGAACCCTTAAAATTGCATTCAGTGAATACAAATACCCTAAAAATAGTTTTGTGAATTTTGGCAAGAGTTATATACCAAACCAAAATTCTGGAACATTTTTAAGCAACTATTTGGTCTCTAAATTTAAATCAATATTCTATTTGGAATTTAAAAATATATTCAAATATCTGCGGGATATATTTTCAAATACTCTGTGATAATTTATGTGCCTCTGGAAAAGTCCATGAAGCAACACAAAAGTACTCAGAGAATGTTTTGGCATTGTTTGAATTTTGTTTGAATTCAAAAACAGTGACAAAAGATTAAATAAAAGAAAACAGATGGAAAATAAAACAGAACTTACATAGCTTACCTGTAGAAGCCCAAAACTGTGCCAGCCCAGCCAACTGGGGGCACATGCGTCTTCAACCTCCTGCCAGACCAGGCAGGCAGCTGCGTGTCACGCGTGCGCTCGCTGCAGCCACCTCCTGCTTCCCCATCCCTCGCCCTGGTCTGCGTCTGGAGACGCCCAAGCCCCCTCTCACTTCTCCCTCGCTCTCTGCTCGCTCTAGCACTCTGCCCTCTCGATTTCGAGCTTCACCGAGAGCCACCACTGCGCGCCGTTCCCGCCGCCCGCTGCCACCGTGACCATTGAGCCCGCCTGTCCTCCCCACCATGTCCCTAGCCTCCGCCGCGACGCTGAACGTCGACCCGAATGAGAAAACAAGCCCGGGAGGCCTTGCTCCATTGTCACTACGGTCTTCTTCAACCTCAGACGTCGGAGATTCCCCTTGCCGCCCCGATCGCTCCAGAGCTTCCCCGAGCCCGCTGACCTGCTGCGCCACACCATGTGAGCTCCTGCTCCTCCTCCTGTGCTCTCCCCCTCGGTTCCCGTCCTCTAGCTTGCCTCCCCACCGCAACCGAAGCTCGCCACCGCCGTGGCTCCTCGCCGCGTTGGCCAGGCCCACCGTAGCTCATTTCCGAGCACGGGACCGTGCTTTGTGTCTCACCAGGAGCACGTAGCACCCACCAGCGCCTCTCCTAGTGCACCGCAACGCCGAACCCGTCTTTGCCGAACTCCGGCCGCCGCGGATGAGCTCGCCGCGGTCGTCTCCGGCCACCCAGCTCCCGCCGTCTGCTCCATCAGCTGCGCGCGAGCAGCAACTCTTTGTAGAGCCTCCCCACGCCAAAACCATCGCCTGTGGGCGATTTCCGAAGCCCTCCCCCGTCTCTGTCGTCGCCGGCGACGAGCCATGGACCGGGTCCGGCCGGTTTGACCCCGCTTGACCGGGGTTTAACTTCCCCCTTGACCCACTGATGTGTGGGGCACCCCTGTTAATTATTAGTTAGGTTTAGTCTAGTGCTAATTAACCTAGATTAGTGCTTAACCTAACACTAACTAACTCTGTTAGTTAGTTGTGTCACTGACCAGTGGGCCCCACTGATCAGGTTTGACCGGGACCAGCCCTGTTGACTTGCTGACGTCATCATGACGTCAGGCTGACGCAGTAATCCTTTTCTGGAATTTAAAAAAATCTTAAATGATTTATTTATTTCATAAAATGTCCAAAACTTCTAAAAATCATAGAAAATCAACCGTAACTCCAAATGAATTAAATTATATATGAAAAATGATCAGCAAAATCCAATCTTTCCATCTGTACCTTTTTCATGCATGATAAAGAAACTTAACCTTGCTGTATAGATCAAAACATGTAAATGCAATTTGGAAATTCATAGTTTGAATTTGAATTTGAACCTTTGGTTCAAATCAACTCAAACCCTTCTGTTGCTAGCTGCATTAGCTGAAATCACATCATATTGCCATGTCATTATCACGCATCATATTGTGCATTGCATTGATTGTGTTCTTTCTATGTTTGCCGGTGGTTGTTCACCCTTGGTAGACGTATGTTCCGACGATGAGTTTAATGACACCGATGAAGAGCTACATTATCTTCAGAAGTGCCAGGCAAGCAAAAACCCCTTGTTCATTCTGATACAATCCCACTCTCTTGCTCCTGCTCTCTTTTACTGCATTAGGACAACAACGATTCAACTCTTACATGCTGTGATCGTTGAACCCCTTTCCCTCTGCATGACCTGTCATTGCCACAGTAAATAGATGAAACCCACTAGCATGAGTAGGAGTTGTTTGAGCCCTGATGTGCCTACTCATTCATGCTTGTTTGTCATGCCTGCTACTGCTTAGAGTTGAGTCAGGTCTGATTCATCACTGATGAATTGGAATGGTGATGAACATGTCCTACTCTGTGTGAGCTAAGTGTGTGAACACGATTTGGTAAAGGTAGCGGTCAGAGGCCATGTAGGAGTACATGGTGGGTTGTCTCATTGAAGCCGTCCTTAGGAACTGAGTTCTGTGTTTGTGATCCATGAAACAGATACTACCATGCATTGGGCCCTGAAATATGACCCCGCTCGACTTCTTAACCACCCTAGTCCTTTGTCCAGGAGTTGCAAGTAGTTTCTGGTGTTTGTAGTATGCTGGAGGCCGTGCGCAGCGCTGACCCGAGGGGTGGGCTGTGATGCGGTAGGCACGTGGCCGGGTATGCCGGGCGCCCGTTTGGTGTCGCGGAACCCTGTACACATCGTTCGGGGCCGTTTGTGGAAACCTCGGCCGGACTCCCTGTGGATGGAACCTGAATAGGCGATAAACCTGGACTAGAGACTTGAGTGTTTAGGTAGGTCATGGTCTACACCCACGTCGGCTTTCGCTTGAAGTCTGCCGAGCACATGTCGTGTGCAGACGCTAAGTGGTGGAAACATGTGTGAAGAAGTACACCCCTGCAGGGTTATAACTGATCTATTCGAATAGCCGCGTCCGCGGTAAAGGACTTCTGGGTTGCCTGTACAGTTCATAGATAACTTGAAGTGGATACCCTAAAATGCGCAAGATAAGCGTGAGTGCTATGGATGGCCTTCTCGTTGGGAGACGGGAGCGGATGCATAGTGCTGTATTGATATGGTGAATATGTGGGCTCGTGTGCGCCACCTCAAACGAGTTACCTGCAGTCATAGTTTAGGATAGCCACTGAGTCAAAGCTGGCTTGCTGCAGTCAAACTCCACCACCCCCTTTGTTGATACTAATGCATATGTAGCTAGTTCTGATGTAAGTCTTGTTGGGTACATTTGTACTCACGTTTTCCTATTTTATGTTTTGTAGAGAGATGTCTGTCTCGCTAGTAGTTCCGTGTGGACTTCGACATTTAGCTTGATACCTCATCTACGATCTTGTGCCCTCGGCAGGATCTGGTAGATAGTTAGGCTTCAGCCTTTTTCATTTGTAGATCTCTGTACTCAGACATGTTAAGCTTCCGCATGTGCTTTGAGTTGTATGCTCTGAATGTTGGGTCATGAGACCCATGTTTGTAATATCTTGGCTCCTCGGAGCCTAATGAATAAATACTTGAGTCGTTGAGTTATGCTGTGATGCCATGTTGTATTTACACATATCGAGCATATTGTGTGTATGATTGAAATGCTTGGTATGTGTGGGATCCGACAACCTAGTTGTTTATCCTTGGTAGCCTCTCTTATGGGGAAATGTAGTCTTGTGCTTCCATGAGCCATAGTAGTCCGCTACAGCCCGGTTCACCGGAGTCCTGCTAGCCCAGCACTACTGCTCCGGAACACTTGACTGGCCGGCATGTGATTCACTTCGTTCCTGTGTCTGTCCCTTCGGGGAAATGTCACGCGGTGACATCCGGAGTCCTGCCTAGCCTGCTACAGCCCGGTTCACCGGAGTCCTGTTAGCCCAGTGCTACAGCCCGGATTCGCACGCTGCTGACCGACATGCTCGATGTTGATTCATGTATGCCTGTCCCCGTAAGTTAGTGCCACTTTGGGTTCACGACTAGTCATGTCGGCCCGGGTTCTCTGTCATATGGATGCTAGCGACACTATCATATACGTGAGCCAAAAGGCGCAAACGGTCCCGGGCCATGGTAAGGCGACACCCATGGGAATACCGTGCGTGAGGCCGCAAAGTGATATGAGGTGTTACCGGCTAGATCGATGTGACTTTGAATCGGGATCCTGACAGCTTTGGTATCAGAGCCTGATTGCCTGTAGGATTACCAAGCCAAACTGGTCGAAGTTGAGTCTAGAAATTCTTTAGTTATATAAGGGAATTGATTGTGGATGGGAACGTAAGGCTCTTTTTACTCCTTATACCTTATGCCCTTCTGATCCGAGTCATCCTATCTTTCCTACGGGGTTAAGGAACTAGGCTTTCTCTTCTTTCTATCAGGATCACGTGTTACTAATCTGTAGACTTATAGGAATGATGAATTCAAGTCTCAGTTCAGTTTCTACTACTTTCCGTGTGGTCATAGCTGGCCTCAGAACCTTGATATTATGATGTTCTAGTGGTTATGCCACCATTTTGTAGGATGTCTCAAATCATTTTGAGCATTTACAGCCGTTATGCTGTCCGAGTCATCCCAGGTTTCTAAACCATCTGATGCATTTGCAAAATCCTTTTCCTCTGGTTTTGTTATTCTTTTGGGCCAGATTAACCACACTAATTGCTGAGTTGAGGTACTCCACTACCTCGACATATCTGTTGGAGCTATTATTATGACCCTAGGTGTTTTAGGGAGTCACTAGTAAGCTAGCCATGCTTTATATTCCTAGTGTGATGATTCTGGCCATCATTCTCGAAAGCATCCCGTGATGTTATTAGTTAGTAGGTATTCTATTCCTGGGTTCTTGAACCCGAGATTCACTCTACTTACCTCATGTTGATAGTGTTTGCTAGTTCCTTTATGATATTAGTAACCTTTGCGATGGTCCTCGAGGTCCGTGGTATTTCCTTCTTCCAAATACCATGAACCATTAAGGCAGAAGTTCTTTGAACCAAAAGCTCACAATCAGAGTACTCTTGAGGAGTTCTCCATTCATAATTGTGATTCTGCCAGTTCTACCTTTCTGCATGGGTTATCTGGAAGAAACCTGTTGAACTTGGTTCGACATGTTAATCCATGCATCCACAACTCAAAAAGGTATATGTTCCCTTGAGTTGTCCCCCTTCATTTGTATTCCGACCATCGTCTATCAATTGATAGTCAGGAGTAATTGTGCATCCGTGTTATCGATGGTTATTATTCTTGTGGTCCGTCAAGCCATTCTATTTCAGAATGACTAGGAGAAACAAACTCCAGTACCTCATCCATATCCAGGATTGGGTCAAAGTAGTTGTATTCCGCAGATCAAAATGCCAATCCTGCTTTTGCTCTGTTCTACCTTGGAGTGTTACCATCTTTATGTCAAGAATGTCATGAGAATTGCACCACCTCTTATGAATTCTTGACGCAGTGATACTTCTCTCCATCATTATTCATTCCCCGGTCCCGTGTTGTTGTAACCGGAATGCCGACAAGTGAACTGTGATGTGTGAAATCAATACTCCTAGCAACCTCGTTGCTTGGTAGTTAATGGACAATATTCTCACTCTTAGCATGCTGGTTATTGAACCATCATCCTAAGATTGATCGTGCTACCTAGTCCTTATTTTCGGTGCACTCCTCGATCAATGAGTTAGGATTGTGTCAATCCATCACTCTCTTGATTGTTCTCGAGCTTACTAACATGTCGGTGGTTCGTGATTTCCCGAATATCTTCTCGGAAGAATCACCAGGTTGTCACCTGACCGCTATGTTGAGTTCGTGATCAAGTTAGTTCTTGTAGCCACGCCTTTCTCCAAGAATCTGTGTTGGATACCCCTGAGCTAGTTGGTTAAGCTAAACAATAACTTGGAGAGTTGGAAGATAAAAGCTTACCTAGCTTAGTTCATTTCAAGGGATATCTTGTATGTGTGTTGAAGGAAGATGGTATTTTCATCGACTGACCTCGTGATCTGTTAATAGACCTATCACCTTATCCAGTCCTTGATTTGAGTATGGGCTATCATCAAATCAAATCAGAACGAATGATATTCGTAATGTTGTCTTACTCGTGGTTGATCCCTCGGGCATACACCATTATATCTTTTGCTCTGACCAATGCTACCACCCTGTTCACATAGTTGTGGAATTCCAACTATATTGAAACCTAGATGAATTGTTGTTGAGCCCATCAACAACATTTTTACCTCCTCCATGATTCGTGTTGAGCATCTAGCTAGTGTTGGAAACTTCTAAAAGCATTATCTTCATGTCCCGTTCATGAAGCATATGTTGGATGAAAGAAGTGACTTCTCTAATTCATGTGCATTTGATGCAAGTTGCCGCCGTGAATCCGAGAAAGTTTGTTTTTGCCTCCTCTAGAACCATCCCAAGTTAGTCATGCATGTGCAAAGTGCTCTATGGTTTGATAGGTTGGCCGCCTCCACTACATATGAGTTCCTAGCACACCAAGCCACTGATTGGTTTGTTCGAGGAAAAGGAGTTTTTGTGCGAATACTAGTTCATGCACAAGATTCCAATATCCTCGAAGATGGTTCCCCACCTGAACTTGGTAGTGTTTTATTATAAGACTACTACGTGATCATGCTTGTCTGGGACAGTGTGTTCACATGTATGTAGCAGAACCAGCTCATGTTTTGGAGCTTGCTAACGTAGTTCATTTCCCGAGAATCTCGCAGCGTCATCTCGTTGGTTTGTGTTGCAAACTTTCATCTCCTGACATGCTGTCTGAAATATCCCGTTACCAACCAAATCTGAATCTCAGGAAGATACGATGGTTGGGTCATTCCCAGTATTTGCATTTTGTTCCCAGCTTGCACCCGTCATTGTGTCAGTCTGCCATGGGTCCCTTCCATTTCCGATGATAAGAAGAAATCATCCATCGGGTTGTCTTCAACAAGGTAGTCCGACATCATCCATTCGAACTCCGCCAAACGATCGATTGTGATTGCCTTAGGCTGGTATAAAGAGTTTCAATGATCTATGTACCAAAAGTAATTCTTTTTGCCACTTAAGGGAATAATTCCACGAGTCACCTTTCCTGAGGTGCCCCGTTATGGAATCATGGCAATTTTTCCTCGCTACTTTGAAACCCTCGTCAAATTGTTTCTTCCGTCCCTCCTGATGCATGTTTTGCCTCTCAGCTCCAGAGATGTTTCTATGTCTCATTCCATGAGTTGATCTTGTGATCATTAAGATGATCCTAAGTTGCTCGAACCTCAGGAAGATCGATTCTTCTAAAATTCTCCCTTTCTACTCGTTGTCATGTTGGATGTAGTTCTCAAAGCAAGACGTCGAGATCAAGGTGATGCAATGAATCAACATCCTCGAGAAAGACATCTGGATCATGAAGATTGTGTTAGCTTGTGTCCCGCTGTCTTCCTATCTCATGACTTGAATCTCGGGACGAGATTCTTGTTTAGTAGGGGTGAGCAGTCACATCCCTAGTTTTGGTATGCACTAGGCTAGCCCTTCATGTGAGCATCATGTTTAAATTCAAGAAATTGAATTGAGGAATTTCAAAGCCTCAAAATTATTTTTAAAAGAAGGGCAAGAACCCTTAAAATTGCATTCAGTGAATACAAATACCCAAAAAATAGTTTTGTGAAGTTTGGCAAGAGTTATATACCAAACCAAAATTCTGGAACATTTTTAAGGAACTATTTGGTCTCTGAATTTAGATCAATATTCTATTTGAAATGTGAAAATATATTCAAATATATGCGGGATATATTTTCAAATACTCTGTGATAATTTATGTGCCTCTGGAAAAGTCCCTGAAGCAACATAAAAGTAGCCAGAGAATGTTTTGGCATTGTCTGAATTTTGTTTGAATTCAAAAACAGTGGAAAAAGATTAAATAAAAGAAAACAGAAGGAAAATAAAACAGAACTTACCTGGCTTACCTGTAGCAGCCCAATACTGTGCCGGCCCAGCCCACTGGGGGCACATGCGTCTTCAACCTCCTGCCAGAGCAGGCAGGCAGCTGCGTGTCGCGCGTGCGCTCGCTGCAGCCACCTCCTGCTTCCCCATCCATCACCCTGGTCTGCGTCTGGAGACGCCCGAGCCCCCTCTCACTTCTCCCTCGCTCTCTGCTCGCTCTAGCAATCTGCCCTCTCGATTTCGAGCTTCACCGAGAGCCACCACTGCACGTCGTTCCCGCCGCCCACTGCCACCGTGACCATTGAGCCCGCCTGTCCTCCCCACCATGTCCCTAGCCTCCGCCACGACGCTGAACGTCGACCCGAAGGAGAAAACGAGCCCGGGAGGCCTTGCTCCATTGTCACCGCGGTCTCCTTCAACCTCGGACACCGGAGATCCCCCTCGCCGCCCCGATCGCTCTAGAGCTTCCCTGAGCCCTCTGACCTGCTGCGCCACACCCTGTGAGCTCCTTCTCCTCCTCATGTGCTCTCCCCCTTCGTTCCCGTCCTCTAGCTTGCCTCCCCACCGCAACCGAAGCTCGCCACCGCCGTGGCTCCTCGCCGCCGTGGCCAGGCCCACCATAGCTCATTTCCGAGCACGGGATCGTGCTTCGTATCTCACCAGGAGCACGTAGCACCCACCAGCGCCTCCCCTAGTGCATCGAAACGCCGAACCCGTCTTTGCCGAACTCCGGCCGCCGCGGATGACCTCGCGGCGGTCGTCTCCGGCCACCCCAGCTCCCGTGGTCTGCTCCATCAGCTGCGCGCGAGCAGCAGCTCTTCGTAGAGCCTCCCCACGCCCAAAAGCATCGCATGTGGGCGATTTCCGAAGCCCTCCGTCGTCTCTGTCGTCGCCGGCGACGAGCCGTGGACCGGGTCCGGCGGGTTTGACCCCGCTTGACCGAGGTTTGACTCCCCCCTTCACCCACTGACGTGTGCGCCGCCCCTGTTAATTATTAGTTAGGTTTAGTTTAGTGCTAATTAACCTAGATTAGTGCTTAACCAAACACTAACCTAGATTAGTGTTAATTATTAGTTAGGTTTAGTTAGTCGTGTCATTGGCCAGTGGGCCCCACTGGTCGGGTTTGACCCGGACCAGCCCTGTTGACTTGCTGACATCATCATGACGCCAGGCTGATGCAGTAATCCTTTTCTGGAATTTAAATAAATCTTAAATGATTTATTTATTTCAGAAAATGTCCAAAACTTCCAAAAATCACAGAAAATCAACCGTAACTCCAAGTGAATTAAATTATAAATGAAAAATGATCAGCAAAATCCAATCTTTCCATCTGTACCATTTTCATGCATGATAAAGCAACTTCACCTTGCTGTATAGATCAAAACATGTAAATGCACTTTGGAAATTCATAGTTTGAATTTGAATTTGAACCTTTGGTTCAAATCAACTCAAACCCTTCTGTTGCTAGTTGCATTAGCTCAAATCACATCATATTGCCATGTCATTATCACGCATCATATTGTGCATTGCATTGATTGTGTTCTTTCTGTGTTTTCCGATGGTTGTTCCCCCTCGGTAGACGTATGTTCCGACGATGAGTTCGATGACACCGATGAAGAGCTATATCATCTTCAAAAGTGCCAGGCAAGCAAAACCCCCTTGTTCATTCCGATACAATCCCACTCTCTCGCTCCTGCTCTCTTTTACTACATTAGGACAACAACGATTCAACTGTTACATGCTGCGGTAGTTGAACCCCTTTTCCTCTGCATGACCTGTCATTGCCACAGTAAATAGATGAAACCCACTAGCATGAGTAGGAATTGTTTGAGCCCTGATGTGCCTACTCATTCATGCTTGTTTGTCATGCCTGCTACTGCTTAGAGTTGAGTCAGGTCTGATTCATCGGGGATGAATTGGAATGGTGATGAACATGTCCTACTGTGTGTGAGCTAAGTGTGTGAACACGATTTGGTAAAGGTAGCGGTGAGAGGCCATGTAGGAGTACATGGTGGGTTGTCTCATTGAAACCGTCCTCAGGAACTGAGTTCTGTGTTTGTGATCCATGAAACAGCTACTACCATGCATTGGGCCCTGAAATATGACCCCGCTCGACTTCTTAACCACCCTAGTCCTCTGTCCAGGAGTTGCAAGTAGTTTCTGGTGTTTGTAGTATGCTGGAGGCCGTGCGCAGCGCTGACCCGAGGGGTGGGCTGTGATGCGGTAGGCACGTGGCCGGGTATGCCGGGCGCCCGTTTGGTGTCGCGGAACCCTGTACACATCGTTCGGGCCGTATGTGGAAACCTCGGCCGGACTCCCTGGGGATGGAACCTGAATAGGCGATAAACCTGGACTAGAGACTTGAGTGTTTAGGTAGGTCGTGGTCTACACCCACGTCGGCTTTCACTTGAAGTCTGCCGAGCACATGTCGTGTGCAGACGCTAAGTGGTGGAAACATGTGTGAAGAAGTACACCCCTGTAGGGTTATAACTGATCTATTCGAATAGCTGCGTCCGCGGTAAAGGACTTCTGGGTTGCCTGTACAGTTCATAGATAACTTGAAGTGGATACCCTAAAATGCGCAAGATAAGCGTGGGTGCTATGGATGGCCTTCTCGTAGGGAGACGGGAGCGGATCCATAGTGGTGTATTGATATGGTGAATATGTGGACTCGTGTGCGCCACCTCAAAAGAGTTACTTGAAGTCATAGTTTAGGATAGCCACTGAGTCAAAGCTGGCTTGCTGCAGTCAAACTCCACCACCCCCTTTGTTGATACTAATGCATATGTAGCTAGTTCTCATGTAAGTCTTGTTGGGTACATTTGTACTCACGTTTGCCTATTTTATGTTTTGTAGAGAGACGTCAGTCTCGCTAGTAGTTCCGTGTGGACTTCGACGTTTAGCTTGATACCTCAGCTACGATCTGGTGCCCTCGGCAGGACCTGGTAGATAGTCAGGCTTCTCAGCCTTTTTCATTTGTAGATGTCTGTACTCAGACATGTTAAGCTTCCGCATGTGCTTTGACTTGTATGCTCTGAATGTTGGGTCATGAGACCCATGTTTGTAATATCTTGGCTCCTCGGAGCCTAATGAATAAATACTTGAGTCGTAGAGTTATGCTGTGATGCCATGTTGTATTTACACATATCGAGCATATTGTGTGTATGATTGAAATGCTTGGTATGTGTGGGATCCGACAACCTAGTTGTTTATCCTTGGTAGCCTCTCTTATGGGGAAATGTAGTCTTGTGCTTCCATGAGCCATAGTAGTCCGCTACAGCCCGGTTCACTCGAGTCCTGCTAGCCCAGCACTACTGCTCCGGAACACTTGACTGGCCGACATGTGATTCACTTCGTTCCTTTATCTGTCCCTTCGGGGAAATGTCACGCGGTGACATCCGGAGTCCTGCCTAGCCTACTACAGCCCAGTTCACCGGAGTCCTGTTAGCCCAGTGCTACAGCCCGGATTCGCACGCTGCTGACCGACATGCTCGATGTTGATTCATGTATGCCTGTCCCCGTAAGTTAGTGCCACTTTGGGTTCACGACTAGTCATGTCGGCCCGGGTTCTCTATCATATGGATGCTAGTGACACTATCATATACATGAGCCAAAAGGCGCAAACGGTCACGGGCCATGGTAAGGCGATACCCGTGGGAATACCGTGCGTGAGGCCGCAAAGTGATATGAGGTGTTACCGGCTAGATCGATGTGACTTGGAATCGGGGTCCTAACATGGTCCCTCGACAGTGGCGGCGAGGGTCACTGCTCGATAGCGCGTCCCTCATCCTCCTAAGCCCGCGGTGGGGGAGCCAGCCGCGAGGGGAAGGGGGAGGGGGCGAGGCCAGGGCAGAGGTCGTGGTGCTCGGGGAAGAGGAGGACGGGACGGCGCGCCGGCTTCACCCCCGCCAATGATGACTTTTCCGATGGAAGGCCATGTCGGAGACCAGCCCCGCGAGTTCTTCATCAGGCTGCGCCGGCCTCCGCATCGCCGTCTTCGTCTTCCTGCCCCGTTCACTCGGGAGATGGAGCGTGACCCGCCCCAATCCCTCAGATTGCTCATGAGGGGCTGCGGGAATGGGGGCACGCGGGTCGACGTCGACTTCCCGGCTCCTCGGGTCATGTACCTCCGTCGTGGATGGAAGACGTTCGCTCGCATCCACAGCCTGATGGCGGGGCTCGTCCTTGGTTTTGACCACTATGTCATCCATGTATGCCTCCATATTTCTATGGAGCTGAGGTTCAAAACCAATTTGGACTGCTCTTGCGAATGTCGAGCTAGCACTCTTCAACCCGAAAGGCATCCGTAAAAAGCAATACGTACCACATAGGGTGATGAATGTTGTCTTCTCTTCATCCTCTCTTGTCATGAAGATTTGGTGGTAGCCTGAGTAGGCGTCGAGGAATGACAACAGATCACACGCAGCCGTGGAGTCAACAATCGGGTCGATGCGCGGCAACGGGAAGGGGTCTTTAGGACAAGCCTTATTGATATCTGTGTAATCAATACACAGCCTCCACTTCCCATTTGCCTTGCGCACTACTACCGGATTGGCCAACCACGTCGGGTGGAGCACTCCTCTCACCAAACCTGCCGCTTCCAACTTCCTGATCTCCTTTGTGATGAATACCTGCCTCTCCAGAGCCAGCTTTCTGACCTTCTACTTGACGGGCCGCGCATGAGGGCAGACAGCTAGGTGGTGCTCAATCACCTCCCTGGGAACACCGGGGATGTCGGACGCTTGCCATGCAAACACGTCGACATTCGCCCGCAGGAAGGTGACGAGCGCGCCTTCCTATTTGCTATCGAGGGTGGAGCCTATGGTGAAGGCACCTCCCGTGCCATCCTCCCTGGCGGACACCTTCTTGGTCTGTGGCGGCTCGGCCCTGGATTTCTTGCTCTTGCCGGTACAGCTCTCTGGAACGTCCTCGACGGTAGCGCAACACTCCGAAGAGGTGTGCTTTCCGGAGTGGGTGCGAGAGGTCTTGCCGGGCTTCTTCTTCCCTCCCGGGCCTTCAGCGGCAGGAGCAGGTGCCTTGACGGCAGCTGCTGCAATTGCTTCCTGGTAGAGTTGGTCGGCGCAAATCAGCGCGTCCTTCTTGTCGAAGGGGACGGAGATGATGGTCAACGGCCCGGGCATCTTTAGCATGTCGGCGTAGTGTGACGCTGCCATGAACTTGGCTAGTGCCGGGCGGTCGAGGATCCCGTTGTAGGGCAAAGGGATCTTGGCCACGTCGAAGATGATCCTCTCCGTCCTGTAGTTCAACTATCCTTCAAACGTCACGGGCAGTGTGACCTTCCCCTTCGGCTGGCTCCTCCCCGGATTGACCCCTTGAAACATGCATGTTTCCTCGAGGTCTCCGTCAGGAATTTGCAGCCTTTTGATCACGACAGGCGAGACCAAGTTCAGGCCGGCCCCGCCGTCAAGCAACAACTTGTTCACCTTGAGGTTGCGTATCGTTGGCGAGACCAACAATGGCAAACACCCGACCGCGGTTGTGCGGTTAGGGTGGTCCTCGGTGTCAAAGATGAGGGGCGTGCTGGACCACTTCAGGGGCTTCTGAGCGTCGAACGACGGCTCCACTATTGTAATCTCACGCGCCCACTATTTGACCTGGCGGTGAGAAGTATGCAACGAGGCGCCACCATCGACGCACATGGCCTCTCTAGCCTTCTTGAACTCTTGCTCACCGGACTCGTCGTGATCATCTTCTTCTTGTTTCTTGTCACGGCCCCAGGCGGGCCTCTCTTGCTGGTTGTCTTTGCTGGGGCAGCTTCCTTGGCCGCTACGCTTCTTGTCGGATCCCTCGTCACCGTCCTTAACCTTCTCCTTGTCCCGCCTCTCATACTCAGCTTTTTGCTTCTCATGAAGCAGCTCAACTTGTCGGCAATTCTGGAGGTCGTGGCCCTTGGTGCGGTGGATCTTGCAGTATTGCTTGCCGGAGCCCCCTGGCTTGTTGGCAGCTGCTAAGGCCCGGCAAGTGGCGCACCCAGCAATCTCCTTGCTGGGGCCGTCTGCCTTGACCTTCTTGGCAGCGCCGGTGTTGTCAGACCCCTCGACGGCAAGTACGGCCTTGCCCTTGTGTTTCCTGTTGCGATGCCGGCCCTTCTTCGTCGGGGTGGCGGCGTCTTCGTCAGTAGAGTCTGTTTCCATGCCGTCGTCTTCGCCGGGGTACTTCCTTCCCTCTTCGGCCCGGGCGCATCTATCGGCCATAACGTAGAGCTCAGCCACATCCTTAACCTTGGTCATCGCCAGCTCTTCGCGCATCTTGCAGTTGCGCATGTTCTGATGGAATGCGCTGATCACAGCAGCGGGATGAACGTCGGGGATGTTGTACTGCACCCAGCTGAATCTCTGGATTTACTTGCGCAGGGTTTCCCCTTCCTTCTGGGAATGATGTGCAGATCACTGGCCTGGCAATGAGCTTGGTGGCCTCCTGTGAAGGCGCCAACGAACTCATGGTACAGATCCGACCAAGAAGAAATGGAATCCGCCGGCAAGTGCATCAACCAAGACATAACATTGGGCGTCAGTGCCAGCGGGAAATAATTGGCAAGCACCTTGTCGTCACGAGCTCCGGCCGCCTGCATCGCGATGGTCTAGATGCTGAGGAACTCGGACGGATCGGTCTTGCCAGTGTACTTCTCCCCACGTCAGGCTTGAACGTGCGGTGGGATGGCCACTGGAACTGCCGCAGCTCACGGGTAAAGGCCGGGCAGCCCACCTCGTAAGGCAGGCCGCCGGAGCCCCCCGGTGGTGGGTGGTCCATAGTGGGTCCCGCCCGCTTGTCTGACTGGTGGCGTGTATCACGCCGGCACTCAATAGTGGCCCGAGCATCTTCGTGAGCTCGTTCTCGAAGAACTTGGCGCTGATCGTGGTGGGTCCGCGGGTCGGACGACGCTATAGAGATGTTATCACAAGCGTCGTCTCGACGGGCAGACGCCCGCGGCGGCTGGCGAGGAGGTGGAGAGTGCACCGTGGCCGCAGCTCCCCCGATCCTCCCAGCGCCAGCATGTGGTGGCTCGGTGGAGCGCCGACCCGAGGGCCCAGCCGGTCGCGGATTGTCTTTGTTGGCGACGGCGACGAGGCTCCGGATGGTGGCCCTCCACTCGTCGAGCTTCTCTGCAGCGGGAGGGAAGTCGAGGAGCAGCTGCGCGCGCACCAAAGCTTCTGCTCGCGTGGGAGGTTGCGACAACTGCATGGATCGTGACGCGCTTCGACTTCTAACCACGTTAGAAGGAGCTCCGTCACGACCCAGCGGCTGCGCGCCATTTTCGCCAGCATTTCGGCGGGCAGGCTGAACTCCTTCATCCCGCGGACGACGCACAAGGCTCTTTCCACGGCGGTGCCCACGGTCACCGGCGTGGTGACGCTGCTCGTCCAGCACACGATGGGAAGAGCACGCAGTGGTCACCAGCGTGGGCGTCTTGGAGGTCGCTGCGACGCCCGGGGGTGGCACAACGATACTCCTGGAGGGCGCCGCGCCGCCTGCGGGGGGCCCAGCTCCGTCTCTGGATCTGGCGACGTGCGGCTGGTCGTCTGGGGCGCGAACGACGCCGCTCGCCAGGCTCTGACTGCCAGGGCGATGTTGGTGCTCGCGGACCGTGGCCCGGGTCCTGTTCGCGACCGGCCCACTGCTCGCCCGCACTGGCACGGGCCGTTCCGGTCCCAACTAGCCAACCGCTGCGGCCGTCTTCTTCTTGGGAGCCATGGCGACAAAGAACCACTAGGCTAACTACTAGACCAGATTCTCACAATCGCGCCCCCTACCTGGCGCGCCAAAGATGTCGGTGTGGAACGACACCTATGGGATCACAAGAATACCTACTACGGTTGCCGGGGCGCAGGGTTGCGAGAAGAGCATGATTAGTAATCAGCACAAGGATGGTTTACCCAGGTTCGGGCCGCGAGGATGCGTAAAACCCTAGTCCTGCTTTGGTGGGTGTATTACAGAGAGATCTTGAGCTCTCGAACTAGCTACGGTGGGGTGTGCGGTCCCAAAGAGCCGAATCCTTCTCCAGTATGCCATGGGCCTCCTTTTATAGTCGAAAGGGGCTTCCACATTGGCATACAGGAGGTGGAAAGGCGTCCAGTATTGCGAGCTTATCGCTCGTATTACAGGACAAGACACATTTAATGCGCCACTAAGGCGTCCCCTAGCTTTATTGGGGACGGGGGCGAGGCCCGTCCCCTCCGTCGCCGCTCCTCCTTGCTTCGACCCGCGCCCTGGCCAGTGATGCATGCGGTGCCATGTAGGCAGGCAGGCAGCTGAGGTGGTGCGGTGGTGGAGCCTCCACGAAGATCTGCATGCCGCCACACGGGTGCTTGATGAGTTGGCCCGGGAGCTGCATGTTGTCACGCAGGTGCCTGCTCAGCTGGTTGAGTTGGCAGCTACATGCGAACCGCGGTGGAAACTTGGTTGGTGCGGGCCTGGCAGTGGCCCTGCTGGTGTCCTCGGTGAGGGCCTTGCCAGGTGGCCCGGCAAGGGTCTTGCCGTGGCGTGCTGTCGTCCCCGGAAAGGACCTTGCCGGGGATCTAGTGGCCTTCCTCGGCAAGGATCTTGCCGAGGGTCGTCGTCTTCTAATCCTCATCTGATCTTGAGTGTTTCTTGTCTTCACAAAGATCTGCATGCCACCATAGAGGTGCCTCCCGAGCCCTGGCCCAACGTGGTTGATGGTGCTGGGGATGTGGGCTCAAGGGTGGCTCGTTCTGTTGGTGTTTGGGCGTGCTCCCCCGGCAAGGGTCTTGCCAGGGCTGCTGAGGCCGTCCCCGGCAAGGGTCTTGCCGGGCGAAACTGCTCCGCCCCTCTGCCTCTTTGCGTACTTGGTTTTGGCGTTGCTCTGGCTGCCTCGGGCTTCGGTTTTACCTTGGTTCACCGCCCCTGCTCTACTTGGTGTGGCCGTGGGCGCGGCTCCGACTGCCCGTGCATAGGTAAAGGGGTACAAAGATGCGCCCCTTCGTTTGTACACCGACACTTCATGTGATTTTACATTAACGGTAGCGATATGGGCGTAGGGACAGCAGAGGCATAAAGTGGTGAGGCCGATGTGGTTGCCGAGCGGCAAACACTCAGGCAGCATGTCTGCATTTGTCCAATTTTTTATCTCCTCGGCGACATTTTCCTATGTGAGCAAAGGAAATCTAGACCTGCTCATTCTCATTTGCGTTGTCCCCCAACAACCGTCACTTTCTTTCCTTTTTCAACCAAGAGATAGGTCCACTTCCCCCCACCCTTCGCCATCCACCATGTTTTCTTCGTCATTTCAACCAAGAGACCGGTTGGGTAGCCAGTATCTACTACTTTCCCCCGTTTCCTCTTGGAACCAAGTCCTAGATTCATGCTACAGCTTTCCCACTTTCTTCCCTGTTTGAACAACCTCTTAGAGTCGACTGTATGAACTAGCTTTACCTATAATAATAGTAAAAGTCTAGGTGGCTTTGAAACAGCGGACGGAAGTAGAAAAAGATCCACACGAAGCCAAGTGGGGAGCTGGGGCAGTAGAGCAAGGCAGGTTTCAAAGGAATATATACCTGAGGGTCGTCGGCATGTGGCAAAGACGGCGTCGGGAGGCCGCATCGTGGCCACAATACCGCAGGGAGGAAGAAGGGGTCGGAGGCCCTCCGCAGCCGGCGCTCTCTTGGAGAGAACGGCACGGCCGCCGATCGGGACGCGCGGGCAGCCTTTGGTCTCCTCCCTCGCCGCCGACGACAGCGTGAATGATGCACCTACACCCCTGCCCCGGTCGAGGTTGTCCGGCCGGATTTGTGACCAGCCGTGAGCTGAGACAGAGTGTGGCCACCTATGTCTTGCTTAGATCTGGAGAGCATGAGAGAGTGAACGAGAGGAACCCTAGTAAAGCAATTGCTAAGACTCCTGCTTATATGTATAGTGGAGTGATTTTGTTGTACCAGCTTCAAAAAAATGCGCACCTACATGTACCTGCGAGTGGGTGTGAGAGAACTAGTGCGTGCATGCATCGCTTCTCTTCGTGAGAGTACAATATACTATGCCCAAAGAACGTTCGCCACAAGAGTAATAATATAAGTGTGTAACGTGTGAGCTAAAATAAAATGTGCACGTCGTCTTTCGTTTTTTAGAAGTTCTGAGGGTAGGGTGTGAAGATCACATATGTGCGTGACGTCTACCTGCAGATAGACGGTGGGTGTGAGAGGACTCGGGAGGGTGCATGTGCGTGAGAGAGAGGGGGGCACGTATCAATGCAATGCATGTGTCCGTAAATCATTATTCGACAAACGTTTGCCACAAGCCTTTTCCTGACGAACGCCGTAAGAACCGTTAGATCGGCATCCGACAGTGTCAGTTTTGCCATGTCATTTAACAGAACAGCCACTCCTCCTACACACAAATCTTCCACGTGAGTGTTAGCAACTGCCGTATGCTCCCTCCGCTCCAAAATGCAGTGCATATAGCTTTATTGAAAATTCGAACCTCGCAATCTTTTACCGAGTTTTCGTGTACCAAATTGCACATGTAGAATACCCTGTATATATCATTTCATTCATCTTCGAGAGGTAACTATAAAGATTGGGGAGGAGTCTACAAAGAAAGACCATCGTATCACCTGCAGAAATTTCAACCATCCTTTGGTGTGGAGGAATATCATAGGAACTCTATATGATATGATTTTTATAGGATTTTTTCCTTTAGAGCCAATTGGTTAATAGGAATGGATTCATATACTCCACATTTCAAAGGAAATAAACATGATATCATTTCTATAGCTTTAGAGCCACTTGGTTCATATGAATGGATTCCTATACTCCCATAATTTCAAAGGAAAATAAACATTAGTGTATATTCAATAGAAAAGTTCCTATGATATGAACCAAATTACATCTCTTTTCTAATCCCTCCTCATAGGAATTGAGATTCATGTCATCTCTAGATTCAATAGAAAAGTTCCTATGATGCCAACCAAATGACATCTCTTTTCCAATCCCTACTCATAGGAATTGAGATACTCCATGTCATCTCTTTCCCTACAACTTCCATGTATACATCTTCTATTCCTAAATAGCTAGTACAACCCACTAGTAGTTTTTTTCCAAGAGATGCAGCTATGGCACAAGAACTATATAGTGTGCGAATAACTTGAAAGATGGTCGCTGGATGAAGCTAATCCGATAGTGCAGAGATGGAAAATCCGAGCACTTCTGGCCATTGGATATGATCAACATTCCACTAGATCTGGCACATGTACAATTTAGAAGACTCCATGGTCGAACTTAAGCATAATGCACAAACCTCAAAACACAAGCACTTCTCCTTTGTTCTAGAATATTCCGTATCATAATTGATGTTTTTTCTAAATGAATTGCCATTATTTGTTTTTTAGTTTATGATTTACAATGCACAACCCCATGAATCTTAACATTTTTATAAAACTAATTGATTTTGAAAGAGATGAACTATAAGAACTAAACGAACATCTACATCATGCATATATGACTCAAAGCTTTACATGCTATACTGTGTATTTATTCATAATTTGGTTTCCAAATCTCATGCGTTCAATGCATGTGTACCTTACTAGTTTTGAGTAGAGTAGCAAATTTCACGCGGCCGCCGGTATATCAAAATGCAGGGGCCATACATCATTGCCTTTTGGTCGAACCTACGTCCACAGTTTTTTGTACGTACTATATCTCCACTGGTCCCCGAACCCAAAATGCTGCCTCGTTCCCCTAAAACCAAGCGGCCCACACATATTTAAGGCGTCGACTCGAACTCAATCCCTCTCCCGTTTACTATGACGTGGCCCCGCACGCCCTAGTAGTACTCCTACAAACCCTACCGCCGCACACATCATCGGTTTTCTTCAAGAGGACGAGGGAGAAGCCGATTTGTAGTGGAGGCGCTTTAAAAAAATGATCTGTAGTGGAGACCCCTACCCTAGGGTGCCATAGGTAGCTGCCGCACGCATCATTGGTTTTCTCTTTTCTTTATGCTCTTGCGCCCTAGAGTGAAATGATGGTTGCTTCGTCCGTCGAGCTTAATGCGGGAAAGGTGTGGCTTTGTGATTTGACCCCTCATCGCTCATTTTCTACTACTGCGGCGCTACGACCGGGGTGCCTCCAATTCCAACCGCTGCTTCGAACTGTAATTTGGTGCATCGCACGTGGAACAAGACGGTGATGAGCCACATGTCGGCCAAAGGGGTCCTATTAAGTGTGTCGCCATTTCGTGTGCGGACTGACCCTGCTTGAGTCGCTACGCCAACACGACAGGTGCAGCCTACCACTTGGTTTTGCTCCTTGGTGAATCCTGACTATATTGATCTAAAAAGATACGTACTGAACTACCCTCTCCGTCTCATTTTTTAGACGTCTCGGTTTATAGGGCATGCACGTAGTTCTAGGTCATCCATTTGACTAACTAAATCTGAGTTACTATGTCACAAAAAGTATATCATTGGATTATTAAGCGGATGTAGTTTCTAAACATATACTATTCATCACATATATAGCCAGTTAAATTCTCAACCTAGAACGACGTGCATGCCATGTAAACCGATACGGAGGAAGTATAGTAGTAAAAATGAGGTGATTTTACCGAGCGATTGGCTGGGGAGAATGGCTTGTCATGGGGTCCCACGTGTCATGTTGTACCAAGGCGATGCGCGTGTCCCTCTTGAGGCAGAAGCAATACTACGTGGTTTGAGATGATGACGAACCGAAGTGTGAAATAATGGTTGCTTCGTCCATCTGGGAAGGTGAGCATTGTGATTTGATGTCTCATTGCTCATTACTACTACTACTACTGGGGCGGTACGACTGGGGTGCATCCCCCTGCTGTTCTGCACTGTTATTTGGTGCTTGACACGTCGACCCGGTTGCTATATGTCCCACATGTCGGCGACAGGAAGTACAGAATTCATGAAAGCGAGCGTCGACGGAGGAGTACAAGACACGGCTTGGGTTTTTGCTGCTTCGCGCGATCCATCGACACAAACCCGGACTAAGAAAATGCGAGGGCGGGTCTTTTCCCGCGCGGCAGGCAGGGGAGTTTGGCATAGTCTGTTTGAGGCAAGGAGGCAGGAAGGGAAACAAGCAAATAAAGGTTGAGCGACTTAGCTTTGGGAAAATCTGATTTTACGGAGTACGTACCCACTTGGGTTTATAGGGCTCATCTAAAAAACATTCGTTTTTCCATTTTATAAGTCTCAATTCTACTACTAGTAGTAGTACCATCACATGTTGGATTTCGAGGTGTGTTAGATCACCCGATGCAAGCAGTGTCAAGAGAAAACTCACCAATGCATGTAGAAGTTCATGGAAATTTAGTGGTCATTCATGCATTCGTTCTAATTAATGCCTCGGTAAACATAACTTCTTGAGAAAAATGAGCGTACTAATTACTTGTGGAAACTAGGAGTACGAAATTAATTCGACCACTCACCGTCTACCTTGGTTGGAGAGATTTTGAAATTGAGCCATAAACTAGAAAGGAGGGAGTAGTAACTTTTGTCTTGATTACTATTTGTGGCCTTGTATAGATGCAAAATGTAATTTTTTATAGTGGCCTTGTATAAGTAAATGGAGGGAGTACTAAAGGACATATATATTCCAAACAATATGATAATCTCTCTAACCAAGGTAGTAGGGACGAGGAGTAAACGGAGGGAGTAGTAAAATTTTCTCCTCGTCCTGCAAGCCACCGCGCACGTGGCCGAGGGAGCGGGCGTAAGGCGTACTAAGCAAGCTTCACCTCATCCTGCGAGCCACCGCGCCCGTGGGCAGGGGAGACGGCGTACTAAGCAGGCTTCTCCTCGTTCTGCGAGTTGACGGGACACATCAAAACTACTCCAGTGTATAGAGCCTTGCCTCTAAGGTAGGCCCCACATGGTTTGCCTCTTTTTTAACATAACGCGTCAAGTCGCAATTTGTTTGTTCACCCGTGGTAGACGATCCTCCCTCCATCTAGTGGACAACCAGTACACGTGTCAAGTTACCACGTGGGATGCCTTTTCGTACAGAAATGAGCTCCACCGTGTACCCGCGCGGGTGTGGTTGCGAAAGAGACGGGAGTACGTGCGTCGTGCGTGCACCTCTTCTCTTCGTGCACGTCCTCCACCTACGTGGGTGTGTGTGAGAGGGACTATAGAGATACAAACCTAGACATAATGCGCCGTCCGTCCCCATGCCTCCACCCCGTCCGACCACCAGTCACCACCACGCCCCACTCCTCCTCACCTTATCTCTCATCTTTCTCCCTCCATTTTTATATACAAGGCCACTACCAAAATTACAATTTGCAGATATACAAGGCCACTAACACTAATTGATGCAATATTAATGGTGTTTGCCTTGTAGTAGTACTAGCAAAGCAGGACATTAATTATCCCTTGCATGCATGCGGGAGTGTGAGTGTCGGTTTACAAAAGTAGGGGCACACCTTTGTACCCCTTTACTTGTGCACGAGCAGTCGGAGCCGCGCGCCACAGCCACACTAAGCAGGGCAGAGGAGGGGGGACGGAGAGAAGCCGAAGCCCAAGACAACGCCAAGGCCAAGAACACAAAGAAGCAGAGGGACGGAGCAGGTTCCCCCGGCAAGACCCTTGCCGGGGCAGCCTCAGCGGCCCCAGCAAGATCCTTGCCGGGGCAGCTCGCCCACACCAACGGAGTGACCCGCCCTTAAGCCCACAGGTTCCAACCCAACCAACTATGTTGGGACCAGGACTCGGGAGGCACCTCCGTGGTGGCATGCAGATCTTTGTCAAGAACATAAACGCACAAGATTAGATGAGGACTAGAAGACGGCGACCCTCGGCGAGATCCTTTCCGAGGAAGGCCACAAGACCCCCCCGGCAAGATCCTTACCGGGGACGACTGCGCTCCACGGCAAGACCCTTGTCGGAACCCCGGCAAGGCCCTTGCCGAGGATATTAGCGGGGCCACTGCCAGGCCCGCACCAGCCAAGTTTCAACCGCCGTTCGCATGCAGCTGCCAGCCCGTGTTGGGGAACGTAGTAATTTCAAAAAAATTCCTACGTACACGCAAGATCATGGTGATGCATAGCAACGAGAGGGGAGAGTGTTGTCCACGTACCCTCGTAGACCGATAGCGGAAGCGTTATCACAACGCGGTTGATGTAGTCGAACGTCTTCACGATCCGACCGATCAAGTACCGAATGCACGGCACCTCCGAGTTCTACACACGTTCAGCTCGATGACGTCCCTCGAACTCCGATCCAGCCGAGTGTTGAGGGAGAGTTTCGTCAGCACGAAGGCGTGGTGACGATGATGATGTTCCACCGACGCAGGGCTTCGCCTAAGCTCCGCAACAGTATTATCGAGGTGTAATATGGTGGAGGAGGGCACCGCACACGGCTAAGAGATCTCAAGGATCAATTGTTGTGTCTCTGGGGTGCCCCCTTGCCTCCGTATATAAAGGACCAAGGGGGAGGCAGCCGGCCAAGGGGAGAGGCGTGCAAAAGGGGGGAGTCCTACTCCCACCGGGAGTAGGACTCCTCCTTTCCTTGTGAGAGTAGCAGAAGGGAAGGGAGAAGGAGAAAGAAGGAAGGGGGCGCCCCCCTTCCCTAGTCCAATTCGGACCAGACCATGGGGAGGGGCGCGGCCACCTTTTGAGACCTTTCTCTCCTTTCCCGTATGGCCCATTAAGGCCCAATACGAATTCCCGTAACTCTCCGGTACTCCAAAAAATACCCGAATCACTCGGAACCTTTCCGAAGTCCGAATATAGTCGTCCAATATATCGATCTTTTACGTCTCGGACATTTCGAGACTCCTCGTCATGTCCCCGATCTCATCCGGGACTCCGAACTCCTTCGGTACATCAAAACTCAATAAAACTGTCATCGTAACATTAAGCGTGCGGACCCTACGGGTTTGAGAACTATGTAGACATGACCGAGACACCTCTCTGGTCAATAACCAATAGCGGGACCTGGATGCCCATATTGGTTCCCACATATTCTACGAAGATCTTTATCGGTCAGACCGCACAACAACATACATTGTTCCCTTTGTCATCGGTATGTTACTTGCCCGAGATTCGATCGTCGGTATCTCGATACCTAGTTCAATATCGTTACCGGCAAGTCTCTTTACTCGTTCCGTAATACATCATCCCGCAACTAACTCATTAGTCACAATGCTTGCAAGGCTTATAGTGATGTGCATTACCGAGTGGGCCCAGAGATACCTCTCTGACAATCGGAGTGACAAATCCTAATCTCGAAATACGCCAACCCAACAAGTACCTTTGGAGACACCTGTAGAGCACCTTTACAATCACCCATTTGCGTTGTGACGTTTGGTAGCACACAAAGTGTTCCTCCGGTAAACGGGAGTTGCATAATCTCATAGTCATAGGAACATGTATAAGTCATGAAGAAAGCAATAGCAACATACTAAACGATCGGGTGCTAAGCTAACGGAATGGGTCAGGTCAATCACGTCATTCTCCTAATGAGGTGATCTCGTTAATCAAATGACAACCCATGTCTATGGCTAGGAAACATAACCATCTTTGATTAACGAGCTAGTCAAGTAGAGGCATACTAGTGACACACTGTTTGTCTATGTATTCACACATGTATTATGTTTCCGGTTAATACAATTCTAGCATGAACAATAAACATTTATCATGATATAAGGAAATATATAATACTTTATTATTGCCTCTAGGGCATATTTCCTTCAGTCTCCCACTTGCACTAGAGTCAATAATCTAGTTCACATCGCCATGTGATTTAACATCAATAATTCACATCACCATGTGATTAACACCCATAGTTCACATCTCTATGTGACAAACACTCAAAGGGTTTACTAGGGTCAATAATCTAGTTCACATCGCTATGTGATTAACACCCGAAGGGTACTAAGGTGTGATCATGTTTTGATTGTGAGATAATTTTAGTCAACGGGTCTGTCACATTCAGATCCGTAAGTATTTTGCAAATTTCTATGTTTACAATGCTCTGCACGGAGCTACTCTTAGCTAATTGCTCCCACTTTCAATATGTATCTAGACCGAGACTTAGAGTCATCTAGATTTAGTGTCAAAAACTTGCATCGACGTAACCCTTTACGACGAACCTTTTGTCACTTCCATAATCGAGAAACATATCCTTATTCCACTAAGGATAATTTTGACCGCTGTCCAGTGATCTACTCCTAGATCACTATTGTACTCCCGTGCCAAAATCAGTGTAGGGTATACAATAGATCTGGTACACAGCATGGCATACTTTATAGAACCTATGGCCAAGACATAGGGAATGACTTTCATTCTCTTTCTATCTTCTGCCGTGGTCTGTCTTTGAGTCTTACTCAATTTCACACCTTGTAACACAGGCAAGACCTCTTTCTTTGACTGTTCCATTTTGAACCACTTCAAAAACTTGTTAAGGTATGTACTCATTGAAAAAACTTATCAAGCGTCTTGATCTATCTCTATAGATCTTGATGCTCAATATGTAAGCAGCTTCACCGAGGTCTTTCTTTGAAAAACTCCTTTGAAACACTCCTTTATGCTTTGCAGAATAATTCTACATAATTTCCGATCAACAATATGTCATTCACATATACTTATCAGAAATGTTGTAGTGCTCCCACTCACTTTCTTGTAAATACAGGCTTCACCGCAAGTCTATATAAAACTATATCCTTTGATCAACTTATCAAAGCGTATATTCCAACTCCGAGATGCTTGCACCAGTCCATAGATGGATCGCTGGAGCTTGCATATTTTGTTAGCACATTTAGGATTGACAAAACCTCCTGGTTGCATCATATACAACTCTTCTTTAATAGATCCATTAAGGAATGCAGTTTTGTTTATCCATTTGCCAGATTTCATAAAATGCGGCAATTGCTAACATGATTCGGACAGACTTAAGCATAGATACGAGTGAGAAACTCTCATCGTAGTCAACATCTTGAACTTGTCGAAAACCTTTTTGCGACAATTCTAGCTTTGTAGATAGTGACACTACTATCAGCGTCCGTCTTCCTCTTGAAGATCCATTTATTCTTAATGACTCGCCGACCATTGGGCAAGTCAATCAAAGTCCATACTTTGTTCTTATACATGGTTCTCATCTCAGATTTTATGGCCTCAAGCCATTTTGCGGAATCTGGGCTCATCATCGCTTCCTCATAGTTCGTAGGTTCGTCATGGTCAAATAACATGACCTCCAGAACAGGATTACCATACCACTCTGGTGCGGATCTTACTCTGGTTGACCTATGAGATTCAGTAATAACTTGAACTGAAGTTCCATGATCATCATCATTAACTTCCTCACTAATTGGCGTAGGAGTCACAGGAACAGATTTCTGTGATGAACTACTTTCCAATAAGCGAGCAGGTACAGTTACCATATCAAGTTCTACTTTCCTCCCACTCACTTCTTTCGAGAGAAACTCCTTCTCTAGAAAGGATCCATACTAAGCAATGAATGTCGTCAACAAAATACGGAGCATGCATCAAATGCAAAGACCGTCAGTGTCACCAAGAAAATACGGAGACGTATCGTGAGCTAGATACCGTATGATCACCACGAGAATGTATACGGTGACCGTAATGAGCATATTATGAACTACAGTGACCGTATAGTGCTTTATCTTCAAATACAGTGACCGTCATGCGTGAATGTGTCGTGGGCATGCATACTTTTAGAGGGCCGAGAGATAGTTTGTGTGCGTACGTGAAAGTGGTGTAGAAAGAAGGGATGTCTGGTGGAGACAAGGAGAGATATGCCCTTCATTTCTCTTTCCCGTGACTAATATTTTAGGAGAATATATAAACGTTCACAATGTAGAACAAATATTTTTGGATGCACCATGCAATTAACTTTCATGTATAACATTGTACTATTCTATATGCTTATTTTCTTAGTGGCCGATTGCGTGTGTGGTGTGGTGGGCACATCATTTCTAGTTGTGGTGGGTCAACATGAGGACTCATGGGTCGGTTCCATTCTGCGCCACATAGGTTGGATCGAGACGCGTTATACGAAGACCCATGTGGAGGACTCGGCGTACAACACGAAGCTAGCTACCAGAGTCGCGGACGACTCTATCCCCCTGGTGATAAGCTGACTATATATGATTTGTAACCCTAGGCCTCCAGTATGTTATAGAAGCTTGGGGGCTAGTTCGTCGATAGTATACACACACGCACAATGCCTGGTATTCACGTGTACTTTCTACACACCCCTATCACTAATATATAGTACCAGGAGTAGGCTTTTTCCTCAACTGCAAGGGTCTGAACCAGGGTAAAACTTTGCCTCGTATTACCATCCAGCCTAACAGTCAGGGATATCCTACCGAATGATATGATGGAATCATATATGCCAACTACTAAGAGAGAAGTGTGTCTGGGGGGCAATGTGTGCGAGAGAGGCCTAAAGATAATGTGCATGCGGGAGACACGTAGGAACATATATGTGCGTATAGAGGGCTAGTAGAGACCGTGCGTGTGTATATATGCATGTGAGAGAAATAGTGTTTTCCAACTGAGATTAGTGAAAAGAGTGGTACATAGTAGCCAGAAAGAGAGAGGGAGATACAGAGAGAGCATGTGCGTGAGACTCCCTGACACCCGAGAGAGATTGTGAGCATGTGTGAAAGAGATATGCCGATGCATATAAAGTGTGTGCACTTATGCGGTAGATAGAGAGATATATAGCGCGTTTGTGAGAACGGGCCGAGGCTGTAACACACACGATGCGGCTATATCTCCCACGTGTCGAGGCACGACTTAGAGTTATAACCGCATAGTGGTTTTGTCGCAAGAAGGGTCATCTTCACACAATCCCATGTAATGAACAAGAATGGGATAAAGAGTTGGCTTACAATCGCCACTTCACACAATACATAAATATCATTCATACATCATCCAAAATACAATCATATAGACCGAGTACGGTCAAAATCCAGATGAAAATAAGACAACCCCAAATGCTAGATCCCCGATCGTCCCAACTGGGCTCCACTACTGATCATCAGGAAAAGACACATAGTAACGACCACGTTCCTCGTCGAACTCCCACTTGAGATCGACGCCATCATCTGCACTGGCTTCGTCGACACCTGCAACTGGTTTTGGAAGTATCTGTGAGTCACGGGGACTCAACAATCTCACACCCGCGAGATCAAGACTATTTAAGCTTGTAGAACAAGGAGGTGCAAAGAGGTGGAGCTGCAGCGGCAAAAGCATGTATGGTGGCTAACTTGCGCAAATGAGAGCGAGAAGAGAAGCAACGGAACGGACGTCATCTAGCAATGATCAAGAAGTGATCCTGAACACCTACTTACGTCATGCATAACACAGACCGTGTTCACTTCCCGGACTCCGCCGAGAAGAGACCATCACGGCTACACACGCGATTGACGTATTTTAATTGGGTCAAGTGACAAGTTATCTACAACCGGACATTAACAAATTCCCATCTGCCTCATAACCGCGGGCACGGCTTTCGAAAGATAATACCCTGCAGGGGTGTCCCAACTTAGCCCATCATAAGCTCTCATGGTCAACGAAGGATAAACCTTCTCCCGGAAAGACCCGATCAGTCTCGGAATCCCGGTTTACAAGACATCTCGACAATGGTAAAACAAGACCAGCAAAGCCTCCCGAATGTGCCGACAAATCCCGATAGGAGCTGCACATATCTCGTTCTCAGGGCACACCGGATTGTCCAAGCTTCCGATAGGCCAGACCAGAGTTGCCCCTGGTGGCCACCGGCGACTGACAGTTTGGACCAATACTCAGAGGAGCACTGGCCCGGGGGTTTAAAATAAAGATGACCCTCGGGCTCTAGAAAACCCGGGGGAAAAAGGTATAGGTCGCAAATGGTAAAACCAAGGTTGGGCCTTGCTGGAGGAGTTTTATTCAAGGCGAACTGTCAAGGGGGTCCCATAAATCACCCGACCGTGTAAGGAACGCAAACTCAAGGAACATAATCCCGGTATAACAGTAACTAGGGCGGCAAGAGTGGAACAAAACACCAGGCATAAGGCCGAGCCTTCCACCCTTTACCAAAATATATAGATGCATTAATTAAATAAGAGATATAGTGATATCCCAACATATCCATGTTCCGACATGGAACAAACTTCAACTTCACCTGCAACTAGCAACGCTATAAGAGGGGCTGAGCAAAAGCGGTAACATAGCCAAACAACGGTTTGCTAGGAAAAGATGGTTAGGGGCTGACACGGCTGAAATAGGAGACATGATATAGCAAGTGATAGGTAGCGAGCATGGCAATAGAGCGAACAACTAGCATAGCAAAGATAGAAGTGATTTCGAGGGGTGGTCATCTTGCCTGCAAGATTCTCAGAGTTGTCGAAAGCTTGATCCTCGTAAGCGTACTCGACAGGTTCCTCGTTCACGAACTCGTCTCCCGGCTCTACCCAAGACAAGAACACAAACAAACGGAACCACAATCAACAACGAGAAATGCGCAAGCAACATGATGCAAAACATGTATGATATGCAAGACATGATATGCGATGCATATGCGTGCTCCGGAAGGAAAATGATGAACATGGCAGTAACTTGGCAAACCAAGCATGCCTCTGGAAAGATGAGATGATTTCGGTCGAAATCGATATAAAGATCACCGGAATCGGATGCACGGTTTGCAAATGGCAAGCAAAACAAGAATGACACTAATCTGTGATAAACAGCAAGATAGCACTTAAAATACAACAAGTAACAATGCTACAGCACCCCAACATAGCAAAAAAGCACATGGCAGTAATCTACAGGAGATGCTTGACAAAAGATGAACACTGAGCTACGGCTAGTTCACAACATAACAAGATCAAACAAGCATGGCAAAAGTGCGAAAGATTACAGGTTCACAGACTTAGTGAAAAACTGGACATGGCAGAAATCAGCATCAGGTAGCAATGTTCGCAGCACGAAATCAATATGCTACAGGAAGTTAACATATAAAAACAAGGCATGGTAGTGTTCTAATAAATGCACATGACAAAAGTCCCTTACTGACCATAAGCCAAAAAGGACCAGAAGATATGATGGCAAGCATGTAAACATAGCAAGTTTCGTTATCAGGTTTCAGACTTAGCAGAAAACAGAGCATGGCAGAAATATTAATATGTAGGCCTCTTTGTGAGCTTGATGCACTCACTACAGAGCAACTCATGACAAACCAAGCATACCTACAGCAATATGGCATGTTTATGAAGCTATCCATGGCAAAAACAATTACATAGCATGTATGGATCAACTACAATAAGCTTGGCAAAAATGCATGTCATGTTAAGAATCTGCCAGAAATATTTTATAGCAAAAGTAGAGCAAGATTGAGTCATTCTATGGTACTCTAAAATTGCAAAAAATTGCAGGAATGGATTAATTACAACCATAGCTACACAACATCCTTACTGAACATCTCCAAAATATGCATGGACCTCTCTGTAGCATCAAGTTTACATGGCAACAAAATTACAGCAGACAAAGACTTAGAGAAATCACTAAGTCCCTGAAATCAGAAATATTACGGGGCCTACTTTGCATGCTTGTGCTAGTCACCACAGAGATCACAAAAATACATGGACTACACCACTGGAAATATGGCATGGCATACTTCAAAACACATGTAGAGATCATGCTCAAAAGATGCACAGAATAAATGATACAAAAATGACAAATCTCCAAGTTCTAATAAGAACCAGAGATTAACAGCAACTAGCCCTCTTCCAATGGAGCTTTGGGCATCAAGATGACCTCTAATGAATAAGGTTCAATTGAACAAAATGAAGAGCATCATGAGACGAACAATTTCACATATTATACGCGCGAATAGGAGCTACATGCACAAAGTTATCGCATCTCGAACATAGGCACTTGCTGAGAAAATTTAGGGACTTAGAAGATATTTTGAGGCGAGAAAAAGTCAACGGGTACCGATGGATCTGGATCGAGACCTGCCACAGGAGCTCGCCGGCTCGGTGGAGCAGCTCGCCGGCGGGGCCGGGGGAAGGAGGAAGGAGGAGGTGAGGGGGGGCCGCGGCGACCGGAGGAGGGGCCCGGCGGCGGAGCTCCTCGCCGGCGGTGGTGGCGGGCGGCGGCCGGAGGAG